>NW_020455544.1:2198925-2258766 GCF_003342845.1 Nothoprocta perdicaria
TGCCGGCCCCGCTGCGGCCGGTATGGGAAGCGCCGCGGCCCCCTCGGCAACCATGGAGCGCCGGCCCGGAAGCGCCGCCGGCCGGGACGGGCCGTCAACAGCCGCCGCTGAGGGGAGCAGGGGGCGGGCACGGCGCATGCGCCCGCCCTATCACCGCGTATCCGCCACCGCGGCTGCCAATGGGGAGCGAGCGCGAGGGGGCGGCCGTTGGGGCGGCCGTTGGGGCCGTTAGGGCGGGGCCGCGCGGTCGCGGGGCGGGTGCGTGCTCGCGGGCGGCGCGCTGTGGCGGAGCCGCGCGGCTGCCCACGGTCGCCCACGGCCTCGCCTCGCGCCTCTGGGCGTCGCCGCGTTCCGTTTTCCCCGCGTGGGCGCCTGGGTTGCGGCTTTACAGGCCCTCAGCGGGACGCGCAGGTAAAAGGCGGAGTATCCCGTTTGAGTTCGGTCTTACTCGTTTTACTTCCTCTCCTGCGTATCTGAGATCTCAGCACGTCTCCAGTTACCCAGGCTTGCGATTCCACGTGCTTTGCCTTCGCTCTCTGCGTCATGACACAGGGTTCCCAAGCGGCCTTCATTCCTGGGTGAACCCCGCAAGGGTTCYCACTGGGCTGCCGTGTCCCTGGGCCCCTGCAGAAGGAGCACGGCCGTCCCTTGCTGAGCTCTGTCATCGCATTGCCTTCTTGAAACATGACATTGAAAACACTTTTTCCATAAGCTTTATAGTAATATGGTTATCCGCTGAGGCACCTTAGACTGATTTCTCAGAACAAACCTCCACTTTCTACAGAATCAAAGCTGTTCTCTGTGGAACTTTAACTTTCATGAAGCCCTTGCAGCTTCTACAAGTCCTCATGCAGCATTTAAAAATGCTGTCAAAAATGTCTGTGTTCATCACTCATTCATACTTCTGATCACTTCATTTTCCTATTTCAGTCAGGACCACTTTCTTAGAAATGTCTCTTCTGTTTTATACAGGCTAAAATTAGTAACAGACTGTTGCTTTATCTTGTCAGCATAATGTATGCATCCTGTGAAAGTGTTCCCATTCCAGTTTCAGTCTGTTCATTACTCATTTTCATACAGAGGTCAGCATTTAAATTCTGTTAGTACACATTGAATTGTCATATCAGGGTAAATTTCTAACTGCAAAAGAAAGAGGTCTACAATCTGAAAGGACTGTGAATATTTTCTCTTGAGGGGTAGGTAACAAGAAAAGTCGCAAAACCTCAAATGGAAACCATCGTCAACAGTAAGCATTCCAGAAATCAAAGTCTACTTCCTTGTTAGAAGAAAATCCTTTTGGACAGCTCAGTAGTCCCATCGCTGAACATGGTAGCAAAGTTTTCTGTTTGGTTCTGTTACTCGGTGCAAACAACTTCATGCTMTGTGGGTGAGTAATGCCTGTAATTCAGCATCAGGAGGGTATGAAAAATGAGTGTAATTAATCCCTCATAATATTTGTTATGTAATGTTATGTAAGTATAGAATCTACACTGGAGTTTAGGATGGCAAGAGATGTTTTTAGCAAAAGGATTACAAAAAATACCTGCATACTGTACAGTAACATCTATAAGATACTACAGCTGTTTAAAAAACAAAAGTTAAAACTCTGAATTTCAGCATTAACTTGAAAATTGACCATGCCATTTATAAAAGATTTCAAATGACCAGCAGAAATGTTCARCTATCTTAACTTTGCTCTTTATTTGCTTCTCACATACATTATGTTCTAGAAGTCACTATGAAAGAAGAAGAGTTTGCAGAGTCATGTCAGTCCAGTATAAATTGTTTTGACCAAAGGCTTTTTATGAGGCATTAACAAAGTTCAGAGACTATTGCCACTAATACCTCAAGTATCTAAATTATAATTGTAAAGTCTACTGGAATGGTATCTATTTTTTTTTTCAAAGGGACTTCGTAGTTAATAGCAATAAAATTATTCTTGAAGAGGGTGCTGGATTGCATAGCTGTGGAGTGTAATACTTTGTCTTTCATTATCTCTACCAGGATTTTTTTTTTTTCTTTCAGAACTACTCATGGTATCTTCTGATACCAGGACAGGAAAGAAGTCCAATCCAGAGTCCAGACAGAATGTTGAAGGTAAGATGGAAAGGCCTGAAATTATAAATGTTAGAGATATGTGTGAGGGTACTGCTAAAGAAGAAACCTTGTTAGGGGAAATGATAATATAAATAATGGTGGGAGAATGGAGGTGTCAGAAACCCCAAAAAGGTTCAGATATGTCAAACTACATAAGACAGGGCAACAAAAAGAGGAGAAATAGAGAACGGCAGACAGCACCCATGACAAACTCGTGGGTGATAGACAAGGTAAAAAAGGGAAAACAGGAAGAGAGTTAGAGCTAAAACAGCCTCCTGAAATGCTGGAGACATATGCATGGTTTGCAGACGTGAAAATACAGAGTATGCAGAAGAATGAGCTGTAACCATCCCAATAGCCCAAGAAAGTTATATTTGGCAGCCCACTCACAGCAACTGCTCTGTAGGTTAAGCAATTTCTCCAAAGAAAACCATTGAAAGGTCTGAAAATCTCTAGGCACAGGAAAACTCAAATTGATATTTGGAGTAGTAGAGCTGGCATGTTACCTCTAACACAAGATCATGGAGGTGATAYTCTTGCTTGCATCCAGATGACCAAATATGCTTCTTTAATGAGCTTATCTCAAGCAATAGAAGGAACATGGAAAACAAAATGTTTAAGAATTGCGCTGCTTGGCTGAGTCACTGACTGTGATTGTGACCTCAGAGCTAAGAATACCCAAGCTGAGGGGATGATCTTGACTGTAAGCTTACTAGCAGGTATGCAGTTTTATCAGTAGTTAATTAGGAGCCAGATTTTGGAATGCAGACTGTTCTTCTGTTTTCAGTGAAATTTAACTCCTATATATATGTGTGTGTGTATGTGTATCAATCTATCCTTAACTTAAGTCAAAATGAAAGAAAAGTCAATACTTCAGTGAATAAAACGTGTTTTAAAATTTTTTTCCTGAAGGAGCAAGAAAAAGCTACCATGTTTCTTCAGAGTCARTGACTGCTGACAAACATGAACTCTAACTACTCTCACTGTCAAACAGTACAAATAGCAGTTGAAGGTTAGCCATGATAGCATCACTTTAACAACTCAAGAATTTTAAAGAAAGCAAAGCAGACAGGAAACTTTTTACTAAGCATGCTGGATTAAAGAAATCCTGTCAGTTTATAGGCATTTTACACTGTATGTGTGAGGTAACTGCTTTCCAGGCAGCACGAGTACTGAGCAAAGAGCATGTACACAGATACCCACACTGCATGTGCTGTGAATTCTGTCTTTCTGAGATGAAGGATCCTCATATATATGCACAAGGTCCAGCGTATTTCATACTGAGCATAATGTGGCTTGGCTGTGTAGTTGCATGACTGTCAAATCTAGGGCAGGACTGGCCACAGGAGCATGAGATGGGGAGTAGGTCTCCCTTGTCAGGGAGCTGTTAGATGGGTTAAACTGTAACATGAAACTGCACCATAAGTCAGGAACTTCTGAGCATGGCCCTTGGCTCTGATATCAGCTCCTTCTGGCTGTGTGATACGAACCTAAATGCAGGGCCAATATCTGTGGACTGTGAATAGTAAAGCTTAGGTACCTGAGGGGACTGTAAGACTTAATTTGCTAATGATTACCAAGTATTAATTATTTTAATGTTCAGAGTGTTGATTAAAAATGTTTAAATGTTGAGTCATCAGATTCTAGCTGCACACTGTCACATGTCTCAAAGGTTTATTCATCCAATAAGCAACAAGGGATGGGTTTATTTATCTGGTAATCAACATAGCCCTGCATGTGGACTCAGTGCTTTAGTAATGGGAAAACCTGTTATTCCAATGCAATTATTATTTATTTTTGAGGAGAATAACTTTGATTTGCAAGAGTTGATTTCTCTTCTGTGGATGCAATCTCTGATGATTCAGTTTTGCATATGTATAATATATTTTTACCATGTCAAGGAGCAAAATCAGAGTGAACATGGCTTTATTGCTAATTCTATGTTAGATTTGCTCTGTCATAACAGCAGGATACTTGAAGAGGTTGAGGTTGTTATTTAGAAGCCTTGAAAACAAGTTACAGCCCAGCAACTGACTATTAAAGACTGCGATGAGAAGCTGCAGTCCAGCAAAGGTGGGAGACCGAGGCAGCTCCTCAACACTAATCCAACAAGAAACTGCATGGGAAGTAGGAATGGAATAAAGTTGCTTGCTGTTATATACATTACTCTTAGCAATGTTTGTGATGTTGAATGCTCTAAAGAAGGTGAATATGCTAAGTCATAGTGAAACAGTAGTGATTAGACTGATACATGGGCAATTAGGAACTTAGCTTTGTGTTAGACTCTCTCTGTTCTTTATTTATGTCTTTGTGAAATTTAGATTTACCTCAGTGAAGTCCTATAGAGATCAGATGGGCTTAATGTATCCAGACATTGACAGCATCTACCCAGAAACAGTGTAACTGCCTATAACTTATGTTTCACTTATAAGGTGTGCGCAGCTTTTCACAACCCTGACAGTCTAAATCGAATTCTTGGGGCTCCATATCTKTTTCTCCTCTTGTGCTGCACAAAACATTCACAACAAATGTCCCAGCTTTTAAAATTGCAATAAACTGCATTATATTTAGGATACATAAAGCTAGATTTTTAAATATGGAGAATCAAACTAAGTTATGCCAAAACATCTTAAATATGTGCAGACCTTTATCTATTTTGCTTGTGCAAATGCCTGCTTTACATGAATACATTTGCAATACAGATGCAACTTGAGTGGGTTCATATGAAGATGTGGCATTATATATGAATTTAAATGCAACAGCACATACTATTTTCTGAAATTAAAAAAAAAAAAAAAATTAATGGTGATCATCTCTTTCAAGCACAGACTGCTCTTAAAACAAGAAAAGCAATGCCTGTATGAGGAACGTCATTTGATAAATGATACATTTGATAAAATTCAGATACCTGCAGAGGAAAAAGCCTTTTTATAGGAATAGAGTTATACATCAGCCCAGGTGTCTGTCAGAAACTGATAAAAACAGATTGGCTGCAAGGTCAGCCATGACTCAGAAATTAGACAGAGTATGGACGGTGGAAGAGTTAGCTATAAGACCATGGCAGAGAATAATGCAAACACTATTGAATTTGCCCTGAGAGATGTGTCAAATGTCACACCTTTCTCTAGAGCAAAAGGATTCACTCGATGAAGAAATTGTTAAGCATTGTGCTTTACTGCACATTATGCACAACTGGCTTGCAAGTTTGTTATTATGCAGTATTTCTGAAGTTTTAGTGAGAGACATTCATCACTTGCACATGCATCCAAATATATTTATATTCTAATTTGTGAAAATATGATAGCATTCAATTTTAAAAGTAGCCAGTTTAAGTTAAAGAAGATTGTTTCTTGTATCAGTTTGTAATGAGACAGGAGACAGAGTCAGTGTCATTGGCTGGCACTTACAGTGTCAGAGTAAATTGTACCATAAATTCCCATTTTTACTGCTTTTTTTTCATATTGCCAGTGGAAATCACCTTACAGTCTTATGGGTTTCTGTTGTCTCCTTGTTCATATATTATTCATGTGTATTTTAAAGGATACTCATAGGAGTACATAAAAATTTGTCCAAGAATTGGCACTAACTAAGTATCAAAGGTGTTCATACGGTCAAATCTTAGGGGCATGTATTTTGTGGATGATGTTTGAACTGAGGACCAAATACACGTTTCCATTAAGAACAAATCCAAAAATGTGTAGGAAGTCCAGAAAAAAAGATGTAAAAATACGAGTATTGTAGAGCAAAAAGCTTGTCCTTGAGAGATAYGATCATGGGTTAACTGAGATGTACCTTAAAAAAAGGTCTCTCACCTTATTAGATCCTGAGGATTTTCCAGTATTAGAAGATCTATAAACTCTGCAAGTAATTAGCACCTTAGTGTATGTATATTTTCTACTTCTTTTCCTCACATTTATTATTCTTATTACTAGCCCAGCATTCTGGCCTGTACAAAATTATTTTTCCGCTCTGACAAAGCGAAATATTTTAATATATGCTTGGTATGCGGTGCGTCAGAAATCTCATTGCTTTTGCTGGGACTACTGTAATATTTGAAGTTAGATGAACATGTAGATATTCTGCTGCATGAAGAATTTAGGCAGATGGAGGTACACTYGTGTTAGTGTTGACTCACAAAGAGAATAGCCAGAACGATCACACCATCAAAACACTTCCCTCCTACTCCAACAAGGAGCCCACTGCTGGTCAGCAGTTACAGAGATAAGCACACTCTTTTATGCTGTTTAGATAATGCTGATGAACTATGGGTGTGCTGGTTCACTTACATCTTTTGGGCATCTTTAGCAGCTAGTATGAAGAAGGAAAAATTCCTGAGATACTCAGGAATATGTTAGCTGTGATCATCATTGCCTGGGCCTTTCTTGGTGACACTTGCAAACTCCTGCTAAGTGAAGTCATCCACTGTGCCTGGTATTCTGCTTTGTATCTTTTTTTGCCTTATGTTTGCTACTATATTTATATATACATATATATATATACATACACACCATATATACCATATATACCATAAGACCATTTTTGTTATCTCTAACTGATGCCTAGGTGCTTTTCTTAGGTATTTTTTTGTGTATTTTACATTGTGTAGTCTGAATTGTCTCTTACATCCGTACCACTGTCATTGCTATTGCTCATTCTCCTTACATTTCCTGCATTGAATTATGTCCTTTTTTATAATTAATTTGCCCCAAATTAATCATAGGTCTCCTCAGAGTCCGAAAGATTTATCCCATTTCATATATTTTTTTTCAATTAAACAATCAATAGAGTCTCCAGTTGTAAATTGGTCATATACTTCTTAGTGTCTTTTTTTTTCTTATTTGCTGTTTAAAGTACATTTTTTGAGTCTTAAGGCAAATGTCAAATGTCCGTCATGCAGTTCCACCATTAGACTCCTCTGTGTTAACAGGATACATTTAAAATGTCAAATGGTTCTAACCTAGTTTTCAGAAACAGAGCTACCTTTTGTCTCTTGACTCTTCCCTGGCAGCTAGTTGCTTACAGTTACAAAGTGTGACACTGTTTAATTTATTTGTCCTTCCTTTTTCAGAGTGTCAGTGCTAGTGAGTCCTGATTTGATATTTTCTTAGTTATACTCATGATACTCTGAATTATTCAGTAAATAGGCTGTCAGAAGTGTCTGACAGAGGTCTCTTTCATCCACTGTCATCATTGGAACCACATCTAATCTATGTTGTGTGGTGGAGATACCCATGGTGGAAATTGTCCAGCCAAAGCAGGAAAGTGTGCACCCTGAATCAAATAATAATAGATGCTATATTGTTAATAAAACATGAACAGCTGTGCTATTGCTGCTTTTGACTTTGGAGTTTGATTGCTGCCAACTTAAGTATCTTTGCATTGTGTTCTGCTGTCAGAGAGGTATATTMTTTGTTACCCGAAAAAAAAGTCTTTTTAATCAGGCCAGATTGTCTTTCAGAGTAAGAAAATTATGAAATCATGAAGTGACAGAAAGCCCTGTTGCAGTCAAACACCAGGTGGTTTTGTAGACAGGAATGGAAGAAACTTGGTATTCTACCCATTAGTGTCTCTCTGCCTTGGTTAGTTTTGTGATGGAGGGCTTGTAGGTTCCAGGCAAACTCTGCCTTTCCATCATTTAGCATTCCCTCTATCGTGGATATATTTGCTACTTAATAGACTGTGAAGTCACTAGTAAAGTCACTTTCTTCTGTGCACCCACTTATTTTCATGAAAACTGTAAAAACATTATATTTCTGAAATCTCTACCACCCATCAAATACGGCTGAAGCCAGCCCTTTTACTCTAAAGCTTGTGATGAGCGAGAGGAGGGCGGACACACAAATACGATCACGTAAGTCTTGTTTCCTAGGCAAAGCTGTTTGACTTTGTGCTCAAGAAATCTCAGAACACTACGGAGATCATATACCATATGTACACAAAATGGCTTTCACCGATAAAGTGCTGTGAGATGAGGAAGGGAGTAGCCCTGAACAGTCATGAAAGAAAGAAAATAGATAGTATTTTATGCAAATATAGAAGCACTTCTAATGAAACAGAATGAACAGAAGTCAGAAGCAGATCCACTAGCATAGATTCTCCAAAATTAGGGACAGCATAACAAGTGCACTGCACTGATTTTTTACTGACATCCTTGAAGATTTCACACTCAAGTGAGCAGATCACAAGGAGGAATTTACCCCTAAGTCATGGTATAGTCACACTGGCAATCAGAATATGCAATTAGTTTCTATCTTCTGCCAGAAATGTCAATGCAGTTAAGTGATTTTGGGAAGAGTTTTGGGAAGAGCACAACAGCTGTTTTATTTGCCTATTATTTTTTTTTTGAAGTCAGCTCCAATATTGGAACCCCTAAAAGAATTCTTAGTAATAGATCTAATTCAGATTTTTTTGATTTGGAAGCTGTGAATGACTTCCAAAATAAGCCAGACGGTTCTTATTTTGACAGTTTGTGCAGAGCTGCGTACATTAATTCAAATACATAACAACAAAAGGAATTGTAGCTTTTTGTTTGTTTGTTTGTTTAAATAGCTGAATTCTTTACTAAAAAATTTGATCACTAAGAAAATTTTATTTTCCTAAAGCTTACTTAAGATTTATGAAAAAAAGAACTATGGGATATGCAAAAATGGTGCAGGGTCAGATATGCACTCTGAAACGTGAAATTGTGCAAACACATTTTTATTTGGATTCCATTTTAGATTTCAGCGCAGATGGAGCCTGTGATAATTCAACAGTGGTGGTATTTTGTCTTCGTCTTAAACTAGGTTCTGACATGTTCTTCACTTACGGTAGCTGCTGAGGGGCACTTAGGTTAATGTGTAAGATAATTGGTTCTTTGAACAGTTGGGCACAGTCTCAATCAGTTCCAGTTTCAGTATGAGTTTTCTTTTAATCAGACAGAAGTACAGTGTTTTTCTAATGCTCCGTGTGTACAGAAATTGGTCGGAAAGAAAACGCTTTGAGCAATGCAGTGTGGAAACAAATGTTCAATGTTATAAATAACGTGTGATTAGACAAATAGACTAAGCTCGTGGAGCTTATTTATGTTGAATCATGACAGGATGTACATTGACTTTTGCACCCTGATTTTAAAGCTTTCATTTTTCTGGGGCAGTTATCTTTTGAGAGTAAAACAGTTCATGTCAAAACTTGCATGAATACATATGGAAATATATAGAGAAAATTAATTTTCTTTACTGAATACAAAATTCTTCATATTTTATACTAYATGAAAAAGGGAAAACTCATTATTGGTGACCCAAAACATTTTTAAAAATGAGTCACTTCTAGCCCCTTCTTTTAAAAAATTGCGTGGTCTATGATGACAGCTTGATATAGAATCTGCCAAATAAAAAGGAAAAAAAGGATGAAGACACCTTTTTTTTTTTTTTTTCCCTCTGCAGTTTTAATATAAATGTTTGATTATCTTATTCTTCCAGAATGATTTAAGGGTGACTAGAGAATTACAGAAGGTTTATCRTCTCAGAAACTACTGTAGGAAAACCTGGATAATGGAGAGGAAAATTAAGTTTTATTTAAGTGGTTATAAATTGTTTTTGSTTTCTGAATTTATTTTAATCTAAATTAGACACCTAGAGATTACATGARAAGTTCTTTCTGAGAAAAAGAATTGCCATTTCAATTTCTCAGCAAATACCAGGCTTAGGGAGCTTATGTTTTTTGGTGTATATYGGAAGACTCAAAGATACTTTTTATTCTAATAACATTAAACTAGTCACATTGTAATTCAGCTCCTGGCCAGTAAGAACTTCAGTTTTGATATAAGCTTATTTGTTTCCTTTGGTTCCTAACACACTGCTTATTGCTGTAAGAATAACAGCATCCTTGCTCTTTCTCCCACCCTGAGCTTGTTGCTGCTGTTTGCCTAATGTGCCTCTGTATTTCTGCTAATGCTGAAGTGTCTTCCTCTCATAGTATATGAAGGTGGATTCGAAGGGATTGCCCAACCACCTCTCTCTCATAAGGCAAAGTCTTTTTCAAGAGGCCTCTAATTCTTGCTTTCTGTCAGCATTGGCACATTTCCTTTGCTCCCYCTCTGCCCAGCTGAAGCAAGGCTGATTGGTACCCTCTTGTCCTTCAGCCTCCCCTGGTAAGGTGACATTCAAAGGCACCTGACATGCATGTGTCTGAGCAAGGCTGCTGGACGTGACATCCCTGCCTGAACAGGTTCTGGCAGGTACCTGTGAGCACCTGCTTTCTACCAACACTCCACAAATGCCAATGCCTTTGAAGGTAAAAGGCCACCTTTAATCCTTGGTCATTTCCACAGAAGCCTTGGAAAAGATTGTGGAATTGTGGCTCACAACTTGCTCATCATAGTGAGATTCCTGCAAAGCATCCAAATGATTTACCAAAGGCCACAAAATRATTTTATAGCACCTGTGACCCTCAGAGAATTGTGTTTGTCATTATGTTACAAAGCAATTGGATCTTGTTTATTTGTTTATATTCTAATTGGGCTATATTTTCAAAGTAGATTGGGAGAATGAGAAATTATATCCTGCCTTTCAGAGTGCTTGATGAATAGCCATCCTGCTAAAAGTAAATAGCATGCATGTTCTGCAGTGTTTTCTGTTCTTTTCAAAATACCCTCATAAACATCTTAAAGTTTTTCCTGATTCATCTCACATTGCCTCATAAATATATCTACAAAACCACCTCATTCTCTCTTCATGACACTCTGTGATAACATCTGCTCCCTAATGTGATACCTACCAAAGAGCTGCCGTCAGTCTTCTGTCATTATTCCTTTTTTTCACTGGCCTTCATTTTCTCATTTTTTACCTCCATGCTCTCTCTGTTCGGTATCTGTTCTTTCTTGGCTTACACTAAAAGTGATCAAGAACTAGACTACACTTTTCATGTTGTACCTACTCAGCACATACAAGAACATGGCTTGTTCCTCAGCAAACATTTCCAACAGAGCAAAATAATGCACCAACGGTTGACAGTAGGAAAAAAYAAGTAAGTAAATATTACCTGAACAACATGTAAGTAGGGAACCCCACACAGGGGGCTTCTTTGCCTCTGCAATGAAAAGAAGAGCCTCAGGATGGGTTGGAGATGAACTAACATCAGCTGAAGAAAATCACCCAAGTCTTGTTCTCAGTTTTCCATACCGTTCAGGCTTATCCCATTATGGTATAATTGCAAAGGAAACACTATGAAAACATRTTTTGTTACAAAGAAACAGAGCAACATTGGAAATGAGTGTAAATAAAGGTGTTGAAATAGAAGGACTTAGGATTCATCTGGAAGGCGTGAAATGGGACTGATTTTTCCTTTATTTAAATAGATAAAGTTATAATGTCAGTGGCACACTTACTAGCACAATAGAAATAATCAGAAATTCCATTTAGTGAGGCGTTGTAGAACATGTGAATGTTTTGAACTAGTAATGAGGGAGAAAAAAGTGCTACTGAAAGTAGAAAATTGTTACAGGTAGCTAGTTACATATTTAAGAAATTATGACAGTTGCATATGAAAAAAGCATGTAGGAATGTTGATTATCTTAAGTGGTACAGGCGAGATTTAAAGAAAGAGAGATTCAAAACAATCACCAATTTACTCTCACCTCTGCAAAGCAGCAAATAGCATTAATTAAAACTGAGGCAGGGGCACAACTTTCATGTCCATGCAGCCAACAAAATATCCTCTAAGTGGCACTGGCCAGCATGGGTGAGTGGTGCTGGGCGGTATTGCAGACCCTCTGGAAGCATTACCAACTGCAGAGTGCCTGGCAGTGTAGCTAGGAGGCTGTCCAGATGAAGTATTCATAACCCAACTGCTGGTTTGCATTGTCCTCCCTGAATATTACATTATGTGTGGGGCAAAAGCTCACTCTAGACAGGAAATGTACATTCAGTTCTCATTTTGTGTAACCATTAGCATAATATTCAAGCTCTCAGTGCCTTAGTTCTCCGTATGAAACAGAAGATTATGTAAGGTCATCTTTCTGGTGTGCTTTGTAAGTATCTAGATAATAGATCCTGGCAAGAGCTTACTAACATGGGGGATCCTGGGCTGGGCAGATGGAGCAGGAGCCAATTCTCTACTGCCTGTTCAGCCTGCCTGCAGTGCATGTGCTCCGAGCCCCCCGGGGCTGCAGCTAAATGCTCAGCTTACTGCAGCCTGCCCCTTGTGCCCTTGGCAGCTGGTGTGGGTCCAGCCAGAGAGCAAGGAAGGCAATAGAGATCTCCTTCATGCTTTTCCTTGCACCAACTCCCACACCCATTTCAAAACTAGACAATACTGAAAGGAGAGCGCAGCCCTGGTAAGGTGCTATTGACAGAAGATGCTAAAGACTACGCCTGTGACAAGGCCAAGGTCTACCCGAGGCTAGCTACCCCATCAAGTGTGACTGAAAGGGACACATGCATTTACCTAGAGCACACAAAGGTATCTTGCTGCTCTATGTGCAGCCCTTGGCTCCCCATCTGGTAACAAGGTACTCAGTTTCAGCTAGATTAAATCAATATAATTCTTAATGAGACAATGTCATTGCTGGATGTGGAGCAATAGAGATAACCTACTTCCTCAACAGGTTCCAGACAAGTATAACAGTAATGACAAAACCATCTTTTCCTTTGGAGAAAACAATCCAACTATCCTGGCTTCCAGTGCAAGATAGAGAAACAAGTAGTAATAACCTGAGTTTCTATTTCAGTGTACTCTGTAGGACCAGTCTTGTTCGCACTGATCCCAGGCAAAATTTATACCATCTTCATAGGAAGTTGGTTTAGGTCTGCTTTTTCTGTTAATGTCCACGTATTTTCCCATAATGTAACAAATCAGTAATTCTGCAGATTCTGAGATTGTGMCTTTACTGTTAATTTAGTAATCCTAATTACTTTAGCTAGGTAGGAATTCCATTTAATCTTAAAATACTCAGTAGGAATTAGACAAGCTCCATGCAACCAAAACCTCTCCTTTTATTTATTATTTTACCTTATTTATTTATGATACTGAAAATGTTATTCAGAAATGTATTTAACAAAGCAAATATTTCATGTTCAAAGAGCCCTCTAATGCTGTTGTTGCAATACCTTATCTTGCTTGTATAAAGTCATCAACATGCTTAATCTCGAAAACTTAAATAAATTATCGGATTCATCTTTGTCATTACTCCCTGCTTTGTTAGTTGAAATTGGACCAYATTTAATGATAATGCTATGTAAAATTTCACATGCTGGGAATATATAACAATCTCCGAAGGGCACAATGATAATCAGATGTGTCTAGACATGTAAAACACATTCTGATGCTGTGAATTCTTCCAGTTATTTTTATGAGTTGCTGAGATTCATGATAATTTAACTGAGACGTAGTGTGGGAATTAGAAATTTTAATAGTCATAAAATTTTAGCAGATTTTTAGCACTGTTGCCTTAAAATAATGAGACCACATCACTGCATGTGTTGTAAATGGTATTAATGTATTTTTTCAAGGGTTTAATGTATTCACAAAGCTTCTTAATAGCACAGATACTTGTCTACCTGAAGAAGAATAATTTTAGACCTAAGCCAATAATATATCAACCTGTTACCTGAGGAGGTACTGACTGTTGCCTGGCTYCTCACACACGGAGCTGAGAGCTTTCGGCTTCCTTCATCCTGCCGCAGCACTGACGTGCAGCTGGCACCAGCTCCTAAGCACTGTCGCTCTCGCATGTGCCCGAGGCTTCCCAAAGCGGGTCAGGACTTCCATGATTCTCAGTGGCAGGTGGGCTCTSGTGGAAAAATAACATTGTCCCAGGCATGTAATTTAATGTTGCAAAATGAGAGGTACCACAGTGGCACTATTTGTAAACTTAATGGCTTTTATGGTAATTACCAAAGATCTGTGGTAAGGCCAATTTTAACCTAAGCTCTGCGGTCAGAAGTCTGCTTGTTGCTGCTCTTTCAAAGCTGTAGAAAAACCACTATTTTTCATATCTGTCTCTTCAGTTCCCCTTACTTGTCTAGTGCGCAAGCGACTGTCAGGAACATGCCTTTGCTGATGAATGTGTTCATCTGAAGCACTGATGACATTTCATTTATCAGACTGAGCCTTTTCCTGTGCTAGTTTGAGTTTGGAGTAAGGTTTCTCCATAGCTCATTCCTGCAAGTAGAAAGTTTTTTTTTTTTTTTTTTTTCTTTTTCCTCTGCAGAGAAAGAAGGCAATATAACAAAATATGCCTTGGCACAGAAAATCTGAATGGGTTGACTGTGACCGAAGAGCTCTCAGGGAATTTTATATCCCAGTTAGTCTTTACTACCTGGGCAGTAGCTGACTCAAAGAGATGGATTGGTTCACAGGAAGGGCAGTAGCAGCTTGTCCCCAAGATAGCTTTGGAGGAAAAAATAACATGGAAACACAGTGACAAATTTGTGATGCACAGCTTAATTCATTAATTTCAAATTTCAGTGTGTCCCATGTTCAAAACTGTCAGGTCCCTGACGGCACTAATACACTGCAGGGCAGCCCTAGGGCCTCCCCTCTTTAAGAGTCCAGCCTTGGGCTGTCAGTCTAGCTTGACTCTGAGCACAACCATGGTCTGCCTGGCCCAGCCTTGGCCCAACCCTGTCCCCACAGAGTCTGGGGTTGTCCCAGGCTGTCCCTGGCACCTCACAGGGCAGTTATATGGATCCTGGCTTTGCCACCTCCAGGAGGCCCTCAAGTACTGGCCCCTGGGAGCTGGCAGCTCCCRCGGGGCTGGGACAAAATCTCTCCTGGGAGCTGAGGCTTGGAAGTCACAGTGACACT
Organism: Nothoprocta perdicaria; assembly: GCF_003342845.1. Taxonomy (NCBI): domain Eukaryota; kingdom Metazoa; phylum Chordata; class Aves; order Tinamiformes; family Tinamidae; genus Nothoprocta; species Nothoprocta perdicaria. The sequence goes on from NW_020455544.1 coordinate 2,213,809, forward strand.
TAAAAAGCAGATAACCATCACAAAAAGACCCATGCCTTTTTTCCAGAGGAAGCTTATGAAACAACCTGCTTATTCAGATTGGCAGTATAAATTAACTACCCTTTATTGCTCCTAATAAAACAGGGGAAAATTGCATACAGAAAATCAAATTTGTCTTCATATTAAAGATGTGACTTGAAGAGCTCTGATGTACAAAATCCAACTGTAACTGGGAACTATTGCAGTTAGGCTGACTTCTTAAAATGAAATAGGTCCATCACAGAAGTGTTAGAAAACAGGAGAAAATAATGATGTAAATTGTAACATTAGGCCCTTGCAGTCTGGGGTTGAGCACTCCCAGTGCAGTAGGGGATAAACAGCCTAAGTCCCTGACTGTGCTCAGAAATAATTTGTTCTCTGCAAGGATGGAGAAGAGAGAGCACTTCCCAGAGCATCCAGGGCTTCTTGATACAGGATCTAGGTGTGCCTTCTGCTCAGGCAAGTTGGTAGAATTGGCATAGCCAAAGCTTTCTCTTTCTTACCCCATGCCCATGCACAGGAGTCAGTATAATTCCTCTTGGGAAAAACAGCCTGCCTGGAAATTTTCYCTTGTCAGATGTCTTTCTTCAGCAGCACCTTGAGCTGTTCAGCTGCTTGGTTGCCTGCTTGCAGGAGTGCTCCTGGAAATGGTGGCCTCTCTCTTCTGATGAACCTTTCATCACAGAAAGTTTGCAGATACAACCCTTTTTGTTGCTATTTAATAGCAATGGCCAACGTCAGCTACCACATGTGAGCTTTGAGAAAGTCCATCCGAGGAAGGGGGTTGCAGGAGGGCCAGATAGTTTTCCTTCAGTTGGCAGGAATATCCCTCCCAGCAATATCATTTCCCAGGCAATACTGGTGGACCTTCGTGTCTTCTGCACGGTCATTAAAGTTTTTTCCTCCTCCCTTGAGATTAGTTTGAAATGCAGGACTCAGCAGAGCCCTTTAAAAGTTTTTCTGGTTTCTTTAGGAGGTCCTGAGCTATGATACTGCTCACGGTTGCTGGAAATAGAATCACCTCTGCACTGTAAAATGAAATTAGGTTCCTTTTTCTTYAGTTACAGTGTTATAACTTCTTACTCCATTGTTCATACAGGAATATATTAGTAACAGAAAATACAATTATAAAATCTCTTGAGTTGGTGCATGAATAAAACCGTCAAATAAGACAAAGTGCTAATAAAATCTTATACAACTTAGGAACTATTACTGTAATAACACTGAATAAAGAATAAGTCATACATAACAAAAATACAGTAATACAATAAAAATAAAAATAATGTAACAGCGGCTAAGTATTCTTTAATTAAAATCCTTTCCTTTAATGTTGTTTGATTATGTTCCTATTCCACCAGGGGTCAAAATTCATCCCTGGTGTGACTTGAGAAGAATGCTTCCGGAAGGATTTTTCCCTTTGATTAGCACTACTCAGAAATTTATGGCATGTTTCTTCTAAAGAAGGTCCGAACATCCTATTCTGTCTGTCATTTGTCTAAATCTGAGATACAGGTCCCTGTCTTCTTAACATCATGTCCTTGAAGTCTGCTCCTGATACCAACGGTCCTGCTTGAACTCAGGCTGCAGAAGCAGGCTGTTAGCCGGAGAATGCTGATAGCAGGAGCACCCTCAGGCACACTGGGGCACCTACACTAGAATTAGGGGCACATTGGCTCAGACAGGGCACATGTGGAGCTGGCTCTCTTCGCTTACAGAACGTGAGCCAACCCCACAGGGCAGAGCAGAGAGTGTTTCTGAGGCTCTCTATGGCCCTGAAAGGATGGTCTCTGATACCCAACACAGACTGCTACCTTAAGGAGCAACTAGCATGGAACGCTGCTTGCTGAGTAAGTTTGAGATAAACCTGATGGGAGGCTGATTAGAAATCAATAATCATTCTTTGTTTAAGTACCACCCTTGTTGCTTACTAATCAGCTTGCCACCTGAGCATCACTTATGGAGTGGAGCATTTTCAATGCTGCCCTGCCATGTATTAGATACAGTCAGAGATCTGCATGTGCAGGTTACTTTTTTATTARGTGTATTTTTAACCTGCTTATCAAAATAAACCAACCATCACTTACACTCACTGAATTCATTTTACATTTGTTTTGGTTATTCTATGTGGCCATTGGTGCCTGAATAGAAGAGCTATCAGAGTTCATTGATCAGACAATGAATAAGCAAGCAGGAACTATCACCTCTAAGCTTGTAAATGTCTTGCTAGCATTAAAAGTTCTTTTCTGTTAGTTTTACTAGTCCCTCTCACAATTTTCAGTTCTGTTAGGCCTCCCTGAAGTTGTCTTTTTTGATACAAGTGTGTCCCCAGCTCCCTAGAAATGGCTTTATAACTTGGAGGGTTGAGTCTTGTGTTACTGTTACAGCATTAATACGTCTCAAAAGGCACGATGCTCCAGACAGCAAGTGGTGGGGCTTATGCAGTAAATCCTGTGACCCTTCTTGTTTTTATTCTGCTTATATAGCAGAGCGCGTTATTCTGCTTACATAGCAGGAAGCGTTCTGCTTCCTTCTTTATTGCATATATGCACTGGACTGATGTTTCAGTGATTCTTCCACCATAATGGCAAAATGCTTTTCTTCTYCACTGTGCTGGATGATTGTCCTGTTTAGCACATTCTTGAGCTTGATTCTTCACTTCAGGCTAATTATTTCACAATGTGCAACTGTAAATCTAAACTGTAATATCAAACTGTCAACTGTATTTAGAGTTGCCCTCCCTCCCCCCCCTTTTTTTTTCTTTTTCTTTTACAGAAACAGCAAACTGAACATTCAACAGGGATAAGGAATGTTAACACAGTGTCTAGGGGGCAGCTCTCATTCAACTGTTGTTCAGATTGCTGTGTACAWTATGTGACAAAGATTATTGATCAACAAAGTACCATGCTGCATGTCCCGCACATCTTTCACTGTGAGTTTCCCTAGACTGTTGCCACACTAACATCTGAGTAGATCTATAGTTACCCACTCCTAGCTATAAGCTGTCAGTTATGTAGGATACAGTTTCAGTAACATTCTCCTTGAAAAACAGCCCTTCCTTTTGCTACAGTTCCTTTTTATCCCTTGGGCTATAGGCTTGGAGTATGGTTTAGAAAATTAGGATCCTCTCAACCAGTATGTTTTTTCTCTCATTTTCTGCTGGAGACACTACCTTCTTTCAGTTCTCATTGATAAAGATATTTTATCAAATCTTCTCTTTTCTAAAATATTGAGGCTGAATGAGGTGGATTTTAGTCTTAAGAGTGAAAACCTGTTTCCCTGCCAACCAGATACATGCATCCTGTAGCAGGCTATTCAAAAATGCCGGTTTGCAATCATGAAGTCTTCGTGTCAGCAGAGGCTCAGGTGATTTTTGTAATTCCGTTTTTGTAGTCTGAAAAATACATTTTGGACAAAAATTCTGGAGGAAAGTGGTAAAGACCGTACAATGCTATAGCTGTCTAAAGCAACTAAATGACCCTGTATCAGTCTTTCCACAGCACAGTAGCTGTGGAATGGAGTCCAAACAGTATGTAGACTTGAGGAAGGAAAAGAATTTGGGAGATAGACTTTACTTCTTTATTTGTTTGTTTGTTTGTTTTTCTGTTGTATTGTTTTTAAGTATGGATTGTTACTACGAAGACTTAATAAGGAGGCTAAGAAGCCAGAGTGTTTTTAAGCGCACAGTGAAAGGAGAAGAGGCAACGGGCACAAGTTACAGCAAGGGAAGCGCCAGGTAGAATCTGGGAAAAAAATCACAATAAGGGCAGTCAAACATTGAAGCAAATTGCCCGGGGAAGCTGTGCAATCTCCATCCTTAGAGGTACTCAACGTCAGACTGGACAGGACCTAAGTAACTTGACAGAATTTGCAAGTTCAGTCTAACTTTGAAGCTGGCGGTGCCTTGTGCAGTGCACCAGGTGACCTCCAGAGGTCCCCTTTAAACTCTATCATTGTGCTTCTGGAGTTAGAAAAATCTGGCAAAATGTGTTGGGATGAGAAAGTAGAAATTGAGGGGATGAAAGGAAAGGAGAGGGATAATTCTGCTGCCTGTAGTAAACATTTGCTTATTTTTTAACATTTTGGTTTGGGACTATTAGATTTAAGAAGGTGATGTTGTGTCTAAACGACTCAGATTCACTCAGTCACATTCTAATAGTAGAATAGCAGCAGCACATTTCAGAAAAGTCATTTTAGTTTGTTTGCTCTTTTTAGTATGTATTTTCTTGAATCTTGCTCAATTTAGCACTGTTAAAAATGGATCCATAGCAATGAAGTCTTGAAATGTAGCAGGACATGGCAGGAACATGGATAACAATACACTGTTTGGGACTACATCTGTTTTCCAAAGAAAGTAAACTGTAAAGCAACGTCAAATGCACTAATGACTACATCTACTTTTGGCATGGTTGAATTTTGTTGTGGAGGCGACACCAGACAGGATTTTCAATATCATTGGCAGCCTGCTTATCCTTCATGACTTATACTTATTCCTATTGATTTTTATAAGCATTCACTGATCAATTCTTTTGTAACACAGTCTGCCAATCATTTCTGGCATAAAACTCTAAATTTGGGACTGGAACTGTGGGCTACAGCTCTGAGTTGCAACGCAGAGCAGAAGAGAAAGTCGGAAAGTGCTGTGGTGATTATGCTGATTTCTCTTGTTTGGTTTGGAGATTTTGGAAAGGGCTCTTAAGATCCCTGGGCAAGGATGGCAGGATGGTGGTCAGTGCTCTAAGAATAGCACTGAGAACATGCGCAGCTTAAGCAGTGACATTGGTGATTCATGATTTATCTGATTCTTCCACTTCAAAAAATATTTCCTTGCATCTCTCTGCATGGCATCATCTTACATCTTCTCTCCAGGTTCTGCTGCATTAAAAAATCAGTAGAGCAGAAAGTTGTTCCATTTTCAACATAAGCTGAATCCAGATTTTTCTGGATTTTATATTTTTAGGTGCTCTCAAGATCTCTGGTTTATACTGGACATTTATAACATTTTATTGTCCCTTCTAAAATACTGTTATGCTTAACTAAAAGAAGTTATGTTAATGCCAAAATGAAAAGACTTTTAGTAGTAAAAATTCAAATTACTTCTGCCTCAATCAGCATTTTTCCTTGGAAATGCCTGGTAAACATAGCAGCACATTAGAGCCTTTCACATATGTATAGAAAGAATATAGTGTCATTCAGTGGTCAGTGAAAGAGAAATGCACTAAAGTGACATTTCAGTGTATATTTATGATATATTAATGTATTTTAAATGCTCTACTAAATCACTTTTTTTTTTCTTTGCCTTCGCTTGTGCCTTTGCTATCTTATTTGTGTATAATTCCTTTCTTCCTGATGTGAAAACTCTCTGCTCCATACAGACCATGAAAGCATTCCCATCAATATAATTACTGCTCCTCTGATCCTGAATGAGGGACAGAGGCTTGGGAAGAAATGGGAAATGACGATGAGAAGCAGGTTTAATCTACATAATTGAATGTTGCCAACCAACAGCAATTGAAGTGAGAATTCAGCGTAGTAGCTCTAGCAGATGTTTAGGTTTCTGGTTTCTTAAACCCCCTAAATGCCCCCATCTCTACTGAGGCTGTGAAATGGAACTCGGTCTCTCACTCCTCCAGGTGATGCCCGCAGCATTCCCATAGTACCAGGAATGTTCCTGCAAGGAAGTTGTATGTTCACAGAGACCACTGTGCCATTCCCCGTGGAATTTAGAGGATTCTTTGGGGATATCTCCCCCAGGCAGTACTCACAACTAGGGCAAGCCCCTGAGTGTCAGACTGACCCCCTGGCTGATCTTGCTCAGGATCTGAGGACTATTTCTGGTTGAGTGGAGATGTTGGTGACTCGTAGGGACTCATGCAAGTCAAGAGCTGTGCTGATTACTCTCTTCTTCAAAGTGGAGTGGTTGGCTGCAGGTCATCCTAAGGCTGGATATTTAGGCTGCCGGTCAATAGTTAACCCTGAGCTTATCAAAGATGGTGAGAGGGCTGCTGGGTTTAGGGAGACTTAGGTTTTRCGCATAAATGCAAATATTTTCTCTTGCCTGATTAGCCAGCTGACAGAAGAAAAAAGAGATTAGAGCCTCAGGGTGGGAAGGTTGGCTCTGTAACTAGTTCTTGTTCGCCTTGAGGTTGTTAATTAAGAGAAATGTAGAAAAACGGTGGCTAAGAAGCTGTTAAATGAAGAGCTGCCACGGCTGCCCTCCGTCTGGAGTTCCCTCATGCTCCAGAGGGCTCCCTCCTCCCTCGCTGCTCTAGACGGTTTCAGAAAGGCCCTGCAGTTCTTTGCTGTAATTGTTGGCTTATTCAGTGAAGTTCTTATATAGCTTTTTTTAGAAGCTACTAAAATACATGCATATATAGCCCTGGAGCCCTAGTTCCAGTTTTTGCAAAAGCTGCTGTTTAATTAACAGCTCTGACTAGCACACATGAAAAAAAAAGAATACATAAAATCAGAGGTAAATACGCATACTTTCATCCAGAATCATCAGAGTGGAGAAGTAGCCTATCTACCTCATTAACAGTCTCTGCTGTCTGTATCTCGGCTTGAGAACAAATTAGAGAGAGAGATGCAAGGGCTGTGGTGAGTGACGCCCCTGCACTGCCGAGCGCTCTGCACTGGCGGCGGCTAGTGACCGGGGGGGAGCTCAGAGCACGACGCAGCAAGAGCAGGACTTTGGTAAACACTTCAGGTAACACCATGGTAGAAGTTGATTCTTAGAGGCCAGAGCACATGCTCCTAACTATTATAGCTCTAGAATCTGCGTGAATAAAAATTTCTGTTTATAACGAAAATCAGGTATGACTGGTTGCACGTCAGGAATGGATCTGTTGCTTAAGGAGGAACCATTTCTGTGCATTTTCAGAGAAGCAAGCTGCAAATTATTTAACATTAGCAAAGCGTTCTTACGTCTGTAGAGGAAAAGAGCTCACATGCTCCTATGGTTCTTAGTAATCACACACCCAAAGAGAGTGTTTCTTGCCACATGCCTATTTGTTATCAAAGATGAATTCTCTTTATCATATCTCTGCAAGTGGCTGCTAAATAAAATCAAAAGGGAGTGTATGCATTTTTTATAAATACATGTATCAGCTGTTATTATATCTTCCATTAAAAGGAAATAGATCCAACGCTGATTATGTCATCATCTGGTACCAGCAGTGCAATTCACTTGTTATTTGAAACTCAGTAGGAAAAAGTGCCATGAGCCTGTTTCTCCCAGATTATTCAGCCTTCCCTGCATTGTAATGTGGCTTTCAAAAGCCAATTCAAAAATTGTGGTGGTGCATAACAAGATAAAGGTGAAGTTTCATAATCCTGTACAAAAGAGGTATACAGAGAAGGGAGGTAGAGAAGGAGAAATATTTTTAATTTATTATAAACTATTGTAACTGATGGGATTTTTTTGCAGACAGTAGGCTGGATTCCCATTGAAGTCAGCTGGAGTCGTACGTGTTTCAGAGGCACTTGGGATATATAATTCCTGTATTTAGTCTCTCTTGGAAGTTTCCTTTATCCTGCAGTGCAGTGTGGTGCCGATGTATTTAACTTTCAGTGTGTCATCTCAAATGGTTCATCCTGGCTTAGGCCCGGAGGTGATGCTTTATGACATCCAGTTTCTCAGGTAATAGGACACAGGATAGGGATGGAAAGACGCACAAAGAGGAAGCTCTATTTTTGCCCAACATAGTTGTCTGTGGAGTGTTGCTAAACAGAATAGTACGTGAAACTCTGTGATTTATCAAAGCCAAATATAACATACATAATTGCAATGTGAAAATACCTTGGCCACACTAATCTCTCCTTCAACAAGAAAATCCTGACCGTGCCTCAGGTGACTCCAAGCCACTGCTGCCTTGGTGAGGGGCAACGGCGGGTGCTGAGGCAGAGTCTGCTCGGTGCTGTGTCCCTGCCAGCAYCCCGCAGAGTGAAGCCCTGCTCCTGGGGCCGTTTCATGCCACTCCATGATAATGATAGGGTGCTCAGTGGCAATTAAAATATATATGGGACAAGCCATCTGTGGTGCATTTTTGTAACACCAAAATCATTTTGTATGTGATGTGGTCAAATCTTTGTATATGAACAGTATGACCTCCTTTTAGCTTGGTGCCAATTATTTTTTTCTCATCCCTCATTATCACACATTATATTAGCATTAAAAATGCTTAAATGGTATTAATTTGAGTGATTTTATTGCAATTTGTGGGCATTTTCCATTTTTCATTCAATCTATCTATCTGATGAAAATCTAGAGTAGAAGAGCAATTTCTTTATTAAGTGGATCTGAGAATTGTACAATGGTTATTAATTAAGTGGTTTCCCATGCTGCCATCATGCCAGCAAAATGCAAAGTGCAAAAATTTAGTGTACATAAATGTATTGACATTTCCTTAAATCACGTGGAAAATAGTTACACTAATCATAATTGTCCAGTAAGAGGATAAAAGAAGCTTAGTTTATCTGCTGGCAGGCACAAGCCAATTACTCGAGAAAGCACGTTTGCCGTATTTCTATTGCTGCTAAACAGAAGTGAAAACCCCAGAAGGAAGAAAATATACTTAATAATGCTTTTTATATAGGCATTTTCACAACTCTCTGTAATCCTCTTCAGTGAGGTGTGCAGGTGTTTACAATCCTCTGCAGGACCACCTACAGGAGGAGCTTCTGGCGCCTGGGCTTTGGCTGCAGTGCATGTAGCAGGATGAGTAGTGCTGCAGGTTTAGCTGCACTTGTGCATTAAACTTGTATTGTGCATTAACTGTTAGGAGAGCTGGCACTAGAGCGAGAAYGTAGCATCCATACAAATCTCTCTCCCCTTCTCCTCGTCTTCTGAATAAGGTCAAGACAGAAATGTTTGCGTGCCTCCCCAGAGATTTCTAAGGGTAAGAAAGTGCAGTGAAAATTTACCTTCTCTTCTTGCACTTCTTGTACCTGCAAGTGTCATGAAGGCAGTGGCTTTAAAAATGGATTTTTCTTTGTGGTGCAGTTGATAAAACTCCGCAATTACTGGATCAAATCTGTTATTTTTGGACACCACCAGTACTTCGCAGTCCATGACCCACGCAGTGCAAGTTATTCGCAGACATGTCCACAGTCACCTTTTCTTACTTGCAATTCAGACAACCCAAACCACCCTGAGCACTTCCCTAACAGCTCTTCACATCATCAGCCGCTGCTGCTGTGACCACCTTTGTGTGAGGACTGATTGCAGGATTGCAGCACAGGCGGCACAGGTAGATGCCTGCTAAAAATTGTCAACAGCCACAGCGACTACGTGTGTTGTTCATGCATAGAGAGCATCTCTGCGAATGCAGAGACACAACTCAGGTGTAATTCGTGGATGCGCCAATTGTCCGAGGACTTGGAGGGGCAGCTTCAAATGACCCCAGTCACTTCAACTCATTCCCTCTATCTTATTAAAGGAAGGGCGAGGATAAATAAGAGTGATGGCCATAGTGTGGGAACGTGCAGGGAGAAGCACTTTGCAGATTCTATGCAGAGCCCAGGATGACATTATTTTTGCTCTGGCAACTCTTAAGAGCAGTATTTGAAGATGTTCTGAGAGAGACTGTGCTTGCAGACTGCTGGAACAGAAATTGGTGGACAGAGGGCTGGTAATGGAAGAGATAGCTGGAATAATATGAAACCCTAAAGCACAGTAACAGGATGTATTTTGTAATGTAAAAATGTTATGATGGCTGCTTTTGGAATAGGCTAAAATCCCATCTGAACTGCAATTGGCAGTTTGCTATAGCAGCTGGGCCTGAATTTCTCATAAACGGAGCCAGCGTTGTTTGGTGGAGGGGAAAGAGTCCCCCAAAGGGAAGGATGCGTCTGAACACTGCTCCTGCTGCATCCGAAAGAGCTGTCAGTCACCCTCCTTTTCCTGGGAGTTTGTCCTAATGTTATTCAGTTCTTTTCACTTCTGTCTTGTTTTCTCCAGAGAATTTTAAAGAAGCACATGTACTTCGAGCTCATCAAATCCATTTTATTGAAGTGATTTTCATAAACAAACAAATTTCTAGCTGATCTTTTTTTTCCACTTCCCATTAAAACTTTTGCTTTAATGAAACTTTATTTTGGAGTTAGTAGAAATATTCTGGAAAACATCTAAATGTCTTGTTAGACAGCTGCAAAGTGAGGTGTCTGGTATTTTACTGTTATTTAAATTGTCTTTGCATGAATTAACAAAACCAAAACATTTATTTTGGTTGATATATTTTGAATACGAGTGTGGGCTGATAAAATTCTGATTAACTGAAAAAAATCCCAATAATTTGGCTTTTTCTCCTATCTTGGGAGCAAACTACTTTGTTTTCCAGTCACCACTAAATGTTTTATTTTAGAGAGCAGAAATATGAAAGTGAGTAGGCATGACAACTACTGAAATCCTTCGAGATACCCCTTAAAGTTTATTTCCCTTTTCTGTAGTTACCATCAGTTGTGGTTCTTACCATCATTTGGTTCTGCCGTGTTTGGGGGCAAAGGACATGTTTGATCATGACAAGTCACTATTCTATTTTTAACCACCAGCAGCAGCAAAATCCTGACTATCACAAAATTGGACCAACGTCCATAGAATTAAATGGTAAGAATTCCCCATCTTTTTTATTTGGCTGTGCGCTTCCAACAGCCTGGCCCTGTGAGGTGGTATTGTAAGTTTACCAGTGTTTACAAAATCGGACCGAATCTGATTTTAATCCCTGCCTGGGCTGGTCAGGATTTCGTGTGCATGCAGAGGTGAGGGGCTGACCATTCATTTGCTGCATTTTGTGCCTTGGGAAGAGCCTTGCTGTAGTCAGTCCTAAGCTCTCGTGATCTCATGCAGACCCGCTCCCCTTTGCTCCGGGAACACGAGTAAAGCCTCCGAAGAAGAAGGGTGCTCAGTGTTATTCCTTGTTTTGTGCCGGGTCCCGCGGGGGGCATCAGCACCAGCCTGCGCCCTGCTTCATGTGCTGCCTCGYGCTGGGCTGCCGCGAGCTGCCCAACCGCGCGTTGCGGGCCGGGAACGGGCTGCCTGCGGGCCCATCAGCGACCCGCGGAAATGGGGAGGCTGCTCCAGCTTGTCCCTAAAGAGCTAGGATGCTGCTAGTCAGAATGAAAAATGTACAGCAATGGAAGAAATAATAATGTGAGTTATAAATTCATGCATTAATTCAATGTATAGGATGGGAATTATTCTAGAAGCATCTGATGTGACTTTGCAGTCTGTGCCAGAGCCCTTACAGGCCTGTCAGTGCTGGTTCCCATGCTCCCCAGATTAATCTCAGACAATGCTTGCCTCCCTTTTGCTGCAAAACTGGGCAATAATAGTCACCGTGCCATCGAATGTAATGTCTTGTGTTGTGAAGGACAGAAAAATATTAACCACAGTTGGCAGAACAGCTGGGACTTGAACAATTAGCCTCTAGACATGAAGTTAAAGTTCTCTTCCTCAAAGCCATAGGGCATTTTGAGGGGAATTGCTTCTTCATTCTCATTTTGCTTTGCAAAAATTGTGTGAAAGTTACAAGTTATATATAGGCACAGTACAGCCTCTAGCAGTAACCAGAATTGTGTTACCTGCGATTAATAAAAAATGACAACACTGCTTTTACATGGGTTATTTCAGTGTGAGGAGTCTGAGAAGCTGCGCTGCAGAGTGTGTTCTCGATCTCACTGAAATCAGTGGCGAAAGGATGGTCTCTTTGGCTTACAGGAGAGCAGGCAGCTTCTGGACCTGGCCTGCAAACTAGCASGGGACACAGGTCATCTGCCACCGAGCTGCAGCCACTGCCTGTTTGAGGAGCACCACACACCCCTTTAGCGCCACGCAGGGAGCAGACAGACCAACTGCAGCTCCACCTGGTACCTGTGCTAGGCTGTTTACACCGAATAAAAACTCTGTAGACTAGTAATGATTGTTGCTTCAAGGTTCTGAGCCAGACGTGTCTCTCCTTTTGGTCCCTGTCTGGGACATCTGTGCCGGAGGGGCCAGCTGAGAGCCCATGCTGYGGGCAGTGTGGCAGTGCTGCGTGGCCCAAGGGAGTTTCCCCGTGAGTACCTGGGGGCTCAGAAAATCAGGAGGAGGTGAATAAGGGAGGAAGGCAGGCCCATGTGCAGGACTCCGCAAGGTTGCTGGTGTGCCACAGCCTGCAAGGCATTTGCAAGCTGAGAATTCAAAAGCGGAAGCTGCAAATTTGCTCTAATCTGTTCTAGGTTTAATATTTAACTTTTAAAATGCCTTAGTCTCTGGGGGGGAAAAAAACCAAACCACCACCACCACCAAAAACCCCCACAACTGTTTAGTCGGAGAAATTCCCATCTGTTTAGTAGTGGTGGGTCCTCTACAGCAAGTGCGGCATGGAGTCTTGTCTCAGTCGGTTCTTCCAAAATCAAGCACCTTCAGCACCGCCGTGCCCCTGCTCGCAGTGCTGAGGAAGTGATTCAGTGCTGCCTGAGAGCGAGGAGAGCGTGTAATCGGTATCTGTTATGACTTGATTTCTGTGTACTGTTTTATTTGCTTTTCTTTCTAAATCCCAATACTTCCTGTGGAAGTAGCATCTATTTTGTGATCATATGTAGCCTATGGCAAAATAAACATGGAAATCGTAAAGAAGACCTAGTTATTCTCGGATGATTTTGCTTAGGATGAGATAAAGGTCACTTGGGAGAAACATGTCAGGAATTCTAGTGAGGCTGGCAGATATCTAAGATAACCAAAACACCAGGACATTTAGAAAATATTTAAAGCAATAAGGAGAGGAAAAAAAACCTATTTGTGGAGAGGCAAAGTGTCCACTTGAATGCAAGTATCCGGATGAACTATYATCTGAATAATGCCTTCAGAAGTGGGCAGTGCACACACTGCTAAAAACATCAGGTGTGAAAGGCTCATTCCTGCTGCTGCTTGGAGATTCGGCAGTGTTAACCCACCCCCCTGCCTGCGTTTTYCACAAACACTGGTTTGCCCAACACACACGTACATGATCCACTGCGAAAACAAACATGTAGCTGGAAGAACAAGTCATAGCAGATGCAAGCGGTAATACCACAGGCTGAATCACTCCTGAAGCTTTCTTTTCTTTTGAGGTGACACATTCCTGTTGAAACTGGAAGAATTCAATGTCAGTTATTACTAAGGTCACTGTAATCAGGAAATGTAAATGTAATAAGAACCATTTAAGCATTAACAGGAGTGTATAAAAAATGCGTTGCCTTTGCTCCCCTTTTGTCTGATTCAGAATGACACTGATTTTCTTTCATGTTATACAAGGTTTTGGAGTTTGTCTGCTGTACAAATAAGTAGAAAAGCAGGAGGCAAGGGAAACTCTAATTTTGGAGCTACACTAGTTGCTGGGTAGGTAGATATGTGGGATCAAGAATCATCTGTGTCTGGAGAACTAGCTGCATGAGGACTTGAATGCGATGCGTTTTTATMTGATTAAGCTCACTGAGAAGCTGACTGTTGGCTGTCAGCCTAAATCAAATCAGTGTCTAGGAGGGTCTCTCTGCTCTTCTAATTATATCAGAAAGGGCATCAATGTAATTGTTGCTGGCTACTCCTCTTCCTCACTGMAAAAAGGCTAAGAGCTAAATAGCAAAGCTGGAAGAATCGACTGGAAGAATACTGGGGAAACAACCTAAACTGCTCCTGACTTTTATTATTATTTTAATGTAGAGGTAAGTGTGATCTGCTTCACTGGTGGAGGTAAAGCCCTTCTCTGAACAATGTGGATAAAGAATGAGTAAGAACTGGGCTTGGCGCTTTCAGAGGAAGCCTCTGACATTTGGAAATGGCAGAAGGTGCTTGCAAAGTGGTTGTCACGCAGCTCGTCTCCCCCAGGGTTAAGCTTCAGTCTTACATCATCCTGCTTGTGGTTGGTTTTCAGTTTAGAGCTGGACACCTTTAGAAAGGATGTCAATGTAGCATAGTATTTCTGAATAAGCAGGTAATGCCAAATTTAACCGTTATCTTTACTGCTTTGATCTTAGAGATGAGCTCCCCAAATCAAACTCTTGGTTTTGCTTTTAGATACTTTTGGAAAAATGCAGTTTGTATCAGACACTGATTTCATGATGGACTTGCCTGCAACAATTTCCTCTTTTGGTATTCTCCATCCTTGCCATGCATATTCTCTCTTCCCTCGAACAGCGAGATAAAGTACTTCAAGCATTAGTAAGTTTTAATGGATAAGTCATTCCTACCAGCGCAAACCAAAGCAGCTGGGCTTTCCGCRCTTGCTCCTCGGTGAGCCCGGAGCATCCTTGCCTCGCTGCTACTCCTGGGGATGTGCGGCTGTGCTGCCTGGCGGCACGGCAGCTCCGGTCAGCGCCGAGCTGGCAGAGCGTGCCCTGGCCGAGCGCAGCCCCGCGGGCTCAGCCCTCGCAGCACCGCCGCATGCCCACTTGCTTCAGTGGCACGAGTTGGAGGCAGCCTCACACTCGCATGGAGATACTGCCACCTTCTCTTGTGCTCAATTCCATCCCTTCTCTGGATCCAAGTGAGCATGCGCACTCTGGGAGGTCCACTTGGTTTAACTTCTAAATTAATACACAGAGGGAGGTGAGTGGTTTTAGGTTTATCTTTGCTTTATCAAAGCTCAGCTGTGAAATCATGATTGTATTGGCATACTGACCTCCCAGATCATAGGCACAAATGGTTCAAAGAGCTTTTTGTCAATGTGAGAGACAACTTCTCTGTGGCTTAGCACAGGCAATGTAGTTCCAGTTGCTTCTCTCTCTGGGAGCAGTGTGTGCATGCAGCTGGGTGAAGGACAGCCCAGCTAAGACTGTCATTTTGGTCCTGAGTCCTTGTCCACTGAGTCCTTGTTCCCAGTGATGCTCTTGACTGCAACTGGATGCTGGGAAAGTCTGAAAACTGCTCTGATTTATGCCTGAAAAATGTGTTACATACTTGGCCAGGGAAGGAGTACCGGCAGGAGGAAGGCACGCACACAGGCACCAAACATCTGGGCCAGTAGTGCCTGCATGGGTCAGTAGCTCCAGCATCGTGTGTGTTGGTATGAACTTCTTGATTTCAGATTGGTAAACACTGAATTGAGTCACGCACCGAAGCTGAAGGTGCTGGACTAGCAGGCTTGGGAATGAGGCCCTTTCTTCACAGAAGAGGTTCAGCAGAGGCAATGACAGTTCAGCTCCTGCAGACAGCTCTGTCGAAGTGTCTTTGTGTTGGATTACCTTCTCTAAGGAGGCAAAGGGTAGTTCAGTCCTCATGGGCRTTGAAGCCTTGGCCTTTCTGCTTAAATTGCCTACAGGAAAGGCCATTAGTACTGCCTTTTTTTGTGCTATAAGAACAGTAAGAATTGGCTTCTGAGCACCATTTTTTCCCCCCTAGAAATGATAGCTATGATTTCTGCTAGCATTTTTCATTGTATTTTAAATTTTCTCTATTACAGTAATTTCCATATTATACTAAAGTACAGATTGTCACGACCAAATACTTTTGCTCTAGTACAGAGGTGGTTTCATTAAGAAGAGTTTTGTTAAGAAGAGCTCCTAAGTGGGCTGTGGGTCTGTCTCCCTTGCACAGAGGCAAGAAATGAGGAGGGGCTGCCCCGTTGTACCCAGCTCATCTTGCAGCCAGCACCCTCAAGCTGGGATGCGAAGGGTAACAGGATGGATCTCAGTCCCTCCAACCTGCTGACTGGTCCATCTCTGCTTAGTTGGTGCACAAATGGGCAGCGTAACCTCCATGAGGCATAAGRTTTATAATAGATATAATAAAATGTGTTTTGCAGTCAGAGATGTGATTGTCAGGGTGGCTTATGACCTATGTCCATTTTTGACTTAATCTTATCTCCGTTTGCATTTCTTGGATGACTGTTTGCGATTCCCAGCTTGCACTGTCATTGGTTCCCAGTGCTTTTTACYTAGTGCTCATGTGACCCTGCCACAGCCACATAGGCCTCCATAAGCCTCCAATTAGGAGCTCTCCTGCTTACCTAAAGTTTTGTGTAGAAGACTGAAGATAACTCCCCATCTGCAAAGCCTGGGCATTGCCAAGCTCTGCTMTGCGACACAGTGTTGACAAGCTGCTGTGGACAAGCACCCAAGATATTGCTCCAGAAACTGCTGGAATAGTCAAGAAATAGACTCTCAAAACCCTGGGTGCCAGGTGTAGTGCCTGAGAGGAGGAGAGCTGAAATAGTTTTGCCTCCTGATTGCAGGTTTTGCTGAAGACATGAGCCTTCAGTGAAGACATCCATAGAAAGGCATTCTTCCAGAACAAACAGATAGGGAGAAAAGAGAGACTGTAGTAAAAAGAAAGAAGAGATGATTGGAAAAAAAATAACAAGGGGAGAAAACTATCATCTCATTTCTTTGAATCTTCACCAAATTGTGGTCTGTTTTTTGAAACTGTGTTAACTCTGCTAAGATACAAGGGAGGCAGCAATGAGGTAGCAACGTCCCTGAAAAACCTTTGAAGAGGCGTCTTTGTTTGGTTTGTTTATACCAGATACCCAAAACCTTCTCTTTCACTGCTCCATCAATGTACTAGACCTGGAGGAAAGGGGAAAGGTCTTTATGCTAATACAGCTTGATTAGTGTGTGAAACCAAAGTCTTAAATCACGTGCATCCTATTTTTTGACAGCTGCAATGAGATCCTTTTGCTRCTGTGCAAGATGATGGTAAAAATACTGTGAATTGCTTGGATTTCAGCTCAGTATTATGCTTTTGTTCCTATTYGCCTGTTAGCGGTTAAATAATGCTGCAAGATATAACAGAAACCAAATCCTTCACACAAGCTGCCCCCCGAGCTGGATTACAACTCAGAAATACAGGGGTAAATGCAGGTTAGCTCCTTCAAAGGCAGTGGACCAAGTCCAGATTTATGGTAGCATAACCGGGTCAGAAACATTATGATGACTATTTCTGTGGGGAAAAAAAAAAAAAAGGCAGGCAGATATTTGCTTATACTCTCCTGAAAGAGCCCAGAAGAAATTGTGTTCAAGTTAACAGAACTGATGRTGCGGGAGGAAAGAAAAACTGACTGTGAAGGGTTTGAACCAGCAGTCATTAATGAAGCAAAATTCCCACAGACCCCAACAGGAAATTCGGTAAAGAATCACGGATCTCGGTAGTATCCATGGGCCTGTTGTCAGAGCACTAAAGCAGTAATTTTACAGGGAAACAGGTGACTGCTGTGAGTAGATTTACAAATTATTTAGGAGAAACAGTGCTACTAATAGGTAGGAAATACTGACTTTAAGRCACTGCTTTTTTTTTACATTTTGAGTCAGCTTATAACCCAGCCTAGCATTTAGATCACAACACACCAGCCTGAGAAACTACTGCCTGGGAAGAGAGCCAAGAGCTAAGAAAATTAGTGAAGGAAGAAAACACACACTGTAAATGCTGAACTTCAAAGAAGCTATATAGTAGCCTGGTATTTTTACAGTTTTCTTGGGATGGATATTCATATCCTCAAAGCAGTACACTTTTATGTGAAGAATTCCTTTTTTGGGGGGATGAAAAGTGAAAGATTGGGCACTTCTGATTCCGTTCACTTCACTTCCTCCCTCACTCCTTTCTCTTGCAGCTGCCCCCAGTGAGAAATGGTCCTAGCTGTTTTACAGCAGAGTTTCAGGCCACTGAATTCCAGCTAAAACTTACAGACCCTCCTTCTATTTTGTCACTGAGATTAACTCTAGAAGAGGAAAAAAGACTGGGTGGGATGCAATCCTATTATTTAAGCTGTTCTTTAATCTTAGAAAATACTGTACAATTAGCTTAGTAATGAACAGAACTGTTCACCAAATGTATCGCTCAATTCTGTAAAAGCTTCGTTTTCTAGAAGGCTTTAGTTCTGCACCTTATTAGCTTGTCAAGATGAATCGTTACATGCATTTATTTTATAACAGCCCATGTAATTACAAGAATAAAGCTTCCCTCACCCCACTGTATTGCATGCAAATGACCAAGAAGAGTGTAGTGTCCTCTGAGTAGGGACCACTGTATTTCATGGAACTTATCCCGTGGTTAGRGGAGGACTCCAGAGTTACAGGATAAAGTGTAGAATTGCTAAAAAACTGTTTGCATTGTTTAATACTTAAAATAGGAGAAAAACTGCAATAACAGTTGGTCTATTCAAACTTACCACCCAGAGATCTTCATAATCATTCCTAGAATTAAAATCAAGTAGTGCTATAAATTAGGAACTACTAGAGGTGAATTAAAGGAGYGCTGGTTGCACACCAGTGTTTTGTGAAGYGTGTGACCATTCAAAGTTGATTTTRAAAGAGAAACATTTGAAATGTTACCACAAAGGAATTAATTGAGAGTCTCTCTAAAGCAGCAGAGCATTAAATTTGTTTTTACTCTCCTAAATTCTGGTGCTTRTACATTAAGTACATGCACATCCCAAAGCCTTGGCTAATGAAATAGCCCTAAGGTATCAGGAAATTGAGATACTTTACAGCTGAAGGAAAGTGTATGCAGAATGTTTGAAACTTGGGGATGTAAAAGGGAAGGAATAACTCCTGTAAACTTATCAGAACTGGCAAATTGCTTTACCTCTGGCACTGGAAGATTGTGCTAGCATGACCAGTGATGAGGAAAGCTTTTTGAAATTGAAAATAATAAAACCCACTCCCATTCCTGCATGGATTGCAACACGTTGTACACAATAGATGCTTAAACACAGCAGAAAGTTGTCTTTTCTTAAATGATAAATTGCTTTGCAGCAGAGAAACCTCACAGAAAGTGATTTTATACTTCTATTTCCTATAAAATATGTGATTGGTTTTATGATCATTTAACTTTATTTTATTGCTTTCGTATAGATTCTTGTAAGAATTTCTTCAGCATTATTTTACTAGTAGAGTAGTAAAAAGTAGCGATAGAATTTTTTTTTTTTTTTGCATTTCTATATGTATTATATACTYTACCATTCGAAATCATTATGGACTTATTAGCTTAGATAGTAGTTGCTGAAATAATACACAAAAACCCAATTTAAATAGTTGTATTGCTTTTCTGAAGAGACCTAAATGGAAAAATGACCAGGCGGGGCATTTWCATAAACAATAACTCTTAGAAGTTTTATATTATAAAATAAGTATAATTAGTATAATAATATATAATTATTGTATTACTACCACCAGCAATAATATGAAAAATTACCTAGGCAACTAGGCAGCGACCATAATTCTTTGTATCCACGGGACGGAGAAGTAGTTTCAGGTGTAAAATGAAGGGGTTTTGGTCAGCCCATCCCACCCTCTGCTGCATWTTGAAATGCAGAGAAACTGCACTAGCTTTATGCCCTGTGCCTGCGTGAGAAGCTTCTCTGGAGAAACAGGGCCATTTTTTGGTGCCTGTTCTTTGTGGGAGCAGCCCAAAAGGAATGGAAACAGCCAGAGTCTGCTTTATCATCTCAGACTCTTCAATGAAAGAAAGATACATGAAGTTCCTATGCTGACGTGCAGCAGGGGCCCTACATATGACTGGCCAGATGTTTTATCAGCTGTGATCCATTACAATTCAGACCTGGTTCTTCTACAACCRCACAAGTGTGTGAGACACAAACAAGCGGAGGGGTTTCCTGCATGCGTACAGCCCGTCGGGCCCGTTCCTGCCGGCTGCCGGGCTCCCTGCCGCCTCCGTCCCGCACCGGCCAGGGCTGGTCGGCCTTGCGAGGACRGTTGCAAACAAAGCGCCCTTCCTACCTCATCCTGCACGTTTTCCCCTGACTGGCCATTTTGTGTGGCAAAACTCTGGAAAAAAAGAGGGTGGGTGGTATGCAGGCTGGCTACTGTGTGCAAATAGATCTTTTGAGTGGGCTGATCCCACTGGGGAGAAGGAGCCACCGTTCTCAGTGCCTTGTATCTGTATAACAAGCTCTGTGGCCAGCTGCCCGTGATCAGCTACACCCAGTGCAAAGGCTTTTAGGTTTAGCACCATGTCTGCCACAAAGAAGCACTGCTGTGGAAGTGATACTGCATTACATTGGACTTCCTCTCATTTTTCTTCTCCTTACTTGTATCCCRCAGTTGAAGTCTTCTCCTATGAATTTGTCACAGGACTCATAATTTTTTTCCTGTCTGGGATTCTGGCTTACTATGTCAGACCAAAAGTGGAGCATAGGCTTTTAAAACAACTGACAGGGATCATTTTTTATTTCACTTATTTGCAAACATACAGTGCATATGTGACATGTTATCAATCACACTTGACATGCCAGTCTTTTCAAAATGACTCCTTTCCTAGAAAAGAACATTTTTGATACCTGCAGACATTTCAGGGTTTTTGTCCTTCATACAAGATGTACAAGAATTCACAGCTTCAAGTAATGGCATAAGAGACTACAGTAAGTGCCTAGCAGTTATTAAAATATGTGCCCTTTACCTTCAACCTCCCTTTTAAAAAAAATAAAAAGAATATTGGAGTACAGGTATGAGGTCTTGTAATTTAATTTTGATCAAGATACTGTGCACTTTCCAGTGTCTGTAATCATGTACCTTACAGAGCACAGAAAATAAGYTGTTTCATGCTCAGCTGATAGAGGTTAACCTAAATAAGGCTGCRCATCCTAAAGACAAACACCCTTTCTTTTTCTTGAGCATTGGTCAAATGTGATTGCATTTCAACTTAGCTGTTAATGACTCTTGTCCTAATGGGCAAAGGAGGCTTCCTAGAAGGCGGGCTTCAGTGTGGAGCACGTGCTGAGCTGTGCAGCGCTGCTCAGAGGAGCTTGTGCTCCCTGACAGTCGCTGAGCTGTAGCAAGGGAAGAGCCACACGGCACAGAGCAGGTCAGAAGGACCTGCCAAGGGGGCTTCAGAGTTCACTGGGGCCTTCACATTTCCAAAGCCGGGCCCTGCTTTGTCCTTTTTCTTTCCTTATAATCTGAGCCCAGTAAAAGGAGAGCATCTGACTGTTGGGCAAGTGTGCCAGCTGTGCAGGTATCTGGCACTAACATACATGTCAGAACCTGTTAAACAATTTGCCTGCTTAATATGTTAGGAAAATCCCCTAAGGAAAACATCTTAGTTTTTGCCTGTGATTTGAATTACCACGGAGCTCAATCCTATACTCTCTTCATTCTTTGCTCAGGAGAAACTCATGTTTAATTCCCGCTTAGGTTGATGGACAGTTGACCTGTTTAATCAATTTGAATCAGGAAGGCAGAATTTAGTCCAGCCACTTTAAAGAATAAAAGACWCCTTGAATTTGCAACCAATTTGTGAAACAAATTCCATATAGAACTCAGAAYAAGCCAACAAATACAGTATTTTATTTCAGCCCTCAGATACCAGTCAGTTTTCTAACTTTGAAAATAAGAATTAGAGCATTTGTACTAAGATGTTGCAAAGAAGCAATGTTGTTGTTCAGAGCCCTGGTATAACTGTTGCATTAGCAAACTTTCCAATTAACCTCTGATCCACAGCTTGATAATGCAGTGATCACTCAAAGATGTTGCAGTTTTCCCAATGGAGTCTAAAGTGTCTAAAGTGCTCGACACATTTATCACGGAGTCCACTTTCTTCCATACTAGATACCGTTGAAGTTCATCTCCCATCTGCATTAATGGCTATCTTAACTAAAATGCATATGCAGKCTGAGTGGTCTGTGGAAAATATGGCAATAAGTGAAGACAAACGCTGTGATATACAGTGAAAATGCACACATGGAAGCTGSTTTAGCTTAGAAACAGCTCAGGCAGAAATCAGTTCACGAATGAAGCAGAAGGCTGGTGTTAGACAAGGTGAATAATTTTCTTCTTCTATCTGCACCCCAATCCAAGATCCCTAATGCATTTCACTGCCAATCTTGTATCTATTTTAAAGGATTTTGTTGCATCATTTAGCAGTCCTTATATGGGAGCTACTTTCTTGCGTTGGCCTTTGGCTGAAGAAAAACGGGCTGATGGACTCTATTTAGGCATTTTTGTTCTCCAGAAACGACAGCATATGTAGATAAAACATCTGTATTTGTGTCTTAAATCCTAAGTTATACTAGAATGCCGGTAATGAAAGCCATGCAATACAAGCAAACGGGATCCTGCCTTTCAGGAATTAAGGTCAGGTATGGAGCATTCCCAGTGGCACTGCTGAAAGCGGAAGGAAGCCCGGGCAGGCTCCGGTGATAACATCTGTCCTCCAGATAACATCTGTCCTAAGTGGAAACCACCTTTTATATATATGTTTTTAATAGGAATCAGATTGTATCCTCTTCTTAATAGGATATTTAAGGRGTATTATCATAGAATCATAGAATGCTTAAGGTTGGAAGGGACCTCAGAGGTGATTTAGTCCAACCCCCSTGCTCACGCAGGGTCACCTAGAGCAYGGGGCACAGGGCTGCATCCRAGCRGGTTTTAAAGATCTCCAAAGAAGGAGACTCCACAACCTCTCTGGGCAGCCTGTTCCAGGGCTCTGTCACCCTCACTGTCAAGAAGTGTTTCCTTACGTTCCTGTGGAACTTTTGGTGCCTCAAAATTATTCTCAGACCTGAGCTGCAGATTGAGTAGCATTTATATTTTCCCTGTAAAAATGAAACAAGCACAAAAGGAACACTCTACACCATAGTAGSATATGAAACCTGTTGCAAATTTTTTATTGCTCTGTAAAATTAAAGTTGCCTGTCTGCTGTATGCTGAACTTTAACTACAGTTGGTTTATTGAAAATTCTCTTTGGTCTAACTTTGAAAGACACCTCCTACTTGCTTTTTTATGTTTTAAAGCAGTATTTTTTTTAAAGATGGTTATTTTACAATCTGAGTTAATGAAGATTCATCCAGTTTCTATTTCAAGAGCATTTTGTGCTGAAATTGTCACTGCAGTAATTGTTTGTTTAAACATAATATCCTCCAGCAAATATGAAGGCCTTAGAATCTGAAGGCTGAGATCAACTAGRAAAAGGTCCAGCTAAAAGAGTAATAAGAATAACACATTTTCTTGATACAAAAAAAAATGCATTCTTAGTCTCTGTGCATTATTTTAATAATGATATATACCTAAAACTTCTTTTCATAATAGAAATATTGTCCATGTTATTTTTCTGTACATAAAGTTTTGTTTAATTTTTTGTTTACGTAAGTTTAATTGTAGATAATTCGGTTACCTTTATGTATATACACTGTAGTAGATCTTTAKATATTATAGATCTGTAATGTATGTAAAATATATGTGTTTATACCACATATAGTTTGTATATATATTATATAACTATAATCATATATGCAGTTAACAGAAGTATCTACAATTAATATTTCACCTGAAAATGTTAATACTCTTTTAGAGTTAATGTCATCATTTAAAAAGGTATGTTAATGTGAAGTGTAATGCAATTTATCCTGTTGAGGGAAACACAGGCAGACAAACATACTCCCAAATTTTTAGTAAAGGACTATAACTAAAATGGAAAAAAGCACAGGTACTTTGGATAACTGCATGATGCTTTTCCACCAGAGTTGTACATGGATTTCRACAGAGGACTAAGCACCCAAGGGACCAATGCAAGTATTTTTCTGGTTTCACCTGAAAACAAGCAAGCACCAAGAGACTCCTGGTTTTGCACTGTGGTAAAAGGGATTCTGAGGGGGGCCTTTGGGACACAGCCTGTGTGCTCCAGCTGATTTAGTCCATCACTGACACATTTAGACTTTGCCGACAGCTAAAGCATCCATCTTTTGAACTGAGTCTACACAGATGTAAAGGAAGACTATTTGGTCAATGTGTTTTTGCATGTTGGACGTGTGTTCCATGAGGATGACGTACCCAGCAGCTGGCTGAAGCCATGTAYATCTGGCAGAGGGAGGCGGTGGTGCATCTCGGCTCCAGAGCTAGCATGGTGCCTTGCAGGGAAGCCCTGGAGGGAGCTCCACATCCTTCCAGGCTTTCCTGGAAGCTCCTGAGGGAGGCAGTGGCAGGAACCTGCCAGGAGCGCCCTGTCCCCACAGGCACCAACYTCTGCCGTGGCCCTTCCACCCTAGGCAGGGAGCTGAACCCGTTAATGCTCTGGCTTCCCTAGGTAAGTCACAGCTGTGCCTGAAGTTGTTCTGGCTCGTATMCCATTGCAGCGTGACCCAGAAACAGTTTCAGACTCAGTTGCATTTTGAGGAAAAAAAATAGGATAGTCCAGACTATTTTGAGGCTTGAGCTTCAATCAGCTGCCTTATCAAAACTCTCCAACAATTTCTGCCATCTTTGGCTTCTGATCCTGTTTCTCTGATGTCACTGTATCAGCATCTGAATCTTTGCTGGGAAGAACTGAAGGCAGTGAAGCGATGCCAGTTTATATTAGCAGGGAATCTGCATTTTCCTCCTTCAGCTGTAAAGACAGAGGTGGAGAGCTCCATGGTGAAGAAGGGAGAGAGAAGCAATTTATTTGGGGCCAGCCTGGAAAGCTACCAGTATTAAGATACATTGCTCAGCCTTCCTCTGGATGTCAGCAACAACTTAAGGAGTATTTTGGACTTAACCAGGACTACTACTTTTATTTTTTTCCCTCAAAACGAGTGTTTGCCTGCAGCCGGAGCCCTATCCTGCTGCAGCAGTGGGTGGCGCAGCGTTGCTGCAGAGGCCGCACTGCTCTGGCCCAGTCCAGTGCCAGGCACCCGCAGCGCTGAGGTGCAAGTGCTGCTGGACCCAGAAGAAACCCTATTACAGCCCCTCTCAGATATGAACTGTAACAACTCTTACTCTTGAAAGTCAGTGTGACTTCCATAATTTATTCATCCCAAGATATATTCTTCCATCCATTATTTATCTGTATTTGTTTTACTACTATCATAGCAATTTCATAAACAGCAATAGAGAGAAAAGAGTTGGGAGGCTGAAGAGAGAACTAGCTGTTGGACAGAGGCCTTGGGCTTGGTTCTCCCTGACTCCTGGCTTCCTCCAGGAATTTTAAGGTAGGAAAGCATACTACAGAAAAAGCCCAAGTCCTTCTCTCTCCTTTCCCTTTCTTCGAGTGGATGAAATCTTTTATTCCACTTGAAATCATCTCTGTAGTCATTCTTTTAATACGATGAAGACAGTGGAACATGTTAAAATCATGGGGAAACTACCATGTACAGAGGATTAGATGAAGGCAGGGATGGAGCGGGAAGGGGGTGTCCATACTGCAGGTCCACCATCTTCCCATCTCCTTATGTTCTGTGCAGGCGAGTTTCTCTGAGTAGGAGGGATGAACTGGTTTAGGGCCTACTTGCATGATGAGTAGATTTAGACTTACTATTTCAGGGCATAATCTGGTGTGCTGATTACAAGGGCAGTGGAARATTGTGTTGAAAAGAGTAGGAGGCAAATCCTGTGCAGAGCTTCACCTCCCCTGCATTCTTCCTTCACAAACCYGAATATACAGGCTATGGACAGATGATTTGGAGAGATCAGCACACCGTAGCTCTGCTGTGCTATCTGACTCTCTGTACCTCCTCCTAACTATTCAACTGCAAAGTAAAATATGCTGTTTTAAACCATCTTCATCATTAGTGTATGGAGAGAGAAGTTCAAATATCAGGTATGTTAAGGCACAAGTTTGAAAGCCACTGGGTTTCCCATTAGAGAGGTTGAAAGTGCTTTCTGATGTGTGTTATTGACTTCATAAAAGCCATAGCAGCTTTCTTCTGAGTACTGCCCTCTAGACCTACTTCTTTGAAACAATATATAATCTTGTTGTAAATGGATGTCCCAAAACAGTGCCTTTAATCTGAAGGGACCATTTTGTAGAAAAGATAGCTTAAAAAATAAAAAGAAGAAGAATACAGGACTTCATAAGGAATCATTCAGAGCCTTTTCAATCAGCTGGATTATTCATTTCATAGTAGAGAAACACTGATTCTATGATTCATTTGTCAAAAAAAAGGCTGCTTTACTCCTATGTCGAAGGAAAAATAAATTGCCATGGAACTTGATGGTGGCATGTAAGCCTTTTATGTAAATCAGGAGAAGAGGTTAAGTAGCTGTAAAAAAGCCTTTAGCCCTGGGAAACATGAAAAGTGGACTGTTTCAGATTATATGTGTTCTGGATTTGTAAAATGGCAATTTATCTGTAGCTTTGTTTAAAAGAACTGAGATTTTTGAAATACATGAAGCCAGCAAAATGAAATCAAGGTCTTAGAAATGAAAATTTAATCAGGAAAATAAAGCCCTAAATAATGCAGAGAAATCCATGGATATTTGAATATTTTGTTGCACAGGTTATGGTACGTAGGACTGTTTCAAAAAGACTGTGTTTTATTGTGCTTGTTGCTGGCCGCAGAGCACAGATGAGAAGAACAGTCATGACAGGGAGGAACAGAAGTTGACGCCCCCGATTCTCCTCCTCAGGTAATTAAAACAAGTCTAGTTTGCTCAGTCCCTTTGATAGGTGCAAAGGAACAGAGAGGCTGTAGGTCCAGCAGACCTGGGGCACAGTCCATGTCTCTAAATATTTAAGCAGCTGAGGAAAGTAGCTCACTTACCTGGGCTTCCTTCCAGAGTCTTTCCTACTAGAATTTAAGGGGGCTCTGGGTGAGGGCAGCTGCAATTCTATATTGCATATATATAATATCAATATCTATATATAATGATACACAGCTATATCTCTGTGTGTTGGACATGCACTAGAATGTATAGTATATCATAGAATGTAGTATATCATAATAATTTTGCAGTAAAACATTGTGTAAATTTGGAGACAGTTTCACTCATACATGCATCATAACACTGAATTTAGTGTGACTTAAACGCAATATTTATAGTATTGTGCTGTATGATACTTTAATGCAATCCCTGCATTTACATTTCATTACACTGCTGTCCTGCCCTTGGGGAAATCTGTTTTGCCCAAGAATGCACATTCTTTATAACAAATAGAATGATAAAAACTCAGGAACTGTAGTAATACTTACAAAAGGAAGAAGTATCTGTAAATCTACCATGTCGTTATCAGGAATATTGACCTGGAGGAGCATCACTGCCCACAACTGAAACAGGTAGAAAGCACTTGGACTGTGCACATGATAGCAAAACTTTCAAGGAGTAATGAAGAGAATATTTGTTACATGGAATGATCCATTGTTGAAACTTGCTATAAAACAAAGATTTATGATGTGTTCATAACAGTAGCTCATGGTGCCTGATCCCCTTGAGGTATAAATTCCCATTGCAAGTTCACTGCTCACCTCCTGTGGGGGAAGATTCAAGAACACTCCGAAGTTAAAAAGCTTCCATGATTAAGAGAATCTGGTCCATTTTTTGTTTCCTCACTAAACTCAGAAGGTGAATGGCACTTTCCAGTGGCCTAGGGAAAGAAAAAAAAAACACTCTAGAGAAATAAATGATTTTGATAGAGTTGCAGTTAAAAATGATGGGAGTTTTATCCAAAATTACAGTTCAACAAAAACTCCTAGTCATATGACTTGAAAGAAACTCAAAGGTGGGAGATCGAGGCACTGACCTGAGAGCACATAGGGATTTGTTTCTTTGCCGTGCTGCAGACTTGCTTGTTTTACATGTGCTCTCCCTGTGCTGCGCCATCGATTTTATGGATGGAGATCGAGAGGATCTAGACTACACACTCCTTGGCAWGGGGCTTCTTCTTCTTCTGCAGCAGAGTGCAGAGAAGGCTAAATATCTGCCTGTAGTATCATGTAATATTGAACAGAGTCAGAAACAGATCTCAGGCAAAATGTTTCTGAATCTGGCTTCGGAAAGGTGATTCATATTATCACGGAACRATAGGACTTCACAGGAGCTTTCCGACCAAGGATTGTTCTATTGGAAAGAGTTGACTTGAAATGTTTTGTGGGAATGTGTCAGCCTCATCACTTTCTTCAAGGTGTATTTGTGAAAACATTTTGCTTTGAAACAAAGAAAAGGATTTCCTTCAAATTTTCTATTTAGTCCCTTTGCAGTCTTGAAGAGAAGTTTCAGTCATTTCAGAACTAATATTTAAAGTATTGTGGTTCATGAAAAATTAGGAGACATTTGAGATTCTATCTGGACTTATGATTAGAAGAAATGTGAAAAATCTTTACAGTTCCTTTCTAACAAATGTTCCACTTTTTAACCAGCCCTGCTGCATACTGTCCACCGAGATCACCATTTTAATAAAAGTGCCTTCAAAGCATTAATTCCACAGTTATTAATTCAAAAAACCTCTCAGAAGTTCAATATTCATAAAAAAAGAAATCTTCCTGGGCTCACCAATATATAAATGTAATCCTTATAACACAGCAGCACTGAATAATAAAGAGCCAAGAGCTACAGATCTAATTACTGGGCAGCACTGGCTCAGTTGTCATAAAAACCTTGGCTCTGAATAAACAACCTAGATTTCTATTATTAAAGTATAACAATTACCTCTTGTAGCAAACAACACCATATCTTCTCATGATAAAGAAATGCATCTTTATGGAAAGATTAAATCAGCTGTTTATATAATAGCGTATTTATGGCCTAAAAATGTCCAACCAGAACCAGTCCTGCTATCACTGACCTCGACACTGAATTCTATTCAGAGCCGGGCGCTCTCCATCAGCGCCTCTTAAGGGATGTGACTTGCTTGCTCTCCTTCAGGCTTTGGAGTTTCAAACTCAGTCCCAGCACTGCCTGTCTGAGAAAACGAAAAAGTGACACGTGGCAGGCAAGAAGTGCAGAAGGCTCAAGGCTTTGTATCAGCTTGAGGATCGTGGTTAGAGCACCTGGCACACAGCTCGCCTCAYAGCTCGCTTCCAAAGATCTGCTCTAACCTCCAAGGAGTACCACRGGAGAGGAAAAGGGGATTTTTTGGTCCTCTATTCCTGGACAATGTTCTTCTTTTCAAATGCATCCCTGGCCTTTGAGAACGCTGCTGTTGCCTAGGAGAAAGACAGCTGGATAGGTGCACCTCAAGGTGCCCAGAGCAGTATCTGCAGAATGGCCATCACTCATATTCATTTGAGAGGCATGAGCAGATCCTGCGTAACTCCTTACCTCTCCCGCATGTAAATTCAAATGAATACAGTTTACCAGTTTTTCTGTCAGAAAACTAATTTGCTAATTATGTTGATGAATTTGTTTGACTTGGTAATTTAAGAATGTTAAGGGTGTGCAGGCCTAGAAGAAATACCTACTGTAATATAGATATAGGCACCCCAGCATCAGAAGACTGTGGACAGCAGAAAGGAGAGTCAAAGCTGCAGTGAGTGCTGCCTTGAGCAGGGGAGCACGTATAGATGTGGCAGGATCTGATTTCGAATGAGTGATGTGATAGGACCGCAGAAGATACAATGTCTGGTTGAGTGAATAGGTTGAGTACATCTTAAATGTTTTCCATTCAAAATGAATAACTCCACTATTAGKTAGATAAAGTGGTAAAAAATATAATCTGCCAAAAAAAAAGTAAAGAGCACTCAGCCTTTGGGATGATATGGAGCAAGAATGAATTTGTTCCATGTTATATCAAGTAAGGTGGTTAAAATCACCTTTGCTTTAGTGAAACCGAATTCAATCCAATGTGAACACAAGACAACTGGCAAGATATTCGAGTGTCCTAATCTTAGTGGCACCTCTGAACAACCTACCAATCACAGTAGAAATAACAAAAGGAATAGACACTAAAATACCAATAATTTAATATAGCCATTCCTTTATATTCAGAAAAATCAAAATATTGCAGACTAGATAAGAGGAACTACTGACCAGTGCCTAGTGAGAAACAGTGTGAAAACTGGCAGATAAATATAGTACTTTAACGACATCCTTCTTCTGAAGAAAAAATGTTTCTCAAATATTTTTGTAGATCACTAAGAGTCAGTGAGCTTCTGGAAAGGATCTTTGCATACATAAATAATTTATTAAACGTTAGTTAACAGAGGAGTTGAGCGAAGCAGTGCTGAGTTTTTCAGGGATCTTATGCTAGGATCTGTGCTCTTCTGTATATTCCARGCAAGCTGGGAGAGGGGATGATGAGCAGTAGGTGAAAAAGTCTGCTGAAAATGCTGATTGATTTGGGGTAGTAAAAGAAGCSAGTTATGAAACATTGCTGGAAGATCTCATGTTGTGTCGAGAGAGGAATAAAATGGCTGCTGAAATGCAGTGGAACTCAGATGTAAATGGGACATAAATCTCGAGTTTACATAAGCTCCGAGTTTACGACTGTCACTCAGGAATGAGATTTTGGGGTTATAGTAGGTAGTTGCATGGAAATATCTGTTCAGTGCCCTATTGCGGTAAAACAAACAAACAAACAAAAACAAAAAGTTA
Organism: Nothoprocta perdicaria; assembly: GCF_003342845.1. Lineage (NCBI taxonomy): Eukaryota > Metazoa > Chordata > Aves > Tinamiformes > Tinamidae > Nothoprocta > Nothoprocta perdicaria. Next base: position 2,244,014 of record NW_020455544.1, read on the forward strand.
ATCCAGCAATAGAAATTGATAGGAATAAGAGTAGAGAACACAAAACATTTCCCACTGGTGTCTTTGAATGGTATGTGCTGCTCTGGTCTCAGCATTTTGAAGGATGTGAGAGACCGGGAAAGGTGCAGAAAATGGCAACAGGAAAATCAAAGCCAGCGAACTGCTGCTGTACAAGACAGGAATGAATAGACTAGAATTTTTCAGATTGGAAAAGAGATGCCTGAGGGATGTAAAGTAATGAGTGATATGGCGAGAGTGGATAGTGATTGCTTGTGCACTGTCTTTTCCTGTACAAGAAAAAGAGATAGCAAACAAAGCTAGTAAAAGCTGAGTTCAAAAGGAGATGGTTTTTCACAGAGAGGATGAGAGGCCCGTGGCTCACCTTGCCACAAGATTGTGTGAGTGCTTAAAGTTGCTGGGTATATGAGGGGAGATGGCGTGAACTTAACAAAAGGGGAAGGGATTGGAGGTGCTCCATGTGGAGAACTCCCGGGCTCGGGGACGGACTCTTCCTCTGACAGTGGCTTTGCACCACTGGGGGAAACACAAGACTCGGTTAAATCGATCTTTTATCCAATCTAGTACTGCCTGCTTATGTTCTTGTGCAACATTATGTTATAATAGTAGGGAGRAGCAGTCATTCCTAGTTGTAGGGCCTGCTATGATTGGAGGTCAAAGGCAAATCTTCACTGAGGAGAGTGTCAGGCTTGTAGCATTTGTAAAGATSTCTATTTAATATATATATATATCAAAACCTGTTCACAGAGAAACCTTTATCTAGCAAACAAAGCAAATAGACCCTGGCATCTCATCCTGCACCCAGGAGAATCGTCCTGCGGGCTGATAGCTGAGTTAAAATGCTTAGCAGCAACCAGCTAAGCACACATAGCTGGTGTGTTCTTTGACCCCACATGAGTATGAGAAATACAGATAATGCTGTAGAGACCATGCTACAATTTGGAAATTACCCTGTGCTAACTCTACAGTGCATGCAACAAAATTGTTGAAGGCYGGATTGTTGGATTCTCTGCTTTATACATTACTGACAATATGACAGATATGGCATGTATGTAAATTAACCTTCTACATCTATTTAAGTCCCCTTTGTATTATCAAAGCAACATGAAGTGGTCTTAGAGGAGTGAGAATGAGATGACTCTAACTGAAACCTGTCATATATTAGAGAGAGGTAATCCCTGTTCATTTGAATTTCAGAAAATAAAAAAAAATAAGAGGGAAATGGTAGGAGAATAAACTTGTCGCTGATAAATACAGGCCATAAAGACATGGTGCACAGCTTTTTCCTTGATTTTAGGTGACAAAGAAGAAGGAGTTGGAACAAATGACACAGAAAAATGTTCTTTAAATTTGAGCTGTTTCAACAATAATTTGTTGTCCATCAGACTCATGAGGCTTAACTAATGCTTTGTGAGCTATATCAACTAGGATATTCTTTTTCTTCAAATATCTTTTCCAGTTGATTAGCCTGTAACTAAAATGTCTCTTGAGTAAAGTACAAATTCTGGAAGCCCTAATAAACTGACTACCCAGTAATCTGTTCCCACTGCTGGGCAGCTTTGACTTTTGTAATCTGGGGGGGTTATTTCTGTCAGTATAGTTTTTCTGTGAAAAGAGTTGATTACTCTCCACCAGCTCTGCATCTGACCTTGCTCTTCTTGATGTATTTTTAAAAATGAGTGTGGTACTACATAGATCACCCTGACTTTTGCATTTAAAGCCTGGCTGGACAAATTTGGTCCCTCTGCCTCCCCACTTAATAAATCTGTGAGGCAAGCACCATAGAGGTAATGGGTAGAGTTACCTGCTACAGATTGTAGCTGGGTTTAATTTTCAGCTGTATGTTTTAAGAAAACAGCCATTCTAGACATAGAAAACTTCCATTTGGTTATGACCTRAGTCTCAACTAATAGTTTTTTATGGGCTTTTGGAATAGCAAATAACGAGAACGCACCTCTAGCTGCAGCAAATGAGCAACAAAAATCCAGACTTGCCTTAGCAGCTCCTCATCTGAGTATGGTGCACAATGATAGGCAAAGCTTTTAGCCTGCAGAGACTGAAAGAGGAATAATTCTAATATGTAAGATATAGATACTTTTATTATCATTAGCAAGCATGCAGGATTATTCATGAAACCCTGCTTACCAATGTAAGTAGGCATTTGCCACTCATTCCTTAGCGGAATTTAACTTGAAACATCTCTTTTTTATGTTAACGTTGTGGAAAGTATTTTGATCTTAATTGCTTTTTTTACCTGCACATTACTAGAAGCCTCTAGCCATTTGCTCCTACCCATCTGGATTGAAGTGCCACCTTTCAGAGACATGATATATATTAGCACTATATTATAGGAATATTTTAGATGGAAGTAGGTTGGGAGGACAAGTTCCCTAGGCCCACCCCTGTCTCGCAAGTAAATCCCACACAGCAAAGGCACTGAGAGGCCCAGCTGTGACAGAGCTGAACTGGCCAGAAGGCTGCAGTGTCCGTGGYGCTCCTGGGGACATCTCCCGTCTCCCTTGCTGCTCCTCTGAGCTGGGCTGCTGATTCCCTGCCAGCCGGCCACTGCTGGCAAGGTGACGGACTGCTCAACATGGCCAAGAACAGTGACATTTGCCTTGAACTACTGCTTCATCTCCAAAGGAAAGGCTAAACCAGCGGATTTTTTTCTGGTCATTTATGTGGACTTGTTTCGACACAGTCAAGTTGCAACGCACCCCTATGTGCTTTAGCTGGCGACCAAATACAGGGGCTTCGTAGAGGACTTTTCTGGTCTGCTTGGATGGGACTAGGAAGGAAGGGAAATTTCAAAGGAAGGTTGTTGGCCTGTGTTTTATGCCAGAGAGGCAAAGGTATCTTTACAAAGGGTGGCCTCTGAAAAGCATGGTCAGCGAGATAGCAGTAAAATGAAGCGAGGTCCGTACTTGAAATTTAGTGATTTGTATTAAGGTGGGCAGAAGAGGAAAATCTCTGTTTTGTCTAATTAGAGGAAGGTTTTCTCCATTGACTGGGCTACACAACTGTGTGTGGTTATGTGATTGTTCATTTAATATTTGTAATAAATAAGAGTAATTCAAATCAATCACAATGCAGTAAAAACTTTACGCCATTTAAGTGATGAATTAAAAGAATCTGTTTAGCACCTTAACCAGTATATATTTCAGAGTGTACATCTTTTTCTTCTGTTTTATCTCTTCATTACTGAAAATTTTTCAGTTTACTAAAGAAATGTAATAGAGTGCTCTAGAAATTTCTCTAACATAAGATATATTCCCACTAAAAATTCATATTACTTCTATAAGATTTTTGACTTGTATTACATTATACACAGATTTCTTTATTAAAGTGTACCATATGCATAAAAATAAGACCTCAGGGCTGTTTTAATAGTTTATTATTCCAAGGACYTTTTCCATAAAATGTTTTATTTTTACACACTTCTGCTCTTCTTGATTGTTCTACCTACCCCCATATCTCTGCACTCTTCTAGTAGATATATTTTAACATGACAGTCATATCAAGAAGCAAAATAAATCAATGAGGCCTTTGATTTAGAGCACAACTGAAAATGGAGCTGTAGAAATACCCCTCGAGAAGAGGTAGTGAAGGCTGGACTACTTCGTTGCACAGGGAAAAGCAGCTGCCTAGAGGTAGATCTTAATCTGTTGACTAGAAGGTTCTCTAACAGCCTTATTTTCTTCAGTGCCTGTTTTTCCTTTCCATGGCTCCAACATTGAAGCTGTTATTAAGGCAATAACAGCCATTTATGCTGTTTATGCTGTAATCCAAATGTGTGATATGATTAGCTTGTTTGCAACATGCCCATATTAAAATGCTCATTATGGCAACTGCTGGCTGGAAAGTGTAGAGAGCAGAGGGGCATCCCAAAGGCACCCCGCGCTGAYGCCGAGCCCTCATGCCTGCTGTGCTCCCCTTTCATGGGCACACAATTGCAGTCCCTTGCTCTCCGGGACTGCATTTCCCTGACTTTCTTGGATTTTTTTTGTTTGAAAATCCAACGAGGAGAAAATGAGAACTGTCCAAGTGGTATATATGTGTGTATATTTATAGTGTGGTGTGTGTGTATGTGTATATTTATATATATATCTAAAATCATTGCATTTCATCTTGAAATGGTAAATTCTACATGCTTTTGTTGTAAAGCCCAGCCTGAACATTCTGCCAGATCTGGATTAAAAAATGATGCAGGGAAAACAAGACAAGTTTCATGCTATTTTGGAGTTTTAAAATGAATTATAAATATTTCCCACAGCCATTATGCTGCCACTTCATACGGGAAAAACAAGGGCCATCATCAAAGGCAGAATTTCTGTTTAGTTATAGGTACTTGAAATCCCTGCCAATGTTTCTAAACATCCAGAAATGTAATTAAAATGTACATTTCAGTCCAGCCATCAGGTGCAGAAAATTGCTTTTTTTTTTTTTTCCTAAAAGCATCACCTCTTATTTTCTTTTATTTTCAAAAAAGAGAGAGAAAGAGAGAAAGAGAAAAAGAGCCTTTCTTTACAAGATGATTTTGCTATAACCCTGCACACTAGACATTTTAGACTACTACTGAAGAAGCCAGTCTGGGGCTGGCTTCTTTTTCTTCTGGTTTTAGTTTTTTTCAGGAATGTATTTCTTATTTCATTGATGGATATACATAGAGATTTGATTGCCTGTATGGCACTATGATATGCCATAAATTTTTTTCATATGCATGCAACCTGATCTTACAGACTGGAAAATGGGATAAACCAAACGCTGAATAAGAAAAATACTAGTTTCAGTGTACCTAATGAGCAGCTATAGATTTAATTTTAAAGAAACATTTTATTTTGACATTTTTCCTGACATTTTAACCTATGTATTAATATACTATTTCTCTTGTTAACAGTACTGTAGTGGCATGTGGATGAACCTGAATACCATTTCAAGCACAAGACTTGCTTAATATTCTTCTGCAGAGCCTTCCTCCTAGAAATCCTAGAGTAAGGGCACTGCTTCAGAACAGATCACAACTTTGCTGAAACACATAAATTAGATCTCTAAATCCTCTCTACCCTGCCGTGATAGCACTTCATGTTACGATCTCTTTTGATGTTCCTTTTTCCAACCAACAATTTTGCAGATATTGTACTCTGATCTAAAGCATCTTAGCCAAGGTAAACCAGGACGCTGGGTACCAGGCTGCAGTCATGTGGAGGAAGCTCTTGAGCAGACTGGGGTCATTCTTTTAATCCTCTGCTTGGAACCTTTTTTTTTCTTTCCCACAAGGAATATCACAAGCACCAGAATGCATCTGGCAGGAAAGTAAAGATACTACTGCCAGTAACTTTTGAGGTAATAAATGTCAGTGCTAAATGAAGGACTGCARCATCTTGAAGAGCCCTAGATCTTATTGTGCTTTCCTCAGGCCTCGTTCAGTTTTTGGCTGGATTATCTCTGCAGTCATATCACTCCCCCAAATTTTGATTTGATTGTCTGAGTGTCAATTTASCAAGAAAAGTTTCAATGTATAAGAAAAATAAGCATCCAAATGATGAATGACAAAAAGCCCCGACATACTTTTACCTTCCTGCATGAAATTTGTTGTCTTACATTTTAACTCTCTTGCTTTCAAAGATTTAATATGAAAATAGTATGAAAAGAAATATACTTCCAATCCTTCCTGCTTATACTTTTCCTACCCTGAATTTCATTCCTTGCAGAATGTGTGGGTTTGACTTGGAGGATTTCATCCCTCCACGTCCTTCCATGAAAACAGTCCCTGTGCCACTGGATGGTTTGCGTTTGTCTCCTTTGCCTCCCCATGCCCTGTCAACCCCTCTAACAGTAGCTGCTCCTAAGAGCTCCAAGGCAGCTCTGCAGAGAAGACCAGGTGGCCACAAAGTGCGTTGCGGCACTGGCCCAAGCATGGAGCCCAACCCCAGCCTTCTCCTCGGGCTTCTTATCAGGCCCCCCTCTTACTGCGCAGCTTGTGTCACTCCTCCCCCAGCACATACCACAGCCTTGGGCTACTCAGGGCCTGTTTCCTGAGCTGTGCTGTGTAATTTTAGCAAGATGCAGTCAGCAGGAAGCAGCCAGCCCTGCTCTGATGGCCGGCTCAGTGCTGCAAGCTCCCTGCAGAAYGCTGCAGGCCTTCCAGGAAACGTTGCTAGAAATATGGGTCCTATAACGGAGGAAATACATGTGAGCAATATTTACTTGCTGACCATTTGTATAGTCCTGTTCTAGTCAATGCCATTTGTATAGTCCTGTTATGGACTTAAACAAACATTGCAACATGGGCACCATTTGCAGGAGGGTTTTGCTGCCTTGTAAAGAAGCGTGCGAAGGCAGGTACCTGTGATGGCTAGGCAGGCAGTTAAATATGAAGCTCATATGCAGAGGGTGAAATTCTGTTCTCTCTGGATTTGTCCCAGGATAAAAGTAGACAGAGTCTCATCTAGCATATGAAATGCAATTAACTTAATGCTTCTATAAGAAGCTGTATCTTGTGTTTGTCTTCCTGCTAGATTTAGAAGCAACATACTGTAAAGGCACGCTAGCTGATCTCACTTTGTCCCTAGAAATAATAGAAGAAGTGGTTTCAAAATGATATTATGTATTACTCCCTACACTCAAAAAATATTTTTCCAGGAGTCTGTGTTTCTATAATTCTAAAATTAGCATCTACTTAGCAACTAATATTAGTTAGATAATGAGGCAAAAATATTAATGCACGAATCCTGAGATAATGTTGTAAGAGATTTCTACACTGCATGTGGAAGTGAATTATCTTCTATTAAATAGTCCTTACAAAAATAGTGGCATAGTTAGGTAGGTTCATTAACCCTGAAATAGCTGTAACAGTTTTTAGTCTGCAGAAATTTATGTTCATTAGGAATTTATCTATAGGCAGCCATGCAAGCAAACTGGCCACCTCTGAGCTCCTGTAACATTCCGGTGCACGCTGTTTTTTTCGGAATGAGCAAGGGAAAAGTTTCTCTCTCACAACAAGGGCTGTGCCTGTGTAGCCAGCAGGACTCTGCCGTTGGTGCTTCTGCTCCAGGATATGGAGGTGGCATAGGCCGGAGAGCACAGAATCCTTCATTTTTCTCGGCAGCAGTAGAATGAGAATGCTTGCAGACAACTACATAAAATATAGAGCTCAACTAATTGTCATGACTGTTGAGCTGCAGAAGAAGGCCCTGAAACTTTTCATGAGCATAGCCCCATTAAATTCATTGGGTTAACTGCRTGTGTTATCCTTAGATATAACTCAGGAAGGATCAGGGGATAGTTTTGAAACCAATCTATAGCTAACCACAGAAGCTGAGAGAGATTACTCCCTAATAAAAATGGACTTGACTTGTCGTATGACCTGACACATGACTTAAATTATTTGAAGTATGTTCCTGTTAAAATGAATAATAATACTTTGCTCTTAGGTAGAGCCTTCTGGTAAAGGATTTGAGCTTGTGCTAAATGCCTCAGTTAATTAAAAGCCAGTCTTGTTCTGCACATGGGGAATAAAGCAGTATGAGAAAGACTCTAGCTCAGAGAAAATGTGGCTCTTTCTTAAGCTCTGCAACCTCTCTCAGGTCAACAATTTCCTGTGACTCCACCTTCTGCCAAATGCTTTGGGGCAATCTACCACCCCATGGTGCACAGGGCAAAAAGCTCCCCCTAGGCCTCCCCCCAATCCTTTGTTCTTTTTCACAGTAAGGCCACAGTAGAGCCACATTCTTTTTTATACCCTGAGCGATGGAAGGGCAGGAAGCACTGAAAGGCAAATTGCAATCTGGACCCAAATCTAACGGCACCTTGCAAGGTCAATAAAGGAGATTTTAGCTGTTTTGCAAGTGTGTAGGCTGCAGTCAAGTTAAGTGACACTGAGAATTATGTCACAAGTCAGCGACAAAGTCGGAGCCAAAATTTGCTGTCCTGGCTGCCTGTCAGCAGGTGCCAACTATTTGCATTTATTCCATTTACTTTACAACTTGAGGCAGACACTGTTTCCAAACAAAGCAGAAGAAACAGCCCTTACCCAGGAGAACCTACAGCCCTCTTTAAGCAGCGAAAACCATTAGCTCTTAGCTAGTCTATTCATGTTGCACACAAGCTTCTACAAGACAGGGTCAAAATCCAAAATATATCAAAGCTTAGGAGATGAGAAGTGAGGGACATAATCAGCCAGACATGTAGCAAGCTTTCAAAAATATTCTTTGTGTTACTGTTTTAAATGGCAACACAGGGAAAAGAATACACCATTAAGCAATGATGATTTCAGATTGAGCATTTACCCTAAGCCTGGCTGCCATATGATACACAGATGAGAGACTGCTATTTTTGAATGGCATCAAATTGTGAATTGAAGCACAGTGGGTAGGAAAACGCTGCAAAGAATTCTGAAAGTGATTGCTCATCTGGGTAGTAAAATACATTCTTTTAAAAGTCCTGCTGTGACTGGTATAAAAGAGATCAGGGGTGAGAGCCTGCATGTGGTCTGCCTGTGTGCAGGAACCAGAGGGAAAACCATTGTTCGGGGCAGGTAGTTTTAGGTACATGAATAAGCCGATGCAAAATTATGAGAGAAAGCTATCCTACAACTTCTCCGAAATCAAGGTGACTATGATTAAAAGTATGAGCTGATTAGAGCAGGGACTGGCAAATTTTCAAAGGAGGTGTGTCAGAACTGAATTTTTCTTCCCTAAATTAGAGGAAATATGTGACAGCAAGAGCTCAGTGGGAGCTCAGCAAGAGCCAGAAGCAGTTTCCCCTGCAAGAGGCGACATGCTGCCAATTAGCTGTCTGGCGGCCCCTTCCCCGTGCCAGGCAAGCGCTCCCTGCTTGCGCTGCCTGCGCGGCTCCCGGGGCGCTGCTGCGAAGGCGGCAGCTCGCGGGGGCCGCTCTGGCGGCGCTGCCCGCCCGCAGGCCCCTCAGCTCTGTGGGCTCGCGGTGCCGCGCTGGCTGCACGCTGCCACTGCCCAGTGCTGCTCCGCGTCGGAGSCGCCTCAGCTCTGGCTGCTGGCAGGAAGATTGCTTTGGTGCGTGGCTGAGCCGTGGCCAAAGAAATCCGGGTGCTAGAAGCCTCTAGTGTATGCGAGCTAGTCCCTTGCTGGTCACTCCGCAGGCAYGCGAGAAGGTTGGAGTGTCGCGGCAAAGAGCACGTGGTTTCCCCATAGCTCCCACTTTTTGTCACCATATGTTTTAGAAAGCCTTCCAGGAGCTGTGAAATTTGCCACTCCAGGCTTTATTCATAGGTACCATTCCCTGGGAAATTCCTTTAGGTCTAAGTTTACAAGCAAATAGTGGTTCAGAAATCTGCTACTTTACTCAGTAATGGACTTTCCCTCTATCATCAGCCTCTGCTGTCATACAGGTCTGCAGTCTTCCCCTTCCAGTGCCAGGGGAAATGTGAYGTCATATTTAATATAAAAAGAAAATGTAGTATCTAAGAATTGTTCTTTTACTTGTGTTAAAGAACACAAGTGGTCGCTGAAAGTTCTTTACAAGCTCTAATCACCTAATTTTATATGGAAGAGAATATAACTTTTGAGACTGAAACTGGACATCTGAATTCTAGGTTCAGTGGATGGTTTGTGGGGAATAAAAAGTGCCATGAAACGATGCCTCAAGCCATAGGAATGGGATTTTTGAGAAATTTTCTCAACTGCTAATAGTTTTTCAGGTCTGTTCTAGCATCACATAAATCTTCCATGAAATTCAGCCTATTAAGTACAAAGGTGCAAAAAGCAATGGCAAAATTTTGTCTCCGAGTAGGGAATAATGTATGCTGGCCTTTCAACTGTCTGATGACTATTGTTTTATACAATAAAGTACCTGCTGGCCTGTCCTTTCACCTTCTGTCCCAAACAAGTATTGCTGAAAGATATCAAAGTATTTTGTCYTCTGAAATAAAAGAGCAGTGTGATTTTCGCAGAGGTTAAATGTCCAAGGTCTAATAAAAGGGCTTTTGGTCTGAACGCTGGCATACAACAGTAATAGTCCTAATAAAAACTAAGGSTTCCTGCCTTCTACAAAGGCCAGTAAAAGGAATGCTAAAGTCTAGAGCATTTGAAGCCAGTAAAGTAGAAGTAATTTAATCATGGACCTTTAAAGCCCTGCATGCCATAGAGTAATTTATGTTGATGCAAAGCAAGGCCACAGTGCCCGTGGTCACTGATGTAAGATCTGAACATGTCTGTCTTGCCTGGCAAATACCTTATAGAGTAGGCCTGGGCACAGCCCATACAGTGTTTATGCCAGCTTTATCTATTGCAATTTTGAATAGTAAATTTTACTCTGTTTAGCATTTTAAGTCTTAAAGTGTATGCTGTTCAGCATTTTGTATCCTATGAATGTAATATTTCCGAGCTCGTATTAGTGGTAAGGTCAGATTTACAGTCCTTAGGAACTCTTTGGTTGTTACTTGGTTCTATACAAAACTTTGCATAGCAATAAATGACTAATTCAGAGTACCTGCTATTGAAAAAGAGCAAACGAGCACAATACTCCTGGGATTTAAGACTAGCTTTTTTTTCTTTTTTTTCTAACAGTGGGACCAAAAGTAAGATAACTGTTCAGTTGGGCTTTGATGATACATGCTTGCGTCATATACCCATTGCATAGAAAGATATTTGTGTTAGGTCACTTCGTTACAATCATTCTCTATTGCTACAAGAAACCCTGTAAATATTGCCAATGCGTGAGGGAAGCAAATCTATCTTTCAGCAGGAGGTGCAATCTACTCAGCACAAGGCATCATTTTGGTTTGTGCTTTTATTATTTGCATTACTGCCCATTTCTCATTTGGTACACAGTGTGATACTATTTCTGCAGTCTCTTTCTCCAATGCTTCTGCATTGTTTTTCCTCATTGTCTTTTGATGAAAAGTCTGTGATCATTTCAGTTAAGTGAGGAACTGTTTTCTCCCAACATCGTTTTCTTCGGTCTTTTGCTGYATGACATTTGTCTCCATTCCAGTTTCACCTCTGTTGCATTAGTTACACTAGATCCTGCAAGTTGTCTTATGCTCGCGGAGGTCTGCGCAGGTCTCGCTGGCGTCACTTCCACAACGGTTGGCCCGTACAGAAAGGCCTCCAGTTGTTCAGTACTTCGTGCTTTTCAATTCCCTTGCAGAACTTGCAGAACATAGCTTACCAGCTTCTTCGTTTCTTTTGTGATCATCCTATAGCTGCATTGCAAGGCTTACAGTAGGTAAATCTCATGATCAATAGGCTAACATTTTGCACACATTCTTCATCAGTGTAAATAGCAAGGTGTGAGGCACTGAGAACCCAACTGTAGTTCAYGGTCACTGACTCAGTATTTGTGAAGAGCCTGACATAGTCCACAGATTTCAATTTTGTTGCAGTTATCTCTAGTGACACTATTATGCAGAAAGCTGTGCTAGTCAAGTTCAGTCCTGCTTAGGAGTTGTTTTTGCTGATGATTTTCATGTGGTGCTTTAGGTTTTGGTCCAGTGCCAGAAGAATCCTCTGGTTTCACCAGGAAGAAGACAGTGTCTTTAGGAGACGGCAGTTGATAAAGGAATGGTTTGGTCTTTCATTAGGATTTGATTTTTGATTTCCTAGTTCTTAGCAGCTAAAAAGATGACATAAATTCATTACTCTTTGCTGTACTGAGTTTAGTATAGAGGAGCCATGCAATTATGCTATGTGAGTGCTTGTTCATGCTAACATTCCTGAGAACCAGTGACCTTGGTATTTTACCCCAGTTATGCCTTAAAAGGTGTGTCATGGCTCTGCCACATGGAATGCTTTAGATAGTTTTCAGTCCCCCTTTGCTGCTAAGCCTAAATTTAACTATTCTGGCTGACACAGCCCAGCTTCCTAACAAGGTTAGTACCATGGACCCAATTGCATTTGGTCTGTATTAAACCCCTTCCCTCAGCAAACAGTTACTAGGAACCTGGTTGAAGGTAATACAAAAAGACCTATTGAAAACAAACCATTTTTATCCCTCCAAGTGCACCCTGAGCAAAGACCTGTAACCATACAGATTTGCATTTCCTCTTGCTTAAAGCTTGCTTTTCCTCGCAAGCTTGGTAAATTGCAGTCAGGAATTCCTGTTATTTCCTCCAGTGCTCTGGGAGACTCAGATTGCTGGCTATGGTTTCTCCAGCAGAGAGGCTCTACTTGAACTGCTGACAGACCATTAAATCCTGCTTCTCTTTCTCAGCCTGGAGTTCTTTAATGATTTAGTGTTCTTTTTGATCCCAGGCCTTGGCTGGGAAATAGCAAACCTTGCTGGCAGGATTGGAGCAGAGCAGGGATATTCTCCAGCAGCTCCACACACCACTCTCTTTAACAGTGTTATGTCTGTCACAGTTTAATTTCTTGTTTGCTCCTGCCTCGCCAACTTATCCTCATCTCTTTCACTTGGTTACAGACTTTCAATTTGACTTTGCAGTCAAACAGAACAGTATGAGACCAGGAAGCCTAGGTATACTTAACATTGCTAAGATACAATATGGAAGGTCACAACACAATAAGATGCAATACACAGTAAGACACAATACGACATAATACAATAGAATAATAAGACATAATACAATAGAATACAGAAGGTTGGGAGTTACTGCTGCCGTGGGAGCAACAAGGGAGATTTTAAAGAAAGTAGCATTCTAATTTGGAAAATGTGGACAAATATCAGTAAATAAAATGAAAAACCGCTCCACTAGGCGTTTCATTTTGATCTTTCTCCTGCCACTACGCTGTCTGTTAAGAGGCCGGGCTTCAGATGCTACTTTTTGCATACCAGAATCAGTTGAATTATACAGCAAAGTAGCATCGTCAGAGTGGTGTCTCATGTTCTAGCAGCACTTCCCTGCTTCGTGTTTCCGAGAATGCTTTTATGGCTTGTCTGAAGCTTTCTGATACATTTATTATGAAGCACAGGTATATGTAGGTTAAAATTTTCAAGCCTGAATGGATGCAGTTAGACACCCTAAATCCATATTTAGGCACCTAAAGAAATGTGATTTTCTGGAGTGGTAAGCACTGAGGCACATTTGAAATCATTCTGAGCTCAGTACTTTTAAATAACAGACTTTTTAAAAATACATAAATACAATTTCCAGCTCTGAAAAAAAAAAAAAAGACTTTATGATATGGTTTTAGACTAAGTAATCATTTTGAAAGACTTCAGAGGGGGATAAAATTCTGGTTATCTTATCTTTTCCTCATACTGACATAGAGTAGGTTTCTGAACCTGATCAGTTCTGATCTTCTAGTAACATCTTACATGTCTCTCAGCATAAAAGTAATCTAAAAATCAGACTTCTCCCTTCCTGTGTTCTGCTGTATGACCTACTGTACTTCAAAGCCTTGCCCATGAAATGAAGTGCACTTCAAGACCATATTTTTCATAACTGTTTGTGTACGCTCAATGCTGAATGTTTTCATTACTGAAACAAGTAAGCAGGTGCTCTCATAGCAATTCCTTCCAAGTCCAGCAGGACATCAATTTTACAAAGTTTGTCTTCAGTTCAGAAAACATCTAAGAGCATGGGATTGTTTTCATTTGAAAAGTTACTGCAGACTAAACCAGAACAGTACGACGTTCTTCAGAGAGTACAGAGGAAGCAAGAGTTTGTGCTACTGAAATAGATCTAGCTAAGTTGGACCACTTCTCTGTCACTGGTGGCACTCTTTGAGTCTGCCAGTATTGATTCACAAACGGGCAGAAGCTTTTCTATCATCTGTTGTGCTGTGGAACATTAAAAATTGAACAATAACAAAGACGATTATGAAGATATTCCTGTTGTGAGAGGCAAAATATTGTGCAGGAAGAGATACTCAAGAGACTCATCTCTGAATTTAAAATACGGCTTCATTTTGTTGCAGCGGTTTGTTCAATATGAGCCTGATCCTCCAAACATATATGCATGAGTAGCTTTATACAAATGAGCAGTTGCCTCAAGTTAGGTTTTATGCCTATTACTCTCTATGTTTCAGCATTTGGACAAGGTGCAGCCTATGTCTTGCATGCTCTCTCAGGGTTTTTCTTTAAAGTTTTATGTAACTTATAAGGCAAGTGTATGGCTAGCTCCCCTCTTCTCCTAATTATGTCTCCGTGCGTAACTTGGGTTTTGGTTTGAAGCTTTTGAAGTTCCAGTGATCTTGCCCTGCATAGATCACTCTTTAGGAGATGAAAGTTTCTAACTGCTTATTGACTGAGAGCTGCTTAAGTGGAAAAGTTTAAGTTTCTGTAGCTAAGGGATTAATACACATACATACATACATACATACATACATGTATATGTAGCCATTCTCTCGACAACAAGCAGATTTTCAAAGTGTGCCTTTTAAAAAGTTGTTTAAAAGATGTGTCAGGTTTTGCCCTGCTGCCTCGCAGATGTCTGCTGATACTGTTCACACAGGAAACCTTAAAACACCACCCTGCAATAAAAGCTACCGGGCAGGCGGCTAGAGTAACTTCCTGGCCTCTGGCTGGGCTCGTGCGCGGGGGCTGAGGGGCTGCACGAGGGCTGCCCAGGGCGGCCTCGGGGGCACCGCTCACTGCCTGCCCACGAACTGACCCAAGGATTTTATGAAAATTCGTGGGGTCGCTTTCATGAGAAAGGCGGGCTGGTTACACGAGCCCAGGGGAGAGAGCGCCGAGTTGGGGCCGCCCAGCAGCCCCGGCCGCCGCGCGCCCAACGGCCTCAACGGCGCTAACGGCCGCGGCGCTGCCCCGCCCCGCCCGTGGGGCACCGCGTGGCG
>NW_020455544.1:2259776-2339241 GCF_003342845.1 Nothoprocta perdicaria
GCCGGCCGGGGCGGCCCCGCCGCTCCGCTGGCAGGGGCTCGTGTTCGGCAGCCGGGGTGCCCCGCAGCGGGCACGGGGCGGGCGGCGCTGCTGCCGCTGGCGCGTGAGCGGGGAGCGGGATTCGGCTCCAGGAGCCCCATCCTGCGCCGAGCGGCGTCTGCCCTAGTGTGAYAGTGAGCGAGCGCAAGGACGGTAGCCGTAAGTTGAGCGGAGTTGTGGATTGAAATGATAGCAGACAGAAAAGCAGAGGAAGAGGGGTGTTATATATATATATATATATTTATTTATTTTTGCAGTGGGATCGAATAGGGATCTTTCTCCAAAAGGACACCAGTGTGTAGCTGCCTGGTGCCCCAAGTTAAGCTAGTGGCTCTTCGGGAAATTATGGAAATAGAAATGCTAGCACAAAGTCGCTGTGCAGCTATGTTTTCATCTCATGTCTCCATTTCTCTTCTTCAGCTGAAGAAATTTGCTTTTTTACCCATTAAGGATGTGTTTATATATATGTATATATATGCACACACCATACAATGTTTAAATCTGTCTTTAAATCCTAAAAAATGAGATTTATTTTTATTTTTCACTCGTTTATAGGTACTGTCTATATGTAAAAGATGTCTGTGTTGCAAAAATGATGGAGGAAAATGTATTTCTGAGTCTGCTTCAAGGCAAGAATTTCTGTAAAGAACAGATTATTAGCAAAACTTACTTTCAAATAAATGTGATTGCAGTCTTTAATATTGCAGTTTTCATTCCATTTTTTTAAAGCTACATTTGGACTAAATTTAAAATCTTGTGCCTATTTCAGCTTTTTGTCCAGYAAGCCAGTATATTGGATGGGGTTTCATGCATATAAGTGCTCATTACTGTAACTGTCCATGCAGGACTGAATGCYGTTTGCTTCACACATTCAGATAATCCCCCTGAAATGAGGATACTGGTCACAAGATAATATGAGCAGAAATTAGCCCTGTAGCACTTTTGCGGTGCTGGCAACATTAGTGGSAATTTGTGGCCACGATACTGCCTTCTCTTTTGCTTCTTGCTGCCTCTTTTTCCCTCTGCTGTCTGACAGAGTGGCTGCAGCGCTCCAGACTCCTTTAGGATAAAGCGTTTCTCTTTTACTGGCTCTTTTGGACTCCCTAAGGCTTCAAGTTGCAAGAGCTCCCTGGGTTCCTCCAGCCCTCCGAGTTCTGCCAGTTTCTGCTGGTTTCTCTGGGGAGCCTCATCCGTGAGGCTGCCTTGGATCCTCCACTCAGAGCCACTTCTTTTTGATCAAAGGACTCATTCTTCCTCGGGCTAAGGCACAGCAGTTTGAGCAGGTGTATCCAGATGCCTCCTACAGATCCTCCTTTATGACTCGCCTCTCCATTTCACTTCGATGTGACCTGTGGATTTCACAACACTAGCTGAAGGTTTTACGAATCAAATTGCATAATTAATACTGAGTTTAGTGCCCGGGGGACTGCCGCTCTGCAAGGAGACAGAGGCAGAAACAGAATTTCTGCTCGGAGCATCAGAGTCAGCGCTGGGAGGTCAGTGCTGCTGTCTGACAGTAAAGAGCGGAGGCTGGGAGATGGAATCTGCAGGTGARGTAGTTGTTTGAATAGGCCAAGGTCCCAATTCCCTATCTGTTTTGAGGAATAGCTTGTTGGATTGCCATGTCTGATGAATTATTTAGCTTGTTATGGATATGTATTTTTAGCATATTACTCCTACCTATGAGAAATATGCAAACAAGAATTTTGGATGTATTAAAAAGAAGATTTGCAAGAGAACATAAGCTAACTTGCGAAGAGAGGCTAACTGGAAGCTGGACAAGTACTCCAAATTTTCTAATATTTCTTCAAAATTTATGGTAACTTGAATTAGCATTCTTAAATCCCTGGCCAATTAGCTGCATTTTCCCTTACTCATTTATATTTCCATATGTTTTCCAGCATGCCAAATGCTCTGTGACTAATGGAAGTTGTTAGGAAGGGCTAGTTTTGTTCAGATTACTCTCTCTCGGCTATTACATATTTTCTCTTGTATTAATATTTCGCTACAGTGATAAGTGCCAAATGGTATTTAGCACAGTCTGAGGAAGGATCCCTTCTTCCAAAGTCATCTGTACTGAGGTAACACAAATTACCTGAAATACCTTATTTGAGTCTGGATTTTTTCAAAATAATGTGGAAAAAAATCTAAGTTCATGTGTCAAAAAAAARAGCATCATTTAGAAGAGCGGACAGTGCTGTGCTCACAAGCCCTCAGTCTCGCTTGCTGCTCATCGCAAGCCCAGACCCCACACTCTGTCTTGGGTTCTGCTGTAAGAACCTGGCGACCTCTGCAGCAACTTTGTATTATTCTTAGCGCAAAATCACAGTTGAGTTTGCTCTTTCCATGCCTAGGGATATTTTCTAATGGAATGCCTAATTCTTCCTTAAACCTACCTGGTCTATTTAGCTTATCCTAGGTCTCCTGTAGTGGGACGTTGGTCTGTCACAGAAACCCAAGTCGAACTCTAAGAGGTTGTCTCGTTGCACGAGGTTGGTGTGTGGTGCTGGACCCAACTCATAACTGTCTTCATGATGGCAGAGCATTTTTGTTAAGGAGACTTGCTTGTCCTGATACAAAATCCAAGATGGCAATTCTAAGAAATGGCTGAGGTTTGTGAGTGTCATGTCCCTGCTGGTTGGAAGCYTACATTAAGTGGTTGCCAACAACTCTAAGAGAAAACCTATAAATTAATGATGGAGGATTCTTTAGTTTATCTTTCACACAATCTGGATTCACGCAATTTGTTCAGCACAGTTATAGGTTGTTTTGAGGAAGAGCTTTCTTTCCTCTTTGCTTCTCCTATGCCTTCATAAACTAGCTAGAGATGGGCAGACTCAAGCAGCAAATGAGCTTTAGACACGTGCACACAAAGTTAGTACAGATTTCCACAGACTGTGATGCTAATAGGCTCTTAGCCTCAGCCCGACGAGCTAAGTCTCTTCTTCCTGTTCTTAGCGACTATAACTCATATATTTTTTTTAGGTAGTCTCTGATGTTGAAGAGTCAAACATGTTAAACATGATGCTCTTTATCAAATACATTTCTTCGGCAGGTGCTGAATTAGCACTCTGTTGCCATGTACAAAGGCCATGAAAACCAAACCCAAATTTGTCATCTTGATGGACACTGTTGTTGTATGTTATATTTTGAAGAAATTTTACCTTAAGGTATGACCTCAGTGAAMATTTACTCTAGGTATAGTAGTAAAGTCAGTCTGTGCTTTGACTACTCTTGATGGAGCAGAGCTTTGACATGAGTTTCTTCTAAATCTGCCTCATATACAAAATCAAGACATGTTTATCATTTTTAATCCTGTTAGCTGCACACCTGCCAACGAGAGTTTCTTGCTTGCAGCAAAAACGCTAATTTGGCAAATGGTGAAATCTCTTATTAAAAAGCACTGACAATACTTCATTTTTTCTTGTGATTATGAAAGGTGGTGTGTAATGCACAATTAAGAGGGAGAAACTCTTCTGGGAAATAAGCTTTTATTGCTTTTTTGGCAGTTTTCCTGCACTGCATTCTTGTTTGTATTGTTTGGTTATTTCTAAACTACAATCCTGGCATATTATCGCAGTGCTAGTGAGATGTGCTGAACTTGGGGCACGTACTTCCGTTACGAAAATGACTCAAAACCATGCAAATAGATATAAGTGTCTGGGCGCTAAGTGCGACTTGGTGTCGGGTGTATTTGCTGCTGTGCGAACGCCCCGGCTCAGTGCTGCTGCACAGCGCTCCGGCTAACGCGGCCCTGGTGCTGCTCGGCCCCTGGTGTGTTTGCTTTGCGCATGAGTAAGTGGTTAAACAAAGCAGAGAGCAGTAGGAAATGAGATACATAAATGAAATTTCCTCTGCTAGGGTGGCATAACTTTGGAATAAACCTCTGCTTCTAATGAGTGTTCTGTTTTACCCTGTAAATGAAGTGAATCTGGCCCACAGAAGAGGAGGTACTGTGCTTAACATTTGGAATAACGGCAGTCTGCTGTTCTTGTAGTTTTTAAAATACACTTTAAATTGCTCAGAACAGTCTTGAATCTTCCAATGAACACCCTCAAGGTTGGAGAGTGCACCTTTTAGTTTGCAACTAGGGAGGGTTTTTTTGCTGTGCCCAAAATGCAGCCGCAGAGCTGCACGGTACGTGGCCCTTGGGTGTCCCCGGCTGCCGTGCCAGCCGCTTAGCGCGTGGCAGGAGGGGAGCTGCTGCGGCATCCCAGTCCCGGCGTCCCAGCCCCGGAGTCCCGGTGCAGGCGGCGCTGCTGCCTCTGGCCCGTTTGCCTGGCAGCAACAAACTCCCCTCAAGTCCCGCACGGTCCCTTTTCTCCCTCAGGAGCCGGGCAATCAGGCTCATCAGGTAGTGATCCAGTGATTAAGCGTTGGAATAAAGAAGTACGATGTAAATGGGGACACAACATCTTGGGTTACGGCACAATACATTGAAATAATTTCTCTAAATGTAGGCCTACAGTTGAGAAATGCTGTCATATCTTATCTGGAGTTTTTATACAAGCACAGATGCTAAACCTGCGTTAATTATGTTTTTGATTGGTGAAAGGGCACTAAGCATTTTTCCAGATGAATCATAGTTGATGATTGAATAGAAAAAATAAAAAAGATATTTTTGATGTGTTATTGTATCTCTAGGATTTTTTTTTTTCAGTTTTCCTACTGTCAGTGTCAGATATTTTTAGATTTTGGTACCGGAAGCATCTTATTTAGGCTGGCTTTTGCAGGCATTTCCTTCTCAGAATTGCCCTTTTCCAACTATGTTGACTGCTATTTTTATGGAAATGTTTTGGTTTGGAGAGTGCAGATGCCGCTCGCCGGTTAGAAGCTTGGCCCGTATGAATATAAGCTACACTAGATGGCAGTGTAAAATCTGAAGAAGCTTTAAGTGGTTTTGATACCTGAGAGAGCCATTCGACCCAGTGTGTGGGGCTCCCTCGCCCTGGCTTGCCTCAGGAGGACGATGCGCGCTCCCGCTGTGGGTGCTCCAGGTAAGCAAGAAGCCGCTTAGGTTTCGTTATCTCCCCTCGTCTTGCATTCACCGTGTTTGCGTAAGGGGATCCGTTTGGGCAGCTGCTGCACAAGGGCTGGTGTCCTGCGCATCCCCGGGCAGCCCCAGCCCAGGGAGCTTGTTGGTGCTCGTGGGCAGCGCCGCCTTGGGAAGCCCCGCGTAGGTTAGGCCACGTTCCCGGGTGCGAGCTCTGAAAGGGAAGTGCAAAGGCTGTTGACTGATCAAAGTGGTTGCTGGGCCAGACCTGCTCTCTGTCTCTGGGAGCTGAATTAGGCTMCCTCACTTTTCCTTTACATAGAAAAGTCTGGTATGGATATGGCTTGGATAATCAAGGAAATTAMATTGCACATTATCGCCAGGGCAAATTACTGATAGTAAATTGTCACGTACCATTACCATATATTGTTTTTACSAGAAGAAACTGTGTGTGTGCTACATGTGAGATACATACATACATATATATATATATGTATAAAACCCAGACCAGTCATGGTGATACCAATCTGTCTTTAACTGGTACAAAGTAGGAGCATCAGAAAGCCTTTACACGTGAATGTTACTCAAGCACTGCAGGAGGATTTCAGTGAATGTGGGAATTAGGACCGTTGTTTGTGTGCAAAATATATCCCTTGTTAGTGCACCTTCGAGTGCTTTTAGAGTTTCCTTTAGTGTTATCTGTTTATACAAATATCCTAATCAAGGTGGAGGAAAAAGAAAAACATTCATAAGAAGCCTTCAAATCACAGTTTCTTTACCGTCAAGATGTGATAGCCTAGAGATATATTTCCCAACTAAAACACAAAAAAAGCAAGAGGGATTAGAGGATGTAACCTGCAAGGGTGTGTGCATAGTTGCTGAACTGCTTTGTTACATATTTGCAAGTAAAATTAGAAAGCAGTTAGATGTAACTCCACAAAAGCTTTACATTTTTTATAAATCGGATTTTCTTTCTCTGACAAAAAAAAAACAAAGCTGGGGCAATACCTTCGTTTGGAGCTGCATGTTGCGAAAAGGAAAGTTATCCACACGCCGAGATTATTAAATATACTCAGGCTGTCAAAATACACATGTAAATATATGTAGTATTTTGCACTAAAATTAAGCAGTAATCAGGCTGGTAGTAAATTGGGAAGAGTACATGTCTAAAATAAGTCATGAAATGCCAATGGTGCTTGAGGAAAGAATATTGTACAAAATTCCAGCTTCTCATAGTGACTCCTTTAAAGAAGAAGACAGAGTACTATTAAATAGTAGGAGTGTTTAGTAAGGAAGTAGCACTTRCTTTTCTGCTACTACTATCATGCTTCTGACAGGAGAAAAAAAAATTGGGTACCAGTGCTATCTGCAGCACCAGTGCTTTGAAGTTGATGTGAGATCTTTGCTGGCAGAAAGTGTAGATGTTCCAATGAACCCGTGTGCTTGGAGATACATTGTATGTGGGCTAAGAAGGCCTTTTATAGAGTGTTTTGAAAATTCAGCGTTAGTGTTTGTCATCAGGGATTGCAGTGAAGGAAACCTTGTGCAAATTCTCCTCCGCGGCTCAGAATCTTAGATGTTGCTTGGACTCCAAGTACAAGTGGAGGTACCACATCTCTGTTCTCATATATTTGGTTCAGTGTTCACCAGCAATTTTTTTTTTTAATGAACATTCTCAGATGAATGTCAAACTGTGGTAACCTTGCACAAAAGTAGTAGTATGTTTGCAGAAATGAGGTTGGGGTTGCTTGTGTTGATGTGGATAGGAATTTTCCTGCTGCTTGTAGCTGAAGGCTGGTCTAAAGATGCATTGGACAGAGCAGCGCCCTGAGGAGGGTAAGCAATGGGATGGTGAAAGGAGTACAAACCTTGAAGAGAGATTAAATATCAGTCCCTGAAGTTTATTTTAAAAGTTTATTTTAAAGTTTATTTTAAAAGTTTTATTTTAAAAGCGGATCAAAACATATCCCAGAAATAAACTGTGTGATGCTGTGCCCGAGGTGCTCGCCTTTGCTTTGTCCAGAGTAAGAAGACTTGGCTGCATTCATGGGTATGATGGTGTCAGTCTTGGGTTTTCTTTTTTTTTAATTTATTTTTAGCCTGTAGGAAAAAATCCTACCTCTTTGTCTCTGCTGATGCAAATAGCTCAGCTGCAGGTCTGGCTTTCCTCCGCTGCCTCTGTCACAGCTACAAGCTGGGAATTCCCAGTCCCGATGGAGGAAAGTGGGGCCGAGCAGCAGGTTCATGTGAGCGAGGGGAGGCGCTGGGAGCCGCTCACTGGCGGCGGCGGGCGGCCGGGGCGGGCAGGGACCCAGCTCGGGGCGGCCGCCTCGCTTCCCGTGCAGCCGGCCTCGCGCTCCTGCTCCTGCTCCAGGGGCAGCCGCCTCGGGGCCGCCCTGCTCACACCAACCCCATGTTCCATTAAGAAACATTCTGCAATAGCTTCTGYGTTGCCCTGAGCAGTATGTTAATAATAATTATTTAAAAGACCTAATTCAGCACTTGCTCAACTTGCTGAACAGCTCGCTAATGATGTGTCATAGAGTTATCTATGAATATTTATTAAGATTTATATCAACAAGAGAACAAGAAAAAAAAATGCTGCTCTTCTGAGGAAGAAGAATTATGGTTACTCATTTTCAGCATGCTGAAATTACGTTCCCAATTTTGGTACATTACAGTAGAATGACATACTTGGGCAATTTGCCTGAAGCAGTGATGTAATTTTTTTTCCCCTCCTYTCTTTAATCCGGTTAATCAAAACCGCATAATGCAGGCAAAGTGGTATTTTACCTGGGGTTTGTGGCTCTGTCTTTTGGTAAATACACAGATAATTAATAGCTCTCTCCTCCCGACCTGTTCCAGTTTGAAAAAACATATGTACCTTTTGACTGTCTTATTTAAAACACTGATGGAGATCTAGCCGGTGCCTTTGGGAATTTGTGTTCTTGTCAGAAGCTTTCTAAGTTCAGAAAAACGTCAGCTTTGAGAGTCTATTTTTGTGTTCTGAAAGAGCAATGTCTCTTGCTATTGTTTGAAGGTTAAGGTAGAAATAGTTGAGGTAGAAATAGTTCACTAAAATGGAATTACAGGTRCAAGAATACAGAAGCATAATAGAAGACCTATTGTTAGGCAATTTTAGTGACAACACTAGCCAGTCAGTTAAAATCCTAGCTTTTCATTTCTGTATTTGGAGCAGTGTTTCATTTTTCGTACAGATGTTGGGTTAGTTCTGCTGTAGCAAACAATTTGGAAGAGCCTTTGCTGGGTGGTCAGCAGTGCCACATGCCCGTCGCCTCCGCTAAGTGACAGGAGTGGATCCTGGCCCAGTGCGCAGCGATGTAGGTTTACTGAAACTCGGGGAAGTGCTCAGATGTAAGAAAGATCTTGGTTTTATTTTTATTTTTAAAATTTCCATGTCTAAGCTTAGTTCAAAAATCACTTTTAACATCTGTAGCGATGCAGGCTGCCTTGTGTCGGTGCTGTAAGGCAGAGGGACAGGACAGGCRAGGGACGAGGCCGGCGCTGGTCCCTGGCAAACGTGGGTCCCATCGCGGCACCGGTCTGTGGGCCGAGGCTCAGGCTCTTTGGAGACGGTCAGCGGTACCGCCTTTTCCCCCTCTTTCCTCACACACAGTGATCTTCCCGCTTGTTCTATTTCTGTTCAAGCAGCGTTGTTCCCATTCCAGCCCAGTGCAGGATATTCCTGGTGTTGAGCCACAGTGCCTGTCACAGCCAGGCTACTCACAGAGCCAGACACTGTACCCAGGGCCTGGGTTGAGGTGGGAGCTGCACGTGGCTTCTCCTGCTCTTCTGAAGGGATTGTTTGCTGCCTTTGACCGATGATAAAACCAAACCAGCAAATACAATTCAGACCCGGTACTATCTAACGCCGCAAATCCTTTTAGGTAGCAGGTTTYGGTGTATGAGCATAGGTCATAGACTGCAGTAGGTCAGATGACTAAAAATAAATAAAAAAACCCTTGCACTATATTTAAAACAAACTGCCTCAGTCATGGTCTTCAGCATGATCACATGCTAATAAAGGGACAGAAAGTGCAAGTAACTCATAATATTGAACAAAGACAGGCACACAGTACCTCATGTTTGCTCTGCAACACACACGCGCATGCTAAATGCCCTGCAAGAATTACCGAGCCAGGAGGAGATAATTAAACCATCAAACATGGGGAATTTTGTGGCCGTTGTGAGTAAACAACTCTCTCTGCTCCAGGCAACAGACCAGCTTAATTAAAAAGAAATCTAATTCAGTTAACCTATTTATTAAAGAAAAATGTTGAAAATACATTAGTTTTTCAGACAGTAATGCTTATCAGACAGTATCTGCAGACAGAAACACTTTACCTAAAGGTGCTCCTTCTTTCAGAAAGGCAACTTCCCACATTTTCTTTGGCATTACTTTAAAAATATATAAACATTGTATTACAAAAAATATTTTTTTCTTAAACTACATTGATACTTCATTCCTTTTATTTTAATCGTAAAAAAAAAATTTTTGTTTTTTTTTTTTTAAATAAAGAGAAGGTGGGATCCGTGGCAGATACTGTATTTTCCTTTTTTTTTTGTTTCCTGTGAGAGAGTGGCTTTGTTTACTGGCAGGTAAATGCCATATAATCTTTCTACACTTATTTACTGTGTGCTTCGCAGTTTTAAAACTACTGTTATCTCAGTTGGTTTAGATGATACAGATCTAATTAAACTCTGTTTTTTTCATCTTTACAATGAGTCTAATAAAATGCATTATTCTAAAAGAAAAAGCCTTATATTCTTTATGAATAAAGGTAGATTTTATTCAGATAATGATTGTTAGGAAACATGTTTAGCCATTTAAAAGATTATGGAAAAAAAMCCCGAACACCTAATTTCTTCAGCGAGTTAAAGCAGCCAGACTTCTTTTATTAGGTTAGGAAAAAATGAATAACAAACCTGCCAAGGCACAGTCTGGAAAAMTAGTAAAAAAGTGTATACTTCCATAGTAAAAATATTGAATAACTTTATAAATGACAGAGTAAAGGCAGACAAACGTTTGAGAATTGCAAAGTTAACCTAAATTTGCATAGCAGGGAACAAATCCTATACATTGCACAGAAAATGCAATGAGCATTGGGAAAAGCATTGAGCTTCTTGATAAGCTGTACCTGGGTGAGGTAGGGGATGAAGCCAAGAATTTCGAAACTTGAAGGAGACCTGATTGGTATTCCATGAACTTTGTGTTCTCTGAATGGTTCTTCAATATTGCTCAGTGTGATGAGGAAAAAAAAATWTTTTTTGAAAGGAGGAAACACAAAAGTTTTCTTGATCTACAACACAAAATTAGAATATTTTTGCCATCTTTCCCATAGTAACAGTGTTGAGGGACACATMTGTTCTCAAAGATGCAACGCTAGTGCGACCCTCATTTTTCCACTAKCTCCCATGATAGCCAATGTCCTCACAACTCTACTGGGAATGGGAGCTTCACTCAGTAGACAAGTTAACCTGGACAGAATTAATATGATTTCATTGAGCAGCTTATGCAGGGATTTGACTGGTACATTCATATTGGCCTGGCGACCGTCCTGCAGGCTCTTCCCAGGTCACGCGTTATCCCCAAGTGCACTGCGGTATTTGGGTGGCAGAGTAGTATCACGCCAGACATCACCCTCCTGTGAGTTGGCTTGCAAAATCCGTAGGAGTGAGTAGCAAGAGGCAAGTAGGTGGGTGAGAGGATGAATTCAGAAACTCACTACTCGCATGTTTGCAAATGCAGGAGAGGAGATCAGGGAGGCAGGCGGGAGAGCAAAGCCCTGCATAAGCAGGGCAGCAAGTCTCAGTAGGTGTGCTTCAGGGCCCTGRACTGCTCAACATTTTCAGCATATCCAAAGAAATCCACAGATAAATGATTAGAAGCCTGTGTTTTGGTTTGGCCACTAGGTAATCTGAGAGCGAGCTGGAGCAGTTCCTCAGCTTGGGCAGGTTGCCCAGGGTTCGGGAGCTCTGGCGAGCGTGGACGTGGGCACTGCCTCCAAGCTTCCTCTCGAGAGCCTGTTCCCACACCAGCCTGCCGCAATCCTGCCGCGGTCCTGCGGCGATCCTGCCACAATCCTGCCGCGGTCTTGCCGCTGGCGTGGACTCCTTAGGCAGTGTGGGGAGGTGGTGACGCCCGGATTGACCCCCGTGTCCAAGGAAAGATAAGGGTGTGCGCGAGCTGATGAAGCTGCACTCCGGCTGCAGAGGCTAAATTTAAAACATCAAAATCACCATTAACCTAAATGTGGAATGAGTCAATGTAACGAATGCTTCACAAGCTTCATGGAAAGAAGAAATTGTGAATTTCTGCTTGTACTTGGTTTCCTAAATTGCTACTGAACATGTGACACAATACTTGCAAATAGTAGTAGCATTACTTTATACAYGTTTCATATTCTTACTGGTGTACATAGAGATGCTAGTCACTGGAACTGGGCCTTCCAAGCACATGCAACTGCTCATTTATACATGAGGAGTGCACATGTGTACATGTGAACATAAATAAAACTACTCTTCCAGCCCACTATGGACAGGATTCTTGTTTGTACTTCAAATTCATATTATTGCAGGAAATAGTCATCTTACACACACATCTGTTGCMGTAATTTTCCCATCTTACTTTTACTTGTGGATTTAACGTTTAAAATGTGAGCATTCCTAATGTTAAGGGTAATATGGAGGAACATTAATATATAATTCAGTGTTAGACAAAACAGCTTGCAGTCATCTTTGCAGAGCATCTCTGATAATTCCTTTGGAAATTTGGAGCTTATTAATTGCTCATTGCTTACAGAAAAAAAAAATGAAATCTTCCTTAGTATGTGTCTGCCAGAGGTTAGATTACATTGGAACTAACTAAACACTATTTTGGAATAAATTTAGAGTAAGATTCACATTTGTGGAGTTTTAAACAGCCTGGATCCTGAAAAGCAAAGCTGGAAGTGTTTGTGTGAGTGTGGGTGCACTCCAGGAAACTTGGAGCTGGCGCGGCTTGTAATTCAGTGCTGCTCTCTCCCCAGCACTTGCTGGGCTGCAGTTCTGCTCCTCCATGGAGGGAGCAGTGCAAAATCCATCTCGTGTGGGTATGTGCCCACAAGGATTTCGTTTTCCTGAGCCATTTCTGGTTCATGCCTCCCTGGAACAGAAAATTCAGATCAGACCAAGCTATTGGTCTTACGGTCTTCAGTCTTASATCTGTATTCCTRCAGAACCAAACCAAACCAAACCAAACTGTATTGGTGGTTTTGTTCAAAATCTTGCTGTGAATTACTGTTTAAATCTCTTCTGAAGAATTTTGAACTAGATATCCCTCCTTACTATTTCTTTGAGATGCAAGGATTCTCTTGGTCATGCTTTTAGCTTCTTACCAGCCCAGCATTAAGAATTATTTAATGTTCTGGATAGACCTGTATATTGTATATCCAGATTGTTCGTTGAGCTGTGCTGTTCYGCTTTTCTTCCCTTTGTTGTGCCTTTAAAACTGTGTTTTTTTATAGTTTATCTGGAATGTGGTGTTATTCTTCACACAGAATTGGGATGTTTAATTATTTTTCCTTCAAAATGAAAGCATATGCTTTCTGGCTGGACAATGCCTTTTGCATGGGGGGCAAGGAATTAAAAGTATATGGAGAGGGGATGTTTAAGGATAGCTTTCTAGAGAATTTCTGCATTTATATGGAAAAGACTTAGCATGTTTATTCGGGAAGGAAGGAGGTTTGGGAGTAGAGGAGTCTTCCTAGAACAGACTCATTGTGAGAATGGTGGAAATCTGCCTTTGCCARAAGAAGGATTAGGTAGTTCCTTAGGGAGGGAGGCAGGGCAATTGAAGTGAGAGGTAAGGACAAAGGATGAGGGGGAGCATCATTTGCTAAGCATGAGCAGGATGTGCATTGATAGCYTGCAAAGCTGGAGGTGAAGTGAGAGTCTCTTTGTTCATGTTGTTATTGTCATTTTTTTTTCTTCTTTGTTTTTTTGGGGCTGTTTTTCTGACAAGCTCTATTAATTGAGTCATGAGAAAAAGAAGCTGCAAGTATAAAGTATGGTTGTGTGTGCTCTAATGAAATCAAATGAAAAGTAACCAAGTTTAGATAAACTGTCTCATTATCTCCTGGTTTTGGTGGTAATAGCAGAGCAGCTGCAAATAAGTTTATTGCACAAACCTTTGGGCAGATTGTTGGGAAACTCGTGAGACCAGAAAAATGAGAAATGACAGAAATGCTGGGAGAGCAAGGGAGAAGATGACATTTCTGTTTTTCTCCTAGTCTCTGTTTTTCTTTATAAAGCTGCATTTTTCTTCAGGGCATGACAGATARCTGCTATCTTGAAAAAAAAAAGAAAAGAAAAAGGAACAGAACCAACTAGAAATGTCCTTCCACTGTGTGTCAAAAGTAGATTTTTGTTTTTACCTGCTCTTCCCATACTTGTGTTGGCTAGCATTCCAATAAATAGATGCAAACGAAGGTATTTTTAAATTCAAGTAGTCCATCAAGAAAACGCAGTTTATTTGCGTAGCTCATAAATAAATTGCTGTGTGATTATCAAAAACCTTGTGGAAGCCATATCATGATCAAAGAGCTAATTTTAAAGAAGACAATCATTTGTTTCCACTTGAAGAGAATGGGAAGTGATTGTGATTTTCAACAGCCATAAGGGGATGTGTTCTTAGCTAAGTAACCGTAACCTGTAAAGTACCACTGATTCCTCCTCCTGCTGGGGCAGAATGGTTGATTACAAGGCATTAGTGTAGCAGTGCATTTATTAGTTGAGGACAACTTTACCTGCTCATTTTGATCATTGTAGGCTGGCAGAAAACTTGGAAATATAGGTTGTAGTAGGGCTTGAAATAAAAGTCAATAAATAATCGTGCTTTTACTTTTTCTTCTTGCATAAGTTTATAGAATAGCCAATCTAAGGCAAGTCACAAACTTAGGATTCTCTGCTGAAGTCAGTAGCTTCTTAGATGAAGGTTGATTGCTCACCCTAGTCTGGATCCATTCATCCAGTGCCATGAGGACCAGGTGATAGCAAGTTCTTAATGGCGATAATTTATTTTCCTTTGTCACTTAGCAGTGAAAGACAAACGTGCAAAGCCTTTCCGGGTAGTAGTGACTTCCATCATGCCAACTGGAAGAGTGATAGCAGATTTGTATTAACATCTGCTACAAGACAGTGGTGCGTTTACGGTATGGGATGACATGCTCCCCAGTMCATGTCACAGTATGCGTACCTTAAATACACGTGTAAAAATATATGTGCATCTGTAGTAAACTATTATCCGCGTGCTCACGTGAGCAGCCTGTGGAGGAGCTGGCGCTCGGCTCCGGCCAAGGACAGGGCAGAGCCAGCACCCGAATCACACWAAAAGGGGCAGACTGTCCCTTTCCAGGCCAGGGGGCTAGGGACCAAAGCTAACTGTCGTATTTTCCAACCACTTTTTAGTGTGGTTGCTTCTTTTAGTTTTAATATGCAAATTAGCAGTCAAATCTAGTAATTGCTTTATCGGCGTCCATGGAAATGAAATTAAATGGGAGAGAATGCAGCTGTCAGTGGGAGCGATGCTCAGTTAATGACTGTACAATTTGGCCCCAAGCTAGGACTCCTTTTATTTTATTTTGTATGAATAAGGGATTTGATGGAAGCATTTTGATATGGTAACATTTCAGAATTTTGACATATATTTAAATAGATACAGACTGCATGCTTGAATCTGTACTTAGCCTTTCACTTAACCTGAAGACTTATGAATGCAAACAAAATAAATGAACAAAGCATTCACTAAAATCATCTTGAGTGATGTCTGCTGTGTAAGAAAAACAGCAAACTGAAGGGCATAGCCCTGGCAGACACTGGCAGACCCGCAGGAGACATCCTCAGCCCTGCCAGATAGGGCGAGGAGCTGTTGCAGTAAAACATGGCCACTGCAAAGTGAGTATTGGCATTAAGTTCTCTTTTAGTATTTTTATATTGCAAGTGCTTTGCTTTGGAGCTGATAAACAGCAGTAAATAGTGCTGTAATGTCCTATAATAATTTCCCCCAGCCTCTGTTTGACGGGTGGCAGCTGTTGGCACAGCTGTATTTTGTGGCAAGTCGGGCCAGCCGCGCTGCAGACAGAGCGAGGTTATTCAGAAACCTGAGACACGCGTTCTCTTCAGGGCTCTTCTTCTGTTAGCTAAATAGATGTCCCAGTGCTGAGCTGCTTCCAACACATGAAATCCAGCGGCGGCACTTGGGAATGCACCAAGGCACAAACGGTTACGTTGCTCTCCTCAGGCTCAGTTGGGATTGCTCTAATTTATGTCCATTCCGAGCTGCTGCCTTCCAGCCTCTGTGCTGCCCAGATTAGCCCGAGCGTAAGGTGCTTTGGGTAAAYTGCTCCTGTGGTGCCCAGATTGGCTTCCAGCCCCGCTCTGCGGCGTAAAGCGGGATGTGGATGAGTGTCTTGCTGAGGAAAGCTCGTGATAGTTTGCGACCAGCCATGGTACCTACAGCTCCTTGTTAGGATAAGCCCTGAAGAGAGGAGATGTTTTCACCTAGACATTGTTTTCCTTCTTCTTCGCTTCAAAATGGTTCCACTGCACGTGAGCTAGATGTAGGCTTGAAATCTGTTGTTGGATTTATTTTTAGTTATTTATTTTTACTATGTTGAGGTGAAATGCAGCAGCCATATAACAGAACTAACAGCATCAAGGGCAGAAGTTGAGAATAACATTCGTCTGAAACTGCCTATGGAATTYTACATATATAGCTCATAGTCAGACTGCATTTTGACCAGGATGCTACAATTAACACAGCTAATAACGAATAAATCTTATCTGCTGAGGCTTTTAATGCAAGCTGTCATGCATGTGTTCATCTCTGTGTCAAAGAGTACCATGCCAGTTGTGAAAGCATTTGTTTTTCTTTTATTTTTCATTTTTTTTGAGCTTTTTTTTTGAGTGGGTAGCCAGAAACCCTAGCTATCTCTCACAGGGATGCTACCACGGAAGCGCCTAGACTGCTGCAATGTGTGTATGCATTTTTGGCACTCTTGCTGGAGAGTACATAATAGTACAGTTAGCTGTGCCCCACAGATTTTGCTTCAGCAATGAAAAATACTGAACTTGCAATTTGGTTTTGAGTTATTTTTTCAAATATAAATGAAGCTGCAGCTCACCTGAGCATGAAGGATGCTATTAAGAATATGAACGTAATTAAGAAATTTCCTCAAAGTGGCAATCCAACTTTTTCTTTAAACAGACTCTTTTAATAATCTAATRGATTCCTTAAAGTGATGTTATGTTTTCTGTCAGTAATACTTAGATGTAAGGGTTCATTTGAAAAAAAATCAGCAAGTTGATCAGTTGTTGCTTTCTGTTCCRTTATCCGTTCACCTCAGCATCATTTGAGTTGGTGGAGGCAGTGGGATGTGAGGAGCAGGAAAAATAAGTTGCTTGGTCCTCTCTTGCCTCCAAACCAGGCATGTTAGCTAGTAGCTAAGTAGCTAGTGGTAGCTACTCTTCCTACCACTCTTCCTACCCTTCCAGGGAGGCAGTCTCGGCACAAAAGGATTGCTCCATCAAAGTGAGAGGATGTACAGTACTTAGAGTATCATTTTCTTGCTAGAAGTGAAAAATTACTTTTTCCTCAGTAAAGGAACAGCATGTGGATGCATCCAATGTCTTTGCAGCTCTTCAAGAAAATGAATGGATGAACCTGCTAAGTCTGTAAGCTCTGCCCAAGAACTCTGTGACTGGATCCCCAACATGGGGATCCAGAGTTTTGTCCCTTCAAAATGAAGTCCTGCGAGGAAGCAGAGGTCACTCTTTCATGAACTGTTAGCTATATCACTGACCTTGTCAATGTATTCTAAGCGTATGCTCTACAGATTTGTTGTGTATTGACTGATCTAATGAAAATACTGAGATAAGATACAGGCTTCTTTTCCTTTTTCCTCTTTTCTTTTTTCCCTTTTAACTCAAATGCATACAGCCGAGAACTATGGTGTAGGAGGAGTAAGAGTGGATGGAAGTCGTACAGCTGTTGGTGAGCCGTTTGCGGGGTAAAGCAGTGCCGGTGCACAAGCCTCCCTCTGTCTGTAATCTCCAGGGCCTGTTTTATTTACCATGGTTTTGAGGAATACAGGACCACCTTGCAAAGGCCTCAGCCGAGGAATATGATTTATTTTATTGCCTTTGAAGCGCAGGAGGGTGACAGCAGCCCATCGTTAGCCACGTCAAGCCTGTAATCGGACTCAGTGGGGTGGATTAGGTGCTCTCACATGACTAGAGAAGACTGGCAGGAGAAAACTACTGAAATTCAGGAGCAGCTGGATTTCCATTATTAGTGCTCTGAGTGAGCAGAGAGATGTTTTTGTTTCTGAAAGCTTTGCTTAAGTTTTAGGCTAAGGAATAACACAGTCTTCTCTAGATGTGGTACAGAGTCCTTTCAGAGTTTAGGAGCYGTCTTATTTGCATGCATTTATCTGCTTGATTAGGAGGCTTTTATTTGTTTAATGGTGGTGATTGGATATGCTATTATGAGAATTAATCCCACCAGGAACAGCCTTTCAAGTACAGAGAACCATAACCTTCAGGGATTATGATTCAGCTGTGTTTAAAAGATGAACCAGTCCAGCATTAATTCCAAGTTTTATTAGTGAGCATCCCAAGATCCTTGCCCTCTGGCTTTGTGCAAGGTAATGTGAAATGGCAGGGGAAAGCAGCCCAGGAGCTGTTCCCTTGTTTGGGGCAGGTGCCCTGTATCGTGCTGATCACCCAGGTGATTTGTGTTGATGCATCAGGTGCCCAGGTGATTTGTGTTGATATAACAGGTGCTGAGGTTAAACATAGGGTTTCTTTGGTGGGGGTGGAAGCGTTTGGAACGGATTAGGAAGAGTAGTGAACAGCAGGCAAACTCTCACCTGGTTCTGCTCAAACGGGCAGAGCCTGCTTTTGAGTGAGGAGCTTTGCAGAAATGTGAAAATTCAGAGGAGAAAGAAGGAAACTGAGGCAGCTCTCATTTCTTCAAGGCAKTCTCTTGAGGTGTGAAGCCCAGGTAAGGCAACTGTGTATTAATCTCTTTTTTGGTTTTTAGAAGTAGCACTTTCCTATTATGCCTTGAGTGGCCCTGCTGTGCTTTCATCCTGGCTCCGGAGGGGAAGCCTTGAGCTGTGCCTGGAAGCCATCTGGGCTTCTGGAGGAGTCAGGGCTGGAAACCAGGTTTGATTTGTGCAGGAGCCTCAAGAGAGCCATRAGGAACGTGCCCTGCGTGGTGCTGTTTGGGCTGCTGATGTGAGCTGGCTGCGGGCAGCTGAGGTCTGCTGTGTCCTTTGTGCCTTTAACTTGCTGGAGTTCTTGTGCTGACTCTCATTATCAGTGGGGTTTCCTACTGAGTGAGAAATCTCTTGCTTTCCTGGAAGCAGGCTCTGAATAGGCTGCTAATGGTGTTATTGTTAATACCTCATCAGGGTGAGTCTCAGCAAAGCAATTTTGGTTAGCAGCAGGTGTCTCCTGCAGCAGCTTGATGCATTTGCTAGGTGTTTGTGGCCATGTGGTGTCTGGCAGCTCTGCGTGTCCCACATGCCTTGCTCTCCCCTCCCTTGGTCTGAAAGGGGAAAACAGAGCTATGAACCCCACAGTATGCAGATCTGGGCCGGGCCCTTCCTGGCCCCTGTGCAGCTGTGGGGAGCAGAGCCCAGTCTGGGGTTGCTGGGCACAGGTGGGTTTTCTGAAATACAGGTTCCTTGCGCCTCTGAACAGGGCCCAGTACCTCCCAGTACCACTACACTTTGAGCTCTGTTTACAGTGCAGGAGACAGCAGCTTGATCAGCTGGGGCTTGTAACCTRCATTGGAGGGAGAGCATTTCAGTTGCGAGCTCTGTGTTATAGCAGAGCTCTATATTAAGTTAGAGTAAGTCAAGCCTCTATTTGTGGCTGCAGCAGGGAAAAGTATGTGCTGGGATGCTCACATATTCGTTTACCCTCTGTATCGTAACCAGGTGGGGATGGTGTGGAGGGAGCCATGCATATGAAGCTGTTTTTCTTGGTTTTGTTTTTATATAGTGCTGGCTTGCTTACTATTTTGTGTTCAGCTTTTACTGCTGTTTGGAGAAAAGAAGATACTTGAAAGGGTAGTAATTCCTTTCCACTCACTGTGAAATGGCCTGGCTATTACAGCAGCTTGAAGACCCCATTAATAGTTTTCAGGTGTCTCCATTTAAGGGCAAAGGTTCATTGCAGAATATCAGAGGGTCACTTGAGCAACTCTGTGTCAGCATCTAAGAACGTGCTGGAAAGAATTGTCAATACTTCTGCCTGCTAGAGATCATTGCCAGCTGGTCTTGATGGGCATGGAGGTGGCCAGCTCTTAAGTCAGATGGAGGGGGGGAGGGAAGACCTTCCTTCCTTTTTTTTTTTTTTTTTTTTAAAATTTCATTTTTTAAGTTCATGTTCATTTTTAACTTTTTCCCTTTTGGTGATTATGACTGAGTACCAAACAAGTTGTGTCTGGTTGTATTTATGCACACTTCTCAGCAGAGATGCTGGTGCGACTCTGGAGCTAGGGTAACTGCAGCAGCAGCAGAAATGCAAAAGTGATTTTAATTAAGACCTTGTTATTTAACAGGTTTTAGGTTGTGGCTTCATGATTAAAAAAAAAAAAAACAATTCTTTCTTGTCCTCCAGTTTTTCTGTAACTTATTTTGTTTTCACCATGGTTGTCTAAAACATGTAAAGTCTCTGTGGTATGCAAAATTTGTGATATTGTATCAAGTCCCTTATGGCAGGGGATTTGAGAGAAATTCATAAAGCAACTTTTCTTCTCGTCCTAATGCTGTGTTCATTTCCTAATACGTCTAACAATTTTGTTCCATAGGAAAGGCAACAATTTGCTAACCTTTTATTAGTATTTATTTACAGTGTGGTATTTGAATAACATGATTCACTTAAAAATGGAAAAAAAAAGTTTCAACAGCTTTATATTTCTAAAGATTCAGTAATCTCACATCTGGTTTGCTACTTCCTGATTATCTTAATTTCATTTTGTATCCTAGGTCTGAATAAGAAAAACTGCTTGGTACTTTGCTAATAGAGCATCACTTGTCATTATACAGTGACACATAGCTGTAAAAATATAAAAAGACCACTCTGCCCACCCCCATGGGCTCCCTGGGCGCAGACTGCAGTGGTGATGTTTCTAACGGGCGGGAGGCGGCTGGTGCAAGGCCGGATGCTGGTGTTGGCATCCAGCCAGCGTGCTGCTCTGCAGGAAGCCTGGCAAGGGCCATGGAAAGGCGGCTGGGCCTCGGAGTGAAGGGGCTGGCGCTCCGAGRCTTGCTGTGAGCGGCTTGGCCATCCTGAGCAGTGTGTTTACCTTGGATATGGAATACTCTCAACACTTAGAAATTGTGAATTTACACAAATAACCTCTGTTATCTCTATGTCCTTAGGTTGCTTAAGAGCTCTTCTGGCTCTGTGTGTGTGTGGGCCACTAAAGCTCTGAACTGGTCTCTTATCTCCTAACTTACTGTTTGATGTGGCTTGTTTCTTTTCTCCTCCTTAGCTTGATGCTTTAGTACTGTCTGTTCTGTTAAGAATTTGTTGTTCTGTGCTCTACAGGCTGCATTATTTGGTGTAATACACACAAATCCCACTAAAGTCCTTAGGAAGTCTTAAAAGTTTGGTAAGTAACCCTTGTTAGCTTCCATTTAAGGATAAGCACCTAGGCTCCAGATTTTCTCCCTTTGGCACATGAATAGCTTGATCAATATTTAAAGAGAGATATATATATATACACAAACATATATGCATGTATATATGTTCATAAGGAGCAAATTTAAGTTGGTGCAAATAACTTCCTATTGTGACTGGGAGGGGTAATGTAGAAATGCAGTCAAGGAACCAGTGTGTTACCCACTGTCTAATCCCAGACTAAATCACAGGAGTGTATTTTTTCCCCCAATGTGATACTATCCAGAGTTCCTGCCTGCGGTTTGAGTTCTCTTAGCAGCTCTTGGCTTCCTTACCCCTACTGCTTTTGCTGAATGCTCACAGGGGCCAAGTTTATCTTCAAAGTAATCTCAGTCTCAACTAGATGATGATTTAAAAAATATTAAATATTTAAATAATAAATATTAAATATTATAAAAAGTAAATATTTCATTAAATATTAATGAAAAGAGATTAATAATAAAAAGTCAGGGCTAATACTTGGTTGGCTTATGTATTATAAGTATAGCCAGTATGTGTCAGGCATGTGTGTTTAAGTGAGTATGCCAAGTCTAACTTCAGCTTAAGACCTATCAGTTGCTCAGAGAAACTTGAATCCAGATGTAAATTCCATGCAGTAGAATTCCTGGTTTGGCCTTCAAGAAAAGGCTAGTGTGCATCAGAGCAGCTCTTTGGGTTTTGCCACATATGTGTCTGACTGCATGTTATAGCCAACTTATTCAGCGTTTGTGTTTGAGTGAAAACGTACATCCCAAATTCTGCCTGAATTTAAGTTGTCGCGCTAGGCTGGGCTGAGGGCTGAGCAGCCGAGAACTGGGGTGGGCTAGTGCTTGCAGTGGGGCCCACTGCCTGTGGAGTGAGCTCATGGCACGGAAAGGCCCTGCAAAGAGTTTGCTGTGCGGAGTCAGCAGCGGGGTAGGAGCTGGTTCCTCTTGCCCTGTTTGTAGCAAT
Organism: Nothoprocta perdicaria; assembly: GCF_003342845.1. NCBI lineage: Eukaryota > Metazoa > Chordata > Aves > Tinamiformes > Tinamidae > Nothoprocta > Nothoprocta perdicaria. Next base: position 2,281,495 of record NW_020455544.1, read on the forward strand.
AGATGCAGTTCTGTCTTGCTGGCTGCTAGGGCTGTGACCGAGCTTCGTTTCATACATAAAGATGTCCCTCTCTTCCACTCCTGTTCAGCAGGTGAGATTCTGTTCCAAGAAGTGATGGATAGMACCTAAATTGTGTGAAGGAAGCTGGTGGACATTGGCACGTTTAATACTTTGAAAGGTGCAGTTGTAACCTTAGCGTTAAGGTTTTGAGCTTTGGTGGTATGGCTTGAGCCCAAAAACAACAGACTATTTTCAACAACATGMCTTGAAGCTTAGTGGTAAAGGTATCTGCATATGCATGTCTTTACATCCCCAGTGTGGGGGTTGATCTGAAGAAATGAAGTTATTCAGAGTAGGTAAACATTATATATGTGTGTATCTATTTGATGTGGATTGCACATAATGTTTTGGTAGTGCACTGGTTGGATCTTCCCTGGATGTAAAGTCAGTTATTGATAAGTCTATCCTTGCACTTAGCTATGTGCTACCTCTCCTCACTTGCTGCTCCTCTTCTCCTTCCCTGCCCCCCCTTCTCTTATAAAGAGATCATATTGAAGTATAAAGAAAACTGCCAGCAATTGTTCTGTCAGTTCTCCTGCAATGATAAGAAGTGCATGGAAGGAGTGTGCTTTTCACCTTTTCAACTAATGATWGAATTTTTAAACGGAGACTAAATTGAGGGTGAAATATTCATGTAGACTTGAAGTATGTGTGCAAAACATCATATTTTGCTAATAAAAACATAAAAGGAATAGGACATTATTAACCTATACTTTTAGGAGCTATTTCTTCTTTATGGGGAACTTGTTTTATCTCAAAAATAATCCTAATAGAATGAGTATTTCATCCAAACATACTGAATATCATACTGAATTTCATCCAAACTTACAAAAGTAGCCAATCTCCAAGAATTTACAAGTGCCACATGAGCTGGTTAAAATTTCTGAAATGTGTGTCCGCTTCTGTTATCTCCTGTGCAAGCAACCAAGATGTTCTCCACTGCTGCTGCGCGGGTTTGCGCCTACCATGTTCTCTTTTAGTAAGCTGAGTTTCTTTCAGAGCCAAAATCTAGTGACAGAGACAGCACAAGCTATTGTTTCTTGCTCTAAATTGCTTCTGACTTCATTTTACATGTGGGGAGTGCTGGAGTATTGATTTGTGGCTGCTGCTTTCACACTCTGTCATGATTTTCTTTCTTATTGCTTAAGAAAAGTGACAAGCCACCGTTTGGGATTGGGAGCTTTCTTATTACAGTAGTGTTCTTGCAGCGCTGTAGGTTAGGGCTGTGTTGTTTTGCTGTGAATAGAGAATGAAAATCTTTCACACTTCTTGGTGACTATGCTCAGCTTCCAGCTTGAAGTGTTTTCTCACTTCAGTTTCTAATAGGACAGTTGGATTCTCTGTATCTAGCAGTGTTTATGCTAACTTTTCAAAGGAGAATATTTAGAAATTAACTTTTTTCCCCATGGAAACTTTTTCCAGCTATTAATGGTTAGGAAAGCAAATAGAAACTGCAGGCAATGCATGATGCTTAGGCCAGTAACCTATATGAAGCTGCAGAGAAAAGATGGATGAAGGGGGAAATTCCAGGGAGCCTCTTGAAAACTGCTAACCTGTTTTGTGCTCAGAAACCTATGGGGCAGGGATGTGGAGAACTGCCGGAGGAAAACTGCATGGGAAAGCACAGTGGGAGAGGAGTAGAAGGCTTGAAGTTTGTGGGAACTCACCTAATGGGATTCAGAGCTTGGGGCTGCCTCTTCAATCTGCTCTTGCTCTGAGCAGCAGCCTAAAAGGGAGAGCTGTGGAAAAGATCTAACGGGGATGTGTGTGTGCTCTTGAGGTTGTGTGGATGTAAAGCTGAAACACTTGTACATAAATAGCAGGAACCTGGGCTATAGAATTGAGACACATTTACTGCAGAGTGTTAAATAGGACAGCACAGTCAAACAACAGGCCAGCAGTCATGGCAGAAGATGCCTTTTAGAGCATTTGACCTTTTCAGGAGAACTAGGAGTAGAGATTATCAAGTGGAGATTAGTGAATTATAATAGGGGATGAACCCTGCTGTAACTTAGGGACAGCCAAAATGAACCAAAGCTGCTTAGATTGAAATCTACTCGCTGAAAWTGGTAAGAGATTCTCCTGAGATGCTGCTGAATTTTTATAGTAGGTATAAGGCTGGATTTGAGTAGGGTTAATTGGTGTAAAGATTAAAGTTATTGGTAATGTTATTGTGATGCAAGAGCTTTCTACAACTTGGATGGGGATGCAGGTGTTTCCAATTATGGGTAGTATGGCCAAGATAYAGTGGTTGGCATCTATTTAAAAAATAAATTGAGGCAAGTACATGGGAAGCTGACCTTAGATATTGTTATTTCAGCTCAGGTTTGTGTGTTTTTTTTAAATATTCTGTATGTTTTTTCACCTGCATTTTTTTGAGATGAATTTAACTGAAATTGGCTCAATGAAAGATTGGTAAGAATGCAAAGCCTTCCCTGTAGAGGAAGGCTTAAAAAGACTAAAAAAGAAAATACAAAACTTGGCTGACTTTGTACTCTACCATATATCTAAGTCATCTCCTTTTTTGCTTTGCTGGAAAAGGTCAACGTTGGATAACATTGTGGATAATTGGGACATAAAAGATACTTAGGCTGGAAATCATCGGGGGCTGTTGCCATTAAAGCTGTCGGGTGCTGGAACAGCAGCCCTTTGGGGATACAGAGACGCAGAAATCCAGCAGCTTTCAGTTTAGCTCCATAGTRCAAATGGACCAAGGATTTGAGTCCCTTGTTGCTTGTAGTAGGAGGAGCTCAAGGCCTGATAACCCAAGGGTCTCTTGCAGCTTTCAAGTTCTACTGTGATTGGAGTCATCTGGTCCGTGGACTGTTGGTTGCTTGGCAAGAACAAGTAGGTGGCCATGGTCTGCTTGTACCATGAGCTGGGGAGGGCAGCTAATTTGAGGGCTGGGGTTGCTAATTTGAGAATTAAGTTCTTTTAGGTTGAAATAGTGCTCATAAGAGTGGCCTTAAATCTGTCATCTCATATCAAGAGAAAGGTCTTGCAGGGCTTCAGGCCTTTCGAGTGGCTGCTCTTGTAGCTGATTTGCCTCTGACCCCGATCACCTTTCTGTCCTTGAAAGGCCATCAGAGAGTGTTTCCTTCCTGTGCAACCCTTCAAAGCCAGCACAAAGGTGGGAAAGCTGGAATAACATCTCCCTCCCCCCCCCCCTCAGACTTTGCCCCTATGCTGTCCATCTGCTGGATAAGTCTGGTGTGGCTGGGCTGGGTGCTTGTGCAGATGGCAAGGGTGTTGCTTCTCCTGTGCTCTTCCTGGGACTAAACTCTTTGCAAAGTTTTTTAAAACGGTATTTTTGTTACTTTTGCTTTGGGGTGTTGTTTGTTTTTTGGGGTGTGTGTGTGTATGCATGTCTGCTAGAGCAGGAGAAATCAGGTGACAGCCTAACTTACTGAAAAGGTACAAAGGAACTGCCAACTCTGTGGCTTTCTAGACAAAATACYGATGTTCCTTTTTTCCTTTTATAAATATATTTTAAGCCTGCRCGTTGAGAGGCGGGGAGGGTTATGGAGGAGTATGGAGGGAASAAGCAGAACAACCTGACATTGCATATCCTCCAACTAATGCTCCTAATTGCCTGGCTGCTTTGAGGAAATTAGGGGAGAAAGTAGTTTTCAAGATTTTTACACATTTGTTTTTGTCTCTCTTGGAAGGTGCTGAGGCACTATAGTGACTTAAAAAAGCACCCTGGGTAAAGGAGTGAAGATGCCTGTAAGATCCTGCCCCATGAGGGCTGTGACCTGTGTGCCTGAAGYTTCCTCCTTGGGCTGAGGCAGCAGCTGTTGAGCAGCAGAATTTAAAGCCTTGATTTCTTCAGCATCTTTGTTTAAACTTGTGTGCTGGTTCTGAAGAGCACTTCTGCCTTCAGCAAGGTGGTCAAAAGAGTCTCTGTTCCCAAGGTAATTTAGTCTAATGTCAGAAAACTTGATGAGGGGTGGAGGGAAGGAGAAAAGCCCAAGACCTTGGTTATGTAGCCACTAGACTCTATGGCTGTGGTGTTTATATCCTTTTCCAGTACTTGTCACTGGTAAGTGTTCGCAGTAACAGCTCTGAAGCAGGCTGCTGTTGAGCATAGTCACTAGGTCTTCGAAGGCCTCTTTCTGAGAGCCTGTTTCTTGCTTGAAGCCCCTCCATGAAGCCCTGGGAGCAGCGAGGTGCTCTCGCCTTGTTGTCTTACGCTGCAAGCGAAAGTCAAGGGCACCTTCCTTGAGTTGTAAACAGGGCCTGTGGGCCCTCTGCTGAGGTGGTGGGTGCTCTGCTGTGATGGTGCAGCAAGTGGGGCCAGAGAAGAGTAGCCTGTCTGTARCCACAGGGATTTGCCTTTTAAACTCTCACATGACAGTGATTTAAAAGATGAAGCTCTGAGGGATTTCTTTCTGATCTGTGTTTACACTTCTGTGAGTTGGACTCTCTTTTGGTGTTTCAGGTTTGTTGGTCTCCTAAGTGGTGCTCYTCTCCTTCAGGCTGACTTTCCTCATTAGTTCTTGCCAGAGGGTCTTGTAGAAGCTGAGAAGCCTTCAAAGCATGTAGGTCTGATTAAGATGGAAATGATAATYGTTCTATTAGCTGTTGAGCTGCTTTTCTGGCTTGGGTACTCAGGTGTGATTTTACTAGGGATGGAAAAGAGGCAGAAAACCCAATTGTTTTGCGCTCAGGCCTCATCTGTTTCTATGCCAAAAGGTCTGGGCTTGTGCTCCTGGGCACCTCCTTTGCTTGGGCCTGGCCAAGAGCACTTCTTCCACTAAAAAGGTGGTGTTTAATGTCTAATAAACCACTCATTCAGTTCTGTCACACCTGATTTAAAAAAACCCTGCACCATRTCACTGAAGTCTCTACCCAAATATTTCAGTGCTTTACAAGCATGAATTTCTTGAGACCAACTCTTGGCTTTTCTGAACTGTTTTGCCTGATTGCCACAGCCTTGCTTTGCTCTAAGTTGTGGCAGGGTGTTTTGTCTTGACATGAGATTTTTATGTTGAAGAAAAATATTTTTGGTGCTCTGTTTAGCAGAGCTATTTATCACTGTTTCAATATGGTCTAAGGTCATTAGATATTCTTGCAAAGCCTGTGACCCCTGTGAATCTTGGTAGCTAAAGAAGGTAGGATATTGTATGTTACAGAGTGGGTAACTCTAGCTAACCATATGGATCTATTATCCAGCCCACAAGTGAAGAAATACAAGTTCTTTTTTCCTCCGTAGTATTTCTGGCTAGTGAAAACTGACATAYGAGGTAGCGTAACTATCATTCAAGAGGATCGATTTTAAGGCAACTTTGGGGGTGAAGTGTTACGCTTGCTGTACTGTCTGTGTGGGAAGGGCGAAGCAGCTTTGGCCTTTGCACAAATGGTGTTTCCGTGTTGATTACACGTCATAGCGGGGCAGTTCTGAAGCCAGGAAGCCCACTGTCAGGTCCATTGCTSTGGGTATGCTGAGAAAAAAGCACTYCTGTGGGTAGGAATATGGGGCTGAGTAGCACCAGCCCTCTCTGAAATGGGCATYTGGGGAGCACTTGCTGGTGTCCTGCCTTCCTGCTTCGGCTCCTGGCCACTGCTCTGGTCCCYTCCTAGTGCTCCCTGGCTCTGTCTTTTCCCTTTGGATGAGTTTAAGGAGATCTGCTCTCAGTTACTTGGCTTGAAAAAAAAAAAAACACAAAGCATGTCAAGTAGTCTTGAGTATATTCAATTATTCCTTAAAATACCTAACCCTCATTATTTGTATCTTGTGAGTCTTGCTGATCTTGAGGCAAAAGTCAGTAAATTGCTGGTTGTTGTTGAAGTTGTCAAATAGAAACCAGCAACTTCCTCTAGTCACTTGTGTGTTCTGTAATTTTGTTGTTCTTGTTGCAGTTCTCTTTTTCCTGATGGCTCGTACTCTGGCATCTCTRCCTGATTATGCCCTTCCCTAGGTGACACAGTAGCGTCTGCTGAATTGAGACCATGGTTGCCTGTTGAAATTGAGTTGTTATTACTGAGCTACTGTTAAAATAAGGTATCGCTTCTCTTTAATATAACAACACTAAAACCCCATTTTCTAGATTTATTTATTCAGTAAATGCTTTCTCAAATGTGAGATCTCTTTAATTAGATAGGTATCCAGATATTCCTGAAAATTCAGGAGCTGTTCTTTAAGCAGAGAATATACTTAAAGTTTTTTTCTGTTATTTTAGTAGACTTTTAGTTATCTAAACCAAGTAGTACCTTAAAATACTAATTTCCTTTTTTTTGCTTTCCTTCTATCAGTATAGATGTGGTTAAGGAAAATGCAGTTTCGTTAGAAAATGCACAAGTGAGGTCTTAGTTTCTGCCTACCTGTGGGATGGTCAAGCTGAGGCCTCTGCTAACCTCTGACAGACACCAAAAGGATTTATTTAAAGAAAAATGTTCTTCTCCCCCCCCCCCCTTGAGGCCTATCTGAGAACTAAAGTGGAATCAATACCCTTTCTCTAAAAGGTCAGAGTTAACTCCAGAGCTGTTGGAAATTGAATGTATCAAGTTGGAATAATTCTTTGCTCATTATATCTGTATTTTTAAATGTTAAATTCTATTTTACTTCCTCTGGGTAACTTGAGTTGGACTGTGCAGTCTTGCAGTCTTAGAGCTCAGGTGAACTTGGAATCTCATGAATTTAGGGTAAGAGTGGAGAGCAGCTTTCTCAGCAATCTGGTCTCCCATCAGTGTTGGTCCTTTTTGCTATCAGTGTAGATGTCAAGTATGTGGAAGCTGTTTCCTTCTAGGATATGAAGCAAAGTAACAAAGGTTAAGAAATTTGAAATTGTTCAGTGTCTGCAAGTATTTCAAGACTTAAAACAAATCCTSTATGTTATGGAGAATAAGCTGCAGCTTTAGCCCAGTGATTTATGTCTGCCGCAGTAAAAAATGGCCTGTAAAATTGATGTCACAACAATGTTGTATTTTAAGGTCGCCTCTACTTTGTTTATCTGGATAGATATTGGAAGAGACAGGGAGCAAGTCTTCCAGAGGCAAATGCCCCAGCTGCTCTGATTCCCCATGAAGCACTGGAGGTGGCTGAGGAGCCTGCTGCTGTTTTTAAGGTACTGCCCAAACTCCTTGGAGTTGGTCAGTGTCTGCCCCCTTCTCTGGGGGTCACTGGCTGTAGTGCATGGCTGCCTCTGGGCTTGTTTGCTTCCACGTACGTAGCACCTCATACCTCACTGGCTTTATTTCTGTTGCTCAAAATGAGAGGTCACAGGGCTTGTGTGTCTGGAGACAGAGAAAGGCAACTTTCCACCACAAACTTGGTTGTTGTGAATGAAATCCTGATACTTGGCTTGAGTCAGACTGTTCTGAAAGTGCCTTCCTGGAGTTGTGGTTGCATCTGGGTTAACAAGGTGCTTTGAGTGTAGGTGAAGTTTTTGAAACAAGAGACGAAGTCACAGGTGTTTGAGTAGAGGTCTGCAACACTGGCTTTAGTTTGGTTTAATAACTTGGATCGTTTGGCTTTGCTGCTAGCCCCACAGAGACAGGGCAGCTGAGGGGCTCGCTCTGGAGCCCCTGCTGCTGAATGGGCTCATTGAGGCCCCGTGAGGGCTGGGGGAAACGGGAGCTTAGGACAGTGCTGCTTTAAACTGTCTTCAGATATGTGAAGAAGGACCATGTAGGAATTCAGACATATGAGATGACTGTTGAAAGGACTGTGCAGAAGTTGTTTGTGTGTGGATCTTGCCCTGTGGCTGTGCCTGCCTCATTGCATTAAGCTGTCTCGGTGCTTGATTTCTGCAGCAGGGTTGCGTGTGGGTGCATGTTTCTGTCCTTGGTGTTGGACTGAGGCCCTAGTGTATCTTCAGCCAAGTAGCCAGGGTGACTGGGGACAGCTTGGTGGGTTTCATCATGCTCAGTGCCTTGAGCTGCCCTTGTGGCTCCATGGTATTCCCTTTGCACAGGAGCCTGGTCTGCACCCAGGCCAGGTCAGGGGCTCAAGCCCAGAGGAAGTTGTGGTTGTGAGTGCTTTGAGTTGCTCGAATTTGGCAGTGCTCAGTAAATCTTSCTCCTGTGCAACCGTTGGCCTTGCACAGTGTTGTTGACTGTGCTGGGAACGTAGTAGGGCCCCTCATACAGCTGTAAAATGCTGTTTATGTGCYGAGCTCTTTCTCAGTTGGATCAGTATGGGTGCAGTGGGTGTGCCAGGCTGCGGCTGCCCGTAGTGCAACTCCTTCCAGGGGAAGCCAAGTGCAGGATCATCTGTGTCTGTGAACGGCTGCCTCTGAGCTCTGGGCAGCTGCCTGAGCTGGGGGGCTGCTGGCTGCACTGGGGTGGATGTCAGCCRCTCAGAGCTGCGGAGGTGGTGGCTTTTCAGCTAACGGGAATTCCATCTAGCCAAGCCTACATTTTTGTTATTTTTACTCTTCAAATATAATAGCTGATCTCAACTGTGATTTTATTAATATCTTATTTTCAAAGTCTGGTTGGTATTAGACTTTTATTGGAGCTTGCCTGCTACAGTCAGCATCTCTGCTGGCTGGTTTGTGGGGTGCTCCAAAAGGCCATGCCCCAGCCTCSAATCTCTTGGTGTGGGGCTGGCTCTGGCTGGGGAGAGTCGAGAGGGCTGGAGTATAGTTTTTGGGGCAGGCAGATCTGAGAACCAGCGCAGGACAAAGATAAGAGCATCAGAACAACAGTGTGTGYGCCCTCCGCTGTAGAATGCAACTGGAATGACCACTGTGTGATGGAAAAAAGGGGGAACTATTCATTGCTTCTGTTACCCCTTTTCTATGCACAAGACTCTGCTAAAATAACTGTGCTTAATTATCATTGCTCTAGGTTACTGTTGCTTTGTCCAAAGTGGAAAATCTCAGTAAAAGGGTGTCCTGGCACACATGGCATGACTTGCTTGCTTGCTATTGTAGGCTTGTCACCTTGAATTCTTTTTTTCTTTTTTTTTAAGGCCACAATGGTTGGCAAGTGAATAAATGGTAGGAAGTAACAGAGATAACATGTGAAATAGGGATGTCTGTTTAAATTACAATGGCAGTGGCAGCTTACCAAGATATAAGTGAAAAATATGGACAATATATGACCAGACCAGCTTTGGCCTTGCTGGTGGGAAATAAGATAAGCAGGAAACAGAAATGAGATGATGCTTAAGTTAGAAATAAACTGGAACTTTCCATGGCCAAAGACATGCACAGCTGCATGCAACCAATGGAAATTTTTATTATACAGAAAGGAATAACTTAAATGTCTTTTGTAGATAATTAAACAGTTAATAAAACCTGATATGTAGAGTAAGACCCATACTGCTTTGGTGAAGAAAATATTAAAAGGAGACATCTGCTGCAAGAAAATCTTAGTGTTGAGTTGCTTTATATTGAAGTTGCCACCTGGCAATTTCCCTGCAACCTTATTTGCAGGCCCTGAGTATATGTAAGCCGTGGCAGTTTTCTCCTTTATAGACCAGTCAACTGTCAATATTTTTTAAGATAAAATTTAAATACAGGTTAAGATGTACAGACTTTTAGATTTTCCCATGCATCTGCAAATTCAAAGCTTGCCTCACTTTAATTTTTGTTGTCTCTGTATTGACTGTGTTCAGGAATCGGTCCTGGACAGGGAATTTTAATGGGGGAGGGAGTAATGTCTTATCTATATTTTATGGCCCAATTACTTTAAAGGTGAAATATAGAGGCAGTATGTGGAATTAACAACAACTCTCCTTTGCTGGGAGGGATAAATACCATTTTTGCAGACAAAATAATGGGCTAATTTTGAAGCTTTCTTACCAAATGCTACTTCCCGCCCTGTGTGTTTCAAAGATTAAAGAAGTTCTTAATATAAAATGATGTGAACTAAAAATATTGCCTCTTCAAAGSAAGAAAAGGGAGCTTTAAAATATATTTGGCAGGGTCTCTGAGGACTTGCAGAAGTAAGTTACAGTGCTTTTTCSTCTTTGAAATTGCTAAACTAGTAAAATCAGGTAGCCGATTTTATTGACTGTTTTAAAGGCTTAGAAGATTGCATCATTGGAAAGCCTGTGTTTTAACACTTAGCTCACTGCACAAGTTTTTAACCTAAATACCCGGCATTAAATGGGACGCTGATGAAAGCTGTGTAGTCTTATGCTCTAATTTCTTTAGTGCTGAGCTGTGCTGTATGTTATGCTAGAGCATAAGAGAAGTTGGAGCCTGAAAGATGATGCTCCAAGTGTTGTTTCAGGGTGACAGTTTCAGCCATGGAGCACCATGGGCACTGGTGACCTGTAGCCACAGCTTGGCACAGTTATAGCCTGGCACTGTTCCAGTCTAGGAAGTCCTGTCTTAGTAGCTGTTCTGCAGGGTGCAACAGGGAAAGATCAGTTGCAGCTTCCATGTGTAGCTCTTTTCACGTTAGTCAKCTGTGCTAAATTCAAATCTTAACTCAAGACAAATCTTATTTTTTTTTGAACCATGCAAGTCAGTTCTGATTACTTGCACATACTGTTAGTTTTGGTTCCCTTGTAGTTTTTATGAACATGGAAAGAGATGGGTTTATCTGGAATGGTTAAAATGGTTGCCTCTCTTATGGTGAGCAGGATGTGCAACTAGAAGCCTAGCGCTTAGCAGTCATGATGGCTCTCAGCTCCTGTTTTGCCTCATGTGAGTAAGATGGTTCTGGCTCTTCCTTCCCTTAGAAAGTAATCGTGTGAGCTATAACTGCAAATAACCTTTTGGGAGATTTTATTTCTATGTTTTGTCGGCTGTTGAAACTATCCTCTRTACTGAAGTGGTTATTTCTGAAGACTTGGCTTCCTCTGTCTCTTTCATTCCTGGTCACTCGCTCAGTAATTGCCTGCTCTGGTTTGCCTCTGAGTGCAGTAATGGGCTGCTGTGGGCAAAAAATGGTCAGATTTCTGGTTTCAGTGGAGCCGTTGCTCTAACCATGAGCATTAAATAATACTTGTCCTTCAAACCATGGGTATTAAATAACTGAACATAGTATCTTTACTTAGCAGAGGTCAGCACAGGAAGAGATTAGCTGGGAGAGATATTTAAAGGCAATATATGACTAAGTAGTTTCCCTGACTGACGGCTTTATTATGAAATGCAGCCAACAAAAGTGAGGTATTGAGCCAAAAATCCTTCCTGCCTCTCAAAGGAGGGGAGCCAATACTGCAGATGAAAACAGAATGATTTTGAGRTTGTTACCCTTAATTTTTAGTGTTGTTGCTATGTTGGCTGCGGTTGACTTGGAATGGTCATCAGGTTGCAAAGGTCAACACAGCCCTGAATCTCAYGATGCTTTTATGCCTTTCAGGTTTGAATACTGTGCAGATAGTGCTGGCTTAGCTTAGCTTCTCTGGTGAGCTGCTTGGGATRGATGTGGTGGTGGCTGCAGCCTTGTGAAGCCCTTGGCCTGGCTGGCTTGCAGCTACTCTGTGCAGTAAGCAGGTGGTTGCAAAGGTTTTCACTGCCCTATGGGATTCACCTGYTGTAGCTCCTGTGCAGGGCAATAGATGCACAGATAAAATAGTTTTCTGCACTGTTACTGCTTTATTAAAACCTCAGCAAGTGCAAGGGGTATACCAGTTGCTCTGAAAAATAATTACCAAATCAGTATGTGTATCTCTTCCTGGAGCTTCTTAATGTTCCTTCTAATAGCCTTTTCAGGTGCCCAAAAGGTTGTTCTGCTGCTCTGTTTTTCCCTTTGCTGGAAAACCAAAGCTTTCTAAGATGCAGCTGGGAACTTTTTGTGTCTTCCCATGCTCTTCTGTGCCTGGCCTCAGGTCTATGTGGAGCACAGGTGCCYGTGTGTTGCACCAATTACTGCATGTAAGCAGCACCAGACTGGAGTGAATAGAGTTGTCTTAGCATTGAGAGCATAAGTTTTATTCTGTTGATGTCCCAGATGGAAGATTTATTGAACAAGTTTGACAAGGTCTGACTTCCTTCAGGCAGTATGAAAGGGCTGAAGCAACCTAATGTACTGGTCTAGTGGGAGACCCTGTAAGGGTAGATTTCTAAAGGGTTTATAAAGTAAACTGCAATCCATTGGTGCACAAASCAAAACTATGCATGTTCCTTATGTATTCTGTAAAACATGCAGGCTTCCAGAGAGGTCAGTGGCAGGTTTCTAAATTGCTTGAGAGAGGTTGGCATGTTACAAATGTGCGACTGAAATTCATGCAAACCTGCCTTGCTGAACTTCTGTATTTAAAAGCATATAGGTCTATTGCAAACGCTGAGCTCTGCTGTTAATTTTTTTTAATAAAAAGAACTACAGACTCTGGGATTGCTTGTGAGTAACCTATGTGTTGTAGGCTGCTTGTTGCAAGGATAGTTATGACTCTGTCTCGGGTATCGGGTGGCCGGCGTGGCTTCCCCCTTGCTGCTGCTGGACGTTGCTGCAGCAGGGCCTGCCTCTGCAGTATGCGGTTACGGCTCGGGCCAGGTCTCTGGCCGCTGTGCGAGTCGCCTCTCCCTGCTGTTGTGGTCCTTGAGTTTAGGAAACACGGGCCAGCAGCTGCACCTGCGTGGTGGCTTGTTTGGGGCACAGCAGCCTGTTCGTACTCCTGGCCATTCCACCCTGATCAGTGCAAGTGGGTATGAAGTGGGGCAGGGATCAAGGAGCCCACAGGTCATGYAACTTGTCCTTCAGCTCGTGGTGGAACAAGTGAAGTGCACCCAGATGTGGGCCTGCTGACTGCTGTGGGTGTGAAAGCAGGCGTGGTGCTGCCCTCTGAGCACCAGAGGCTTCTGCGTGGGATGGAAAGATGCACGTGGGGGAGACGTGGGGCTCTGAATGCCCCAGGTGCTGAAGACTTTGCCCTGTGGCTTTGGATGTACAGGACAYTGAAAAGCCATCTCGGACACCTTGCTTGCATGAGGGTGGTATTGAGAAGAGAACCCTTTGCAGTAGGGTTGGGCATGAATGAATACCTTTGTTGATTAAAAAGAACTATTTAAAATTATTTTTCTAACTGTATTTTCTYCTCCTTGCAGCAGTGTGAAATTGTAGCATAGTAATTGCAAATTAGAGAAAAATCTGTCCTCCAAATCCCAAACAGCTTCCACTCACTTGCCAAAACTGCAACTACTGAATTTACCTCTAACTGAAGTTTTAAAAGTAAGGCTGTGAATCTGAGAGAATTAGTTGTCAGATCTGATGCTTTCTTCCCCACACTCCCTTTTTTTTTTAAACACTCACTATGAAACCTAATGGAAAAATTGACAAGTGAAAACGGATTTTTTGGGCGGGGGGGACGGGGAGAGAGTTTTCTTTGGAAATARCAGAAGTGTTCCATAAGAATTGTTCTTGTTTTCAAAAGGTCAACACTTAGTGTTCTGATCAGTGACCATATAGCAAAACATGACTCCTGAAGTATGTATATGAAGAAGATGTAATAACTAATGCTTTGTATTTGATTGGAGATATAGTTTTGGTACAGGTATGAGAGGGTAACCTGTTGCTGCCTCCTGTCCCTMCTGGTGAAGACTGCCTGAGCTCCTTAGACATTTGGCTGCCTCGAGCCAAAATATGGTATCAGTATTGGTAAATCATGTGGAGAAACTGCATAAAATTACAACTTGTTTGTAAAGTTAATGTGCTGAAAGCTAGATCACATTTTTCTTCACAATTTAAAACTTACCTATAACTCTTTCCTCTATTACATTGTTTCYGTGCAGTGTTTGATGTGCCCAACAGACTGGCAGTCACATTAAACAGCAGCATTTTTTATTTTCTTTCTGTTTTTAATTTTTCAGTTGACGGTCCTATTGGCTGCATAGACTTTGCTAAGCTTCAGCAGGCTAATTAGCATCGTTATTGCCCTCCTCCATCTCCTACTTGCCCTCATCCTCTTCCCTGGCAATCCAATGCGATTCAATGCTAAAGATCTGGCTTTGCTGGCCAGGCAGCCACCAGGTTGTTTTGACAAGGAAGGAAAACTGAAGATTTGCAGAGTGGTTGGAGCTGAAAAATTAATAGGTAAAAGTGATTTGCAGTGACAACTACCCGTGGCTGATGTGCATGTCTGACTGCTGCTACGTTTTCCTGTTTCACTAAGTGTGTGTTTCTGCCTGCTTTTCCTTTTCCTATTTGCTGAGTCTTGAGTGGTGCTGAGTAGCTTGGAGTAGCTGCTYGCACAGCCCAGCACTGGATGAGGCTGCCCTCACAGGTGGGAAAGGAAGGTGAGTGGTGGCCCTTTGGTCGCCAGCCAGCTGTGTTTGCCTCGGAAGAGCTGGGGCTCATAGGGATTCCCTCAATGCTCAGTGGCCAGGGGAGTGGGGAAGGGTGTTATGTCAAACTCCTGAATCAACTGGTATGAGCTGAGCAGTAACAAAAGACCTTTTGATAAGCAAATGTTCAGTGTTTTTTGAAAAGTGGTRAGTAAACTGAAAGCCTTAACTTCATGAGGTTTTTCAGCTGTAGCTGAGAAACAGCTGCAGATGACCAGAACTAGGCATGTGCTGTGAGGGACTGTTAGTCACCAGTCATTAGTTATAGATATCCAGGTTTTTGTCAGGAGAAAAAAACAAAACAAAACAAAAAACCCTTTGCATTCTGTTTTAGCGTTGCAGGTTTTTTTATGTCCTTTGCCAGCTCTTTTGCAGACCACTTCTGGTTTTTACAATCCTGTATTAAATGTGCCTCTCTGTTTCCAGTATGCCTGAGTAAATGACCTTTTCCCTAGGTAGCTGTTGGTGAACAAATATTGCTTAGATGTAGAAATCATTTCTAATRCATTCTCAAAAATAGCAAATTGTCATTTTTGATAGTCAAAATTTTTCAGTTGCTAGCTAGTTACACAGACATATATATGCTTTTTTAAAAAAGAAAAACAAGCGTGGTTGGACTTGATTATGCTGAAGGATTTAAACCAATTGTGGCACATATGGGGCATAAATGTCTTTTCCAAGGAAGATGTGGGCTGAAGAGCAGGGTTTGCTCTTGTGGCCCCAGCAGGGTTTCTAGTGGGAGGACATTCCTCTGGCTTCCAGTCCCCTGCAGGCCGTGTGCCTTGGGAGGAGGCCTTGGTGGTGGTGAGCTCTGTTCCTGATGGACGTGGCATGGGTGAGCTGGGCCAGCCCCTGGGCTACCCTGTTTTCGATGTTTAGGAGATGCCTGAGCATCCTATGCAGGTGCCTTTGGCTAGCGAGCGTGGTGGATGTGGCAGGATCCCTAGTCCTGCTGCCACAGGCAGGCTGAGCAGTGACCCAYGCTGTCGGCCAGGCCTGGTTAGGCTCGGTGCTGGCGACATCAGGATTAGGTTCTAGCTGGTRAACGTGGCAGTTCTTAAAGTGGTCCTTTCTCTGTTGCTTTATGCTTACATCTGGGAAGATCCAGGAGCATCTCTTCTAATTACAAAGAAGCAAACCAACTCRCATGTAGCAAATTGCTGTCTGTACATGCATGTGCTTGTGAGTGGAAGCCTTCTAGCACTGATGGAAGACWATTTTTCAAACAGTGCCCACCAAAGTAACCAAGAGGAAAAGAGTTTCTTCTTACTTTTAGTGTAATCAGACATCCCTCTGGTCACTCTTGTGTGTCAGGTGGTGGCTGGCTGCAAGGGAGCAACGTGGCCAAAGGGTGCAGCTGCCTGGGGTCTCCCTGTTAGTGGATAGAGGCTGCCACTGCTCTCTGGAGCCTGGGCAGTTTCATGAGTCCTCTCAAAAATAGAAAAGAAGGAAGGTTGTTCCTTTTCTTTTGGAAGTAATGTTAAGCTTTGTGTATGGAAATTGCTTTTGACTTTCTCTATTAATATTTCACAGAGGAATGGATGTAATTTTAAAATACTGGCTAGTTTAGCAAGAAACTTTTCATTTTGGAGTATCTCTTGGTTTGTTTCTTCTGCCCACCGCAGAGCTCTGAAGCATCCTCTTTGCAGCCTGTGGCTGCTTACCTGTGTGTGCGCAAGTGCATGTGCCCTTCCTGGTAGGTAAGGATCTCCATGAAGAGTGAAATAACAATAGCAAAGCTGCTATAGATATCTAAGCCTTATTTGCTCCCTCTTTATTTTCTGGGAATTGTCAATTTGGATCAGTGTCTTCTGATCCGAATAACATAGTACATCTCCCAATAAGATAGTACATGTTTTAGATTTTTTTTGTCCTAACAAGGATTATATTTTATCTCCTGAAATGACGGGAGCAAAAGCAGTTCCGTGCTGAAGGGGCTGTTATGCTGCTACGCGAGGAGAGGGAGAAGCGGGCGGAAGGCAGCCGGGGAGATGCTGCAGCCGCCAGTTCCCTCGGCTGCCGGGTGACAAGCTCTTCTGGGGCAGTTAGCTGGCGCGGAGCAGCGTGTTGCACACGCAGYGCCTGAGCGGGGCTGCCTCACTGCTGCTCTTAATGGTTTTCTCTTCTGACCTTTATTACTAATGCATCTGCTTGAAGAAGCATTTAATGGGCAAAGGCAAAATTTTATTATTCTCTTACTTTTTGCATACAGAACCGAGGGAGAGATGGTGCCGACTGAAAGGAAATCTGCTTTTTCTAATGAAAAATAAGGTAACTCGTTTTTCTACTGCTTTACTTGATGTGTTATTCTAATCTCTATGAACTTGAGTAATCCTTTTTCATGATGGCTATTGGCATAGTGCTTTGAGGGACATAATCACTAGTATTAGAAGAGTGGAGAGGAGAAATCTGTTGTTTGCCTTTTCATAGCRTTAGACATTCTTCATGATATCAGCCGTGTTCTGTAGCTGAATCATAAGTAGTTTAGGTCTGAATTCTGATCAAAATATCCTGATGCAAATCCAGAATTGCTGCATGGGATATACTGGAACAATGAATGCAGAACTTGAGCTGAGTAAAATATTTAATGTTTAAGATGCACTTTCAGACTAATGCTGCAGTTTTGTGTCACTTTGTAATTAGATCTATTGTGAAGAGTGGGGTTATTTTTGCTTCCTTTATGCACAAACAGTTTGTTTCAAAATAAACTGCCCAGAGTCAAGGCCTGTTAAAAGGGTGTCTGATGATGCCCTGTAGTAAAATCTTACTAGAGGTGCCAAGTGTCCTTGCTCCCAACTGACTTGACTAGGAGTTGGGGCCCATCCTTCATTGGAAGGAGTGAACGTGAGGTTTGGGATTGCCCCTTTTCCCACCCCCTTTGGGCTGGTGTGATGAAAACAGCTTCTGTAGTGGGCTGAAAATAAGAATTCTTGCACTGGTTTGAGGAAGGCAGTGAATATGAGGCTTGAGAAGATAATCTGATATTGAATGTTTTATAGCTTGCTCCTAGAACACTTTCATATTATATGGGCCAGTGCTTTAGCAGAAATGTTAGTAGTGCTTTACAGTTTGTATGTTCTATTGGAAAGTTTCAGCATCATGTAGTGGCTTATTTAAATGTGGTGATAAATGTGCGTATATGATGKACTTCTAATGGTGTTTACTCTCAAAGCAGTGCTCAGGAGGATGTGTATAACAGACAAGCACCAGTGCATGTGAACACAGTGATACAGCATGACAAGGTCGCCTGGGTGCCTTGGGGTGATAAAATGAGGAATAAATCTTTAGTGCATGAAAGCAAGGTCAGGACAAAGACACCATTTTGTCACACCACTGTATACTGTGGTCTTGCCATGTGACTTGTAGAAACCCGTTTTTGCAGAGGGGCTTAAGGGAGTCCCAAACAGCTCTTCCTGCCTGCTCATTCCTCCAAGCATCTCTGCTTTTTTTGGCTTCTTGAGCTCCTAATGCTAAAGCTGTTCCTCATGCTGTCTGGAGAGCTCACAGGGACTCGAGGAAGGGTACCCTTGTTTTTCCTCCAGCCATGTCCCGCTCTTGCTGGCTGAGCATGGATCAGAGATGACATCTCATGTGAGCAGGCAGCCAGTCTCTATGGTGTGGTCCCCATCTATGATCCTATGGTTTCCCCCTATGGTTGTCATGGTAATGCTGGCACTGAGCCAGGTCTGCAGATTAGTTTGCAAACTAGAGATGAACCAAAAGTTAGTTAAGTTTCCTGGTTCTCAGTAATGGCTCTGGGGCCTGCATGTCCTGTTGAATAAGCAAGTATTTTGGCATTTCTACTTGGGTTTGGATGTGTAATTAGGAATTTATTTAAAATGGGATTTTTGAACAGTAGACTCTGGTAGACTTCTAAGGAGAGTCTTCTGAGTCTATGTAAATCCTTCTTACTTTGCAGTTTAATGATCCAGAGAAGGAACCATTCCAGTCTGTTAGGTCCATTTGTGCACATGCTTGCACAATAAGCTTGGGCTTCTTTTCTGATGTCTCAAGTGTCTGGTGTGTGGAAGCTTTTAATTATTGTATTGAGCTGTTTAAAAACTTCTATGATGTATTGACTTTTTAAAATTACTRTGTGGGAAGGGACTTGATTATATGGATGGCAGTATTTGAAATGAAAGCTCTTTTGAGTGCTCAGAGTGCTTAGAATTGGCAGTCTTGTAATTGCATAGGTGATTGTAAAATTGTTATCCTTTTTCCCCACTCACCCAGTCTTAGGGAAAAGAAGTAGTAACAAACTTGCGACAGAGTTGTGCTATTTTGAATTTGTATGCAACTTTTCCTGTCCCCATCAGCTCCCTTTGTAAACAAGGGGCATCAATTCTTTACATTGATTACATGGACAGATGGATTAATGAAGTTTAGAGCAGCCTAGTTCTAYGCAAAATGTCTAAAGGTTTTAAGTAAAACATGGTGAACATTGAGACTGCTTTTTTAGTGGATTACTGTTTTTAACTGTTTTGAGCATAGGCTTGCAGACAAGATTAATGAGCAAATCTAAATGTTTGTGCTGTCAATCTCAAGCTTCTTGCAATGTTTGTGAAAGATTAGCATAAATTATATTGTTACAGCATTTGTCACAAGTCTAATGTGTTATTAACAGTTGACAGAAGCTTCAAAGTGAGATTATGGATTGACTTGTTAATAACCACGGAATCATGCGCAAGGTAGAAATAATAGAATAATGGCACTTCTGAGGGTCTGATGTGAACTGCATTGCAATGCAGCTGTGCAAGTGTTGGGTTTTCATGGCACAGGATATGTCAGCTCTGTCAGAAGTGTGCAGATACATCAGTGAGGCTTCTCTGCATTCAAGTAGATCAGCACTGTGTGGTCTCTGGTGTTTCAGCAAGGATTGCAAGGATTTTTCATAAGTGAATTGGTATTTTTAAATATCCTTAGAGTAAGATTGCTCTGCTGCAATTGTGGAGCATTTTCTGTTCAGTTTGAGTTTTCTTTGCATATATTTGTGTGTGGTTTAACATTCTGCAAGTCACTGATCTCTTTGGGGCACCTTGTAAATAAAAGCATCTCCTCTGGCTAAGGATGTACTTAGAAATCATTTTTCAGCAATATTTTCACTTTTTCTAGAGCATGCTCTCTACCAGTTCAGGGCCTGAGCAGCCAGAGTCAGTGTTGGTACAAGTACAGTTTTGCTTTGAGTTTGAGCATCTTTGCCAGACGTGATGATGTTTTCACAAAAAATATCCTGTGTGCATGTAAACACAATGTATTAGTGTGAACAATGTTTTGTAATGTCTGTAAACTGAAAAGCTAGGAAAATGAGCTGGCATCTGAAATATAATAATCCCTCAGTTGGAGTGAAACATGTTGCTGTGTTGATAAGGCTTTGATTTCCTGTAGGAAGTAGGCTAAATTAGAAAGCAAGAGCCTTGGCACAGGAGGAAGTGAAAGTTGCACACAACTTGCCTTCCCGTATGCTTTGTGTGTATCTATAAAGTGAAGCACTGCAGGAGCAACCGATACAATGTTGGCCAGGGTCTGGTCAAGAAGTGAAATGAATTTTTCTGCTGAGAGGAATGTTTCTACATAGGTTGGTCCTAGCCTAGTGCATCAGTGAATATAACTCTGGTTTCTYGTGCAGTTTGGCAAGAGGGTGTTTCAGCAACTCTGCTGAAACTCTGCTCTGTTGACTCCAAGTCCAGGGAGCCCCAAACTTTGCATGTTTTTGGCAGGACAAGCTCAGGCCAGACTTTTGCTACCAAGAGCCTTTGTACAACCAAGATGCCCATGCTGACTGTCATTGCAGTCTTGCTTTCCAGAAGTACTTGAAAACACAATTTATAACCACTAAGCTATGAGAATAGCTGTTTGCTTGCTCCACTTTTTACTATGAATTGAAAGATTGTATCTCTTTCCAATTAATTGGATCCTGGCAAGCCTGCTGCCTTTTTTTTGCCATCTCTGATTTCTGCATTTATCTTCTTTCTTGCCTCTGGGTGTTCCTGACTTGCTCTCCAGATAGTGAAAACTTCCCTTCTGCTTCTATCATGATGCAGACTGCTGTGGTTACCCCTGCTTGCTTTGATAACTCTTTACTATCTCCTGTTCATCTTCTGCATCTACTTTAATCTGCTAACTTTATTCTTTAATCTGTTGCTTTTCTCTGGCTCTTTCATGGAACAAGTGTGATTTAATCTTGCCTTTTTGCACCTCTGTTCATGGCTCTCCTGCTTCCCTAGCTGTGTCCATTGCTCTCTTTGATATCTGTGTTCTTAGGGCTCTCTTTACAGCTGCACCTACTACAAATCTATCCCAGTGTCCTTTCCATTTCTGGTCCCACTTCTGTCCCTTGTGTGCTACAGACCCTGCTTGTCTCCTGAATGACCCCTCTGAGCAAAAGCTGAGGAGCAGGTCTGTGTGTCTCTGTCTTCTGGTCCCGCTGCTAGCTCATCTCTGGCTTCCTGCGGTCCATTCCCTCCCAGTCATTCTTGGCTTATTTCTTCTACCATATCTTTCTGGTGGCCATCCATGGGGTGCTGCATCCAGAGCTGAAGCATACATGGAGAAAATACAACTTAAATGTGCATTCCTCAGTGCAAATGAATACATGTGCCTCTGTACCTGTTTACRCAATTTCATTGCTTTTTCAGTGATCCCTTTGTGTACTTCTAGCCATGAATTCAGTTTCAGCATGAATCAGAGCTCTGTAATCTTTCTTGTCAAGCTCTTCCACTTACCACCTTTGACAGTTAAGGTAGTTCATTGCTTCTGTTCATACTGCTTATATTGTTGACTTTAATACCATGTTCAATAGGGATGTGTTTCTAAGCACTTACATTTCAGTTGTATGCCTATCTTGCAAGTTGCTTTTAAGACAGTCTTCTCTTGGTGTCTCTGCTACCACACAACTCRGGGCTGGGATCAACTTAAGTCACATGGTCAAGTACAAAACATCTTGCTCTTGGTCATGGTAAAATATTTGATGCTACCCATTAGAGCGCGCTTACGAAAATAACTTTTCTGGGGGCATTTTGGCTCTGTTACTGTCCTTTGCATCTGTCTGACCTTTCCTTTGGTAAGCCTTGCTTTCACTTCTGAGACCTTTACCAGTCTCCACTGCCCTGTCTACCCTACTGAAAGGATGATTCAAATCTGTGACCAGGACACGATATAATAAGTCTATAACCTATGAGGAGGCCCTAAAGAATAGCTCTTGCTAAAAAATGGACAAGTAATCTCTATCTTCTCCTATATTCTAGGAGAATCCCTTGCTATGATGCTTACAGAAAGTTGATGGTAATGCTCTGTATTCCTGTTCATTGCCTCTTGTGCAGGCTGATATTGCTTGGATTAGTTTGTAGCCTGTGTTTGTTTTTTTGTTTGTCTTTTTTGACCTAGACCTTGTTTTTTGTCCCTAGATCCCTCGCCTTCTTGTGCATTAATGTCTCTGTTCAGTATTTGTACAGGGGATAATATCACAGGCTCTTCTGGTCCTTGACCTGCATTTGTAAATGCTCTGCTTGGGTAATATACATAATCACTTAATCTCAGCAAATCGGAATCACTGCAAATTTGAAAGTATTATCTAATAAAATTAGGTAGACTTCTACTTTGCATGGTTAATGTACTGAAATATTTGCATCCTCACAGTTCATGGYTTCCAGTATTCCTGTGGTACTTGATGTAACTGTGTAATGGTGGGAAGACAGCACCTGTCTTGGAAGTAGATGGCTCTGTGGATGAGTGCGCTTGGCCAGAGCTCGTTGCTGTTCGTGTGGGGTCTGACAGTGTGTCGGCTCTTGCTGTGGTGACGCTGCTGCAGCCCCGATGGTGACAGTCCTGGCGGTGCCGTGTTCTTAGGGGTGTGCGCGGCTGCGGACAGGCTCCTGCATGTCTGCAGGCTTGGGCTTTGGAGCAAGTCCACGAGATCAGGATGTTGGTAGGTGCTTCAGTAGCAGCTGTAGGCTTTTTGGTGGAACTCAAGTGACAATTTTGAGAAGCCAGCTACAGGTTTTGTTTTTTTAAACAAGACTCAGGCAGCTGCTTGGTTTTGGTGGAAAGACTTGCCGGGTGTGCTGCTGAAAGCAAGAGAGGCTCTGAAGCTTTGTATATGAGAGCTGGATAGATAATATATAGCCCTCTGAGTAGATGGGAATTAAATTACTTTGCAATTATCTCATTGTGTGCTATCTTTCAGTGTACGGAAGAAACCTTGCGCTGGCGAGACAAACACCAGCACGTTAAGCTTAACATGCTGCAGTTCCTCTTAGAGCCCATGAATCTGCTCAGAAGAGAATCATGGTGGTACTTTGTGTTATGATTTGGAGCACAAATTATCATATTGCTGGTCACAACTGTAGCTCGAGGAGCTGCGTGGTGTGCAATGCTCTTTCCCTTGGTGATGCATTCCCAACTCAGCCCCTTGGGAAGACAGCGCTGCAGCAAGCAGAGCAGAGAGTTGGCATTCTTGATGAAGTTACTCAAAACTGGGGTATTACTTCTAAGAGGGAATGTTATGTAACATAACATTAATAAAGTTTAAAATGAAATCCCTACATTTCTTTAGTATTGAGTGTCTAAGTGTTAAAAAGGAAGGAGCAACCCCCTCAAAATACCAGAATATTTTATTTTGGTAAATAAGTTAGGCTAACTTGTCTGTGCAAGGCAGTAAACCAGGCCCTGGTTTGTCACAGTGCAGTTGTGCCTTATATGAAAAGAGTAAGTCCCTGTGGCCCCCCATCCAGAGGGACACACTGTGTAGCCTGGCTGCCTGTTGCTGTGGGCTGGGTTCTGCTGCTTAATTTTCTTGTCAGAGTGTGAACCCTGCTTAAGTGACTGTTTTATGTCGTGTACTTTGTTCATAGTGGAAGTTGTCAGTAGATGGCAGCAGCCATCTCCTCAGCTAATAGCTTTTGGGTACCAATCGAAATGTGAGTAAACATCTTAAGCTAATGTTAACTAATCCTGAGAGAACCCGTTCTACTGAAATAATACACTGAGGGCAAAAGTTGCTTTTATTTATAGCCTAACCCAGGTTTTTGAGGCCAGGGACTGCTGATTAGCCCCGGGTAGGCTTTTATGAGCAGGATGATGCGAGAAGGACGCTGGGGAGTGTGCGGTGGTGACGCTGCTGCTGCCCTCGAGTCATCCTGTGGCTGCCAAGTCATCGATAGCAGCCAGGCAAGGCACTCGCGAGGGGCTGCTCCTTGTTTGCACCAGCAATACAGGAGATCTGCTGCCTAGTGCCTGCTTGCTCCATTACTTATTAGTGAAGTGTCTATGTAGCAGAAAGGAGATATCTCCTTTCTCTGTATGTTTAGATATTTATGTATCTAAATTTAGATATCTAAATAAATATATATTTAGATATTTATGTATCTCTATATAAATATCTATTTAGATATAGATATATATTTAGATATCTATCTCTATGTATATCTAGAGAGCTCTTAAATGTGCATATAACATACATGTGTATGCATTTCATATAAATATACACATACCCTATATGCTCTTTTGAATCACATTACAGGTGGTCCTAACTTCTGTGTTGTTTTTTTTCCCTTTCTTCCTAGTGCTCACTCCTGCTGTGGCTCTCCAGTTTGAGAGAGAACTTGCTCTGCAATATCTATTAAGTATTCAGCCTCCCATCAAATTGTTTTTCAACTTCTTTCTCTTATTCTATTTTATAATTTTATATCTGTTTCTCTGGAAGAAGAGTTTTGTGCTAGTACCAGATCTCAAGACTTTCTATGTGCCTGCTTGTAGAACTCCAGCAATGCTTATAGCTGAATGGATTTTGAGCAAATTGAAGACATAACCTGGAAAGGTTATGCAGACTATTCAAAACCTGCTAAAGCTTCAAACCTGTTCAGGAAGGGGACATCATGCCTGGTCTGCCTCCTTGGAAAGGAGGAAACAGTTGCAGATCTTGCTTATCAAAAAGAATTGGTAGGTTGGGGAGAGTTGTTTAATTTTCTCATGAACTTGCAATAAAAATTCCAGGTGGCACCTTGGGTGTGTAGCATATGTCAGTTGAGTGTTCATGGTTTTGTTTCATTTTTATCATCGTGCATCTCTGGGCTTTTGTCTGTTCCTGGCTGCTCAGGTGCTCTGGCTTGAGCTGCTCATGGTTTATAGCCGAGTCGCCTTGATAAATGTCCGTAGATTCTTCCACTGACCTTTTCTCTAAGGCAATATTTATAAAGAGCAGAAGAGATGTGGAGCACAGAGTCATGTGAAACAAATGTCTATGCTGCTTGAAAAGGATGTAAAAGTTTCCTAATACAAAAATGGTCTCAAGTGTTCCCATGGGAGAAGATAAGTTTCAGCATTGCCAACTGTGTCTCMTTTATATCACAGCACTAGTAGCTGATGCAAAGAGATCAGCTCTGTAGAGAGTGGAGGTTCCTTGTGTGCCTGCTAAGTGCTTAGGAGACGGTGCCAGTGCGGTGCCTGAGAGGAGCCCCGTGTCCCGGCATCTCCAGCTGGTCTGTCCTGGCCTGTGAGGGGGTTATGGGATGCAGTGCGCCGGCCTTGTGGAGCAGGTTGCCCTGTGCCTGTGGAGACTTGGCAGCTGTTGGTGAGGTCTKTCTTCTGTGCTTCATATTGGTGATTGCCGCTTGCTTGCTGCTTCTGGGTGGGAGGAGGGAAAGAGGAGGGAGGGAGCCTGACTGTTGATAGGAAGGGTCAGGAACACACAGTTGCCTTACAGCCATAAGGTGAAACTGCTTTGGACTGTCACAGCCTTAAATTCTTGTGAGTAACTCTAGTGAGCAGGAGGCTCAATAGCCCCAAATTTTAATGGGATGTTTGGGAGATCAGTCTGCAGGTAGTGCAGGGGTCCAGGGGCCTTGGGAGTTTCAGTAAGAGGCCAGCAGGCTGGCATTTTACAAGGGGCTTTTGGAGAATTACGGATAGAATCTGTGCTCAGTTTTGCTGTGTATGTTTGGTGGTTGTTTTTTCTTCCCTTTAGCTTTCTTTCCAAGGTGTTATGAGGCAGGCCTTGGCCATTACTGTATTGTTCTTAGGGAAAGTGTTTCATGTTTTGAGTGGGGGGGGGGGGGGGGGGAGAACTTTTATGTGGAAAATGTTTGAAGAGAGGGCATGGAAAGGGGAGGAGGGAATGTTTGGAGTTTGTGTGTGTTTATTTTCTTTTCCTGGATGTGTCCTTCCCACTTTCCCATGCCTCCACCCTGACTCTTTCCCCTCTTAGAAAGTCTTATATAAACTTCAAGGCATATGGAGACATTTCTGGTAGCTGCTGCCGGCTGTCCAGCATTCCAGACGTCGAGTTATTGTTGGGAATATTTCAGACTTCCTGTGTGTTTCTATGTAATGACTAGCAACCTTTGTCAAGTTCATGGAAGCACTTATGTACCTGAAGCTTTTCCACCAGTCACTTTTTCCTCCTTTGGAGCTGACCACAGTGATGTAGACATACATCAAGGCTTCCTGCTGTACCATTACAATAGTGCTTCTTTCTGCATGTCTTGGTGAAACCTTTTAAGATCTGACTTGTTTTTTCATAATGGTTTTTAGAAACTGCTGCTTGTTATGTTTTGTTTTGGAATTTGTTTGCAATCAGTAGCAATCACAGTATGGTGGTATTAAAATGTCAGGATCTGGAACTCTTTTTGGTGCTGGATGAATGTTCATCATGATATTGGTTAACGTGCATATGGTGAAAAATCTGTCTAGAACTTGCCATTGCTATAATTATTTTGAAATAATGTTGAGAATAGTGCTGTTGTTGARAATAGTGTGAGAATAGTGCTAACTAGGACACAGACAGAATTTGTATGGTGCGAAAGTAACTAAGACCTGAACAGGGGTGGTTAAAATATAGGTATTTATCTACTTTTCTGGGTGATGTGAGTTGAGGAGGAAAAAGAAAAAGAAAACAGGAAAACAATGTAAAAGAGGTCTTGTCAGCTGTTACAATGTGTTTTGTTATCCTTGAAATTAGATGGTAGAGGAAAATTTTCATGCATGGCTCATCCCTGACTTGCTGGCAGTTCAACGTGARCAGATCCACTGCTCTGGACAACACGATTCATGTCCCTGCTCCCTGATCCAACAGACTCTTTGGGGTTTCACAGTGAAGCTTGCTTGCCTTAGTGTACTCATAGATCCGTTCATGTAGCTCAGATCACTTTAAGTCTATGCTGAACAGCTGCTTTTTGATTTTTTTCTGAAGAGAATTTTATTCATTTCAGGGAGGGGTCAGATCTATAAATAGCAATATTAAAAATAACAGAATAGTAGTTTTATTATAACATAAGAGAATGAAAGTTTTTGGTCCTTGGAGACAACAGTCTAAAAAAAGTACCTGTTCGTGCATACATGTCATAAAAACAAGTGTGTGAGGATCTCCAGAAAACTAATGAGGCCTCTTGGTGAGCAAACATTGCCAGAACTGGTGCCAAAAAAATCTCAAATCCATATCTGAATTTATATTAAAACATGTATTTGTCCAAGATGGACACAAGCTTTATATTTCATCTGAACAGGTTTACCTTGATTTGAAGATACAGGCAGGTGTCAATGTTTTTAGACTAAACTGTTACATACATTGATATTAAGGTTATGCCTTAAAGATTGCATAGACTAATTCTAAAACATAGGCTGCACAGCTGGTTTTCCATGGCTCATATTTTAGGTTTGTGAAACCTAGTGAAACTGCAGGAATTCTGTTACTATTCCCTAAACTGTGTTTTTCTTATGAAGGTGCCTTTAATCACAGAGCACTGAGGACTTTCCTTAATGATGGTTTCAGTCTAACTCATCTGTGATGCATCAGGGCCATATGTTGGTTGCATAAGTAACTCTGCCCCTAAGACTTTCAAAATTATTTTCTTATCAAGAAAAACTTCTGATTCTCCTGGTTTTCTTCATAATCTGTAGCAGATGCAAACTTCTTGTCTACACTTGCAAACTATATTTCTGCTTTTAGCCTCCGTAGCGGTATTTATGCCTTTTTAAAGCAGTTGAGACAGCTGTTGGAAGAGAAATGTCTTCTCTCTGCTTGATGCTAGAAATAAGTTGGGTATATAAATATATATAGATGATCCGCTAGTGTTAGCATTTCTGTCATGTTCCAAAACGTGAAATAATTTGAGAATGCTCCTCAGTGAGGGCTCTTTTGTTTTTGTTGTTCTCCCCCATCCCTCAAGCTGTCATTTTAAATAATGGAAAATTTGAATCTCCTTTGCAAAAACGTAAGCTATTCTTTTATAGAATAGAGGAATATTTTTCTAACTCGTTGTAAGAAGAAGAGGTTCTGATAAATTAGAATAGGTTATACATATTAGGTAAACTGAAGATGAGGTGTAGCTGTTAACTAGTTCTTTATTTCTTAAGTCCTTACTTTGTTTTTGATTATATACCTTCTTCCCCATCCTCCTCCTAGAAAGCCTTTATCTCTGGATGTGAAGCCAGAAGTTTAAAGATGCCATGCAGGGACAGCTTCACCTCTCTTTGCACTAGCACCCAAGTAGACACCCACAAGCAGACACCCACAGCTGTATATTTTAACTGTTCCTTCCTCTTGGCTGTATAGAAAATGTAATCTGAAAGCAGGGTCTGGCCATTGCTGAGTGAAGCATCATGGTGCTTCTGTGACCTTGAGAGGGTAAAATAAGTCATCAAGGGGAAGGAGCTTCTGTCCTGGAGAAAGCCTGCGAGGACAAGGCTGTCCGTGTGCCCATGAGCTCCTAGGAGCTGCCTTCTGCCCTTYGTCCCTCATTGCTCATCTTGCACTGAGGTGCTCTGAGCAACCCTGCTGTGATGGATTTAWGGTTTCATGGGTCTCCTGTCCCATCCAGTTTGTGCCCCTTTATGAAAGGGAAGGAAACAGGTCCCTAAAGAGAAAGCACCTTCGGACAGAATTATGTGCTGTGCTCCATTGAGGCTGTTACTCCTACCCGTGCCCTTATTGCTGCTTGTCATGGAGCAATTTCCATCCCTGGAAGAGGGCTGTAGTTTTTTTCTGAGCTCTAGACACCATGTAGCTACCTAAATCATGACTGCTGTCCTCTAGCACAGTCTTCAAGATAGATCAGGAGCCTTGCTGACAACAGTGAAATATTCCTCTGATGGAATGATGTGGTCTCATCACAGCTGAAAGTTATCTAGTTTTTGACTTTTAACACCTCTCCCTTCATATGGCAAGTTAAAATGGGCTCTTCCACTCTATGGAAGTACCATAAAAATATGCCTCTCAAATGAGTGTATTCAATCAAAATTCTGTGTGATTCTTAGAGGTGCATGGTTGGCGAAGGGGGAAACCTGCTGTCAGGTCTTGTGCATGGTCTTGCTTATGGGRTAAAGTTTTTGCCCCTCAGGATTCCCTAAATACTTAACTCCTTTTCACGGTATTTCTCTCTTTAGAATTGCCAATGAAATTGTGCACAGTGTAAAATGGCTGCTTGATGAAGTATTGATTTAAAACGTTGCTGGTTCTTTCTCCTTTCTTTCCAGTCAGGYAGGAGTTCCAAAACTGTAGATATTCAAATGTTCTGCTCTTGAARGAGTATATTTTTCCTCTCTGAAATGAATAGGAGACTGACGAAGGAAGGCAGCTCTTGCTTGTTAAGTAATATTACTGAGGCTTGTAAAAGAGAGAAATGGAATATCTGAGGTTCCAGCTTTTGTTTTGATATATTGCCAACTGTTATGCCTTTCAGAATTATAAAAGATGTACTTAAGTATGAATCAGAATAATGTCAGGGGGAAAAAATGCAACTTTCTGGCAGCAGTTTAAAATAAATTAAGTTTTAGGAATGTTCAAAATCAGGTGCTCTGCTTTTGATTTATTCCTTTGCATTAATATATTGCTTGCATTCTGTGTTGAGTGACCTTTTCCATTTTAAATTCAAAAAAAAAAGGGAAGAAAACGTAAGGCAGAGGAGCTAACCTGGTTTCTTGCCCAGAAGCAGGAATGTTTGTGTGAGCAGTAGGTAGGGCAATATTTTACCAAYAGTGTAAATGAGCGGTAGAAACTTTACGGAGAGCAAAATGTTGGTGAAACTGGAGTTGCCAGGTAATAKTCAGTGAGCCAGTGACAGAAGGACAGACTTGGAGTTTCCTGGCGAGAGTCTTCCCAGGGTTTTCTTCTTGGAGGCTATGGGTGCTGCAGGCTCTGGGCAGGCCCCACAGCTCCCACAGAAGCCCTGCGTGGGAGGCTGGGGGCTGCGGCTGGAGCTGCCAGGCTGCTGTGGGGCAGCTTCTGCTTTCCCTAGATAAGCAGGTGGTGACATGTCCATAATTGCTATTAGATCTACTGACAAACCCTCTTGCCATCCTAATGACGAAGAGAAGCTTGTGGCTAGCGTCCAAGTGCACCCTCCCTGTGCGAGGGTAGCAGGGAGCAGCGGGTGCCTGAGCGTGGCCATGTGAGCGCGCATCCCACCCTGGCCGCGGGGACTGTGGTCGAGGCGGGGAGCCCTACAAGTTGTGTTAAAGCGACTGGGCCTTGGGATTCCTGGTCTCCATCCCGTGGGAAGCAGAGCAGCTCCAGTAGTGCAGTACTAGCACAGCCCTTGAGCACTGGAGTGCTGCTGCTGGCTGTGGTTGCAGCAAAGATGCACAGAAAGCTGAGTGAATGGTGTGGGTGTAACGCTTCCCTTTGTGTTAAAATAAACCAACTGGCTGCTCCCTTTGGTCAGTTCTAATGAAAATCAAAGGGTGCCTGTGAAAACCATGGGCTGCTTGTGGARAAAAGTGTGCTCATTCTAGAAGGACTGTTTTTATTCTTGCCTTTTTAAGAAGGCTGCTTGAGTTATGTAAAGTGACACTGATGTGGGTTGTGACCACTGTGTGCCTAAAAGCCCTTCCCCTTCTTTCCTTTTCATTTCTAATCACTGATTCCCTMAGTGACCTTCTACCACTTTGCATACAGAAATTAATTGTGAAGAGTGATAGAAACATAATTCTACTGCTAAAGAGCGAACTGGCTTCTAGTAGGATCCATTAGCATTATTTTGTGCACCTTCTGATCAAAATAACAGCTCCTCCAGGTTTGTGTGGCCTCCAGCAATCCTGGGGCAGGATCTTCTTTGCCTATTTACTTACTATTAAAAGCTAAGGGAGAGTTTTAGTCCAGGCTTGTGATAGCCATGGCAAATCTGTAGAAGAGCTCATGATACTGCTGTTGAYCTTAGCTCAGTGTGTTGATACAGGAGTGTGGATGAGTTTGGGTCCCAAGATGKGAGTTTTTAGACTAGATGTGCTACTGGAGAGATTAGATGCAGATTCAAACTTAGTCTTAATTATTTTTTATTTGTCACAAGGACAAACCATTCATTTAAATGTGATTTAGTAATTTGTGTTGGTGGGAGTATTAGTATTAAGAACTGTTTTAGCTAGCTAGTTTCAGCTAGGTTGATGACTCCTGATTGTACCCCTTGAATGTACAGATTTGTGAAGGACTCATGAAGGACTCAACTGTCTAATGTAATTTAAAAGTGCCTTTCCCATATGCAGTTTTATCAGGTAGAATTACTCTGTAATTACCTCCACTTGAAACTATGTATTATGCTTGTATCTAAAATTGCACTGAAGCAAGTCTGGGTTTATTTGTTATCATTAAAATTTATTAGTAAACAGCCTGGCTTTCTTGCATTCTCCTGTCCCTCTTCCCTTGTTCTTTCTTTGTTGTATTAACTTGAATTTCTGTGTTTTAACATCACCTCTTCCCTCTTCCAATGCAAATTCCTCAGATTCCTCCCTTTGGCTCATTGAGGCCAAGGTGTGATGGAGTCCATGTCTGGGCACTTCTTTCTGCCTGTCTCCCATCTCCTGTCTCTGAAACCTTGAATGAGGGGCTGCCTCCTTGTGCAGGTGAGGAGGTAGGAGAGAGGGGTCAGGGGCAGGAGGGTGAAAGGATGCGTGTTGGTCCCTGCCTCACTGCCTGACCAGCCTCCTTAGCACTGCACTTGGCYTGACCTACAGAGCTGCAGATTGTGTTTATCAAATACTGTCTAGCCTAGCAAATTGACTTGCTCTTCTTTTAAAGCTTAATGACTTACAGTGAGTTTCCAACCAGATTCCAGTTTATGCTCCAGAGTGGATACCTTAGTAAATCTTATTGTGTTCATTCAGGTCCTCAGCGAATCAAGACGTGGCTGCTCTTTAAGGCCAGGAACCATCTTATGAAACTTCCTTGTAATTGGTAAAAACCTTTACAGGCTGAGAATGAGTAGACTCAAGAAAGTAATTTTACTGTAGTAGCTGAATATTCTATTAAAATGTATCTTTTCTCATTTTTTTTGAGAAAATGATCACTACTTGTATTATTTAAATAGTACACTTAGAGAATTTCATAATACRGAGTGCTTGGTAGGATCTATTATACATCATGTTCTAATTAAAAGTTAATGTAGGGTAGACAAACTTTATATTCAGTTGAGTTCTATTAAGTGTAAATGTTTGCTAAATGGCCACAATAGAGTCTCTTCCAAGATGTAATTTTGGCATCTTTATCTCATGATCAGTGTTACTCCTGTTTGAAATTCTAAATGGACTATTATATGCTAGCAATACTATTTTAAAATATAGAGCTAAATTAGATACATGTGAGGTATAYCTGCTGTGAGGGTGCCAGAGCCCTGGCACAGGCTGCCCAGGGAGGCTGTGGAGTTTTCTTCTCTGGAGATCTTCCAAACCTGTCTGGATGCTGCCCTGTGCTCTGGTGTCTCTGCTGGAGCAGGGGTTTGGACTAGATGATCTCTAGAGGTCCCTCCCAACCTCAAGTGTTCTGTGATTCTGTGTGGAAGTGTCACATGCTTCAGTGTACTTTGTCCTTGAATTTTTTCATTCAGATGGGTGTTAATGTGCAGTTGTGTTTCCTTGTATGTGATGGAAGATGAAAGTTTTATAGTGCAGACCATCTTGCATGATTAGTTAAAACTCTCTATCAAGGGAAATATATCCCTTGAATTGGATAACTTGGTGTCAACTGTAAGTTTTTACTTGGTGCATAGCTTTATATTTGTTTATCAGGGATGATAAATGACAGAGATGGAGTTAAGGCTCTGTAAACTGTTTCCTTGTGTGCGATTCCCTTTGGCTTGACTAAGCCTTGGAGTTACTGTGTTTAGGGTTTTGTCTTCTAGTGTGTGAAACACTTGAGACAGACAGTTCAAGCTTGGTGGTGTTGTACAGATGTTACAGTGATTTCTTTGGTGCACCTACTGTATGCCAACTGATTTCATTAAATCATTTTTTCTAGGGGGAAGTGTCCAAATACTACAAAACATGTAAAATGATAATCTGGCTTAACAAAATGAAAGACCATTTTCCACATCATTAAATCATTTATTTTCAAATGTCATAAAACTGGAAAAAAGTTATTTCTTCAAGGATAAGACTAAATTATTAATCAGTAGAAAAGGGAGAATGTACTGAATATATGTATTAACATTAAAAATATGCCCTGAATAGGAAGATAAAATGCACTATCCTTTATTACTTTGAATATATTGAGGATAAATGAGAAATATGACTAGTCAAAACAAGCCAGGACATGAATACTGAAATTTTAAAAAAGGTGTTTCTTGTATCTGAGCCTAAGCATTTGATATTCTTCTTGGGATAAACTAGAAACATCTTAAAGGAATGCTGATAGACCTAAATGCTTTTTCCAGCTTATCAGTATTAATGGTATCAGTAGTAAACTAATGTCTCTTATAGTTTTACTTCTGTTTTTGCCTTTTGGGATTTTTTTTGAGGGRAGACTAACTTATGAAATCATTGAAACACTACTGCTTGTTTTAAACCAGCAATTTCATGTACTGACCTGCAAAAAGATTGTGTTGCAGTCTACCATTTGGCAAGGTAGTCTGTCATCAGGAAGAACAATGAARTGTAGCAGAGAAGTAACTACTCTGAAATTGCTTCATTTGAAGGTTACAAGCCACTTAGCATATAAACAACTATCAAAATATGGATTATGGATTAGTAATGGAAAGGTAATAGCAGTTCAATTTATGCCTATACGTGGCAGACTTTAGGATGTATTAATTTGAATTAATGTCTCAATTATCTTCTCTTGATGTTCTTCCTTCTTAGGTATAGGCTCTGCTGAATGATGCAAACTGATTTTCAGGGAGATATGATAGCAAAGTATGGCAACGAGGTAAAGTGGTTCTCTTTCCATGATTTTTTTTGATAAGCTGATACTGAGAGGTTCTTACAGTAGAAGCAGTTTGAGAAGACCCTGCTTCAGTGCCTGAGATCCTCAAATGGGAGGTGAATATATTGTTAAATTGTGCTCCAGCAACCGGGACTCCCGGCTTCCTTGGAAATGCCTTGTCTTGTGGATGGAGTGAATGTTGACTACTGAGAGATGTAGGCTAACAGGATCAGCAAGATTCAGTGAAGGAGGACAACTAAAGAAACAGCACCTTGAGTGATGGTGGGAGAGGCCGCTCAAGCGCWGTGATTCAGGACTGCTGTGTCCAAGGCTCCAGCCTTCTTGCGGGAAGAAGCCTTTTATGCGCTGGGCACTTGGCCGTGGGGGCAGCACCTGGCTGGTGTTCCCCAAGTGCTTTAAAAAGGGGTTCGTCCACCGTCGGGTATGAAGCTGTTCTCCTTGGGCTCCCTTCTCATCAAATTGGAGCACGGCCGTTGTTTCAGTTTCTCTTCTCATCTTCTTGCCTCCCCTTGGAGTTGGTGCTTTTCTTGTGCTTTCATGCAATCTTGTGTCAAGACAACAGTTATCCACCTTCCTAGTTTTGTTTTCACCTTAGTTTTTATTTCCTGCCCTTCCATCTGYGTACCAGCTTTTGTGGTGTGTGTTTCAGCTGCTACATAATCTCAATGTGGTGTTAAGCACACATCACATTCTTAAGGCATTAAACTTGACATGCTTCATGACTTTTATGTGCTATAATTATCCCTCACTATTAATCAAGACAAAAATAATAATTATCCTGAGGCAAGAATTTTGATTACCCATCTAACATGTATTCAGTGCAAGGAATACYATGAGAAATGTTATAAGAAAAAACCTGTATTTAAAAAAAAACGTCAGTTGAACTGCTTTGGCTTTTCCATCTACCATGGAGCTCAGTTGTTTAAGGGTTTGCATGACTTAAACACCTCCCCATTATTTGCATGCAATGGGAAGTACTCTGGGAATCCTAAATCAAATTTTAACAAATTGCACCCAGTTAACACCCATTTAACCTTCTGAGCCTAATCATTTTTCAGTAAAGCAACTAAATTGGTAGTCTGCCTTAGCACACCAGCTGTTTTTCACCTCTGATGTACTGCATTTAATGAAATTTGGAATTGAGGATGGATTGGACCACAGCTGCAAGACTAYTGGGCTTTTTCTTCATGCTAAAGGAATGTAAATGTGATGCATGTGATTCCGAGTGCCTTGGCACTTGTGAGCTTAATATAAGTCACAGCAATTCCTGTGGTGCCTTACTGTCAGTGAGCTCTCTAAATGCCTTTAAATATGGGYTATAGATTTAAATCTGTGCTGCTTAATAACTGAAAGGTTGATGGACTCCAAATGTAGTGGACTCCTAAATTTAATTTTTCAAAGGAAATTTATTAATCAAGAAATATTTGAAGCCATTGCTCTGTCAGAACAGCCTCCTGCTAAATTTTCTGTTTGTGTTAGGTGCCCTGTTGAAGGTGCTTAGGTTTCCCACCCTGCAGGTGCAGCTGTGAGGTGCTTGTCATGCTGTGTGTCACAGCCCTGCTGCTGGAAGCTGCACAGGCCTTGCCAAGAGCCTGGTAGCTCGGTGGTGCTTGTGAGACAGGAGGATTGTGGACAGAAGGGACAGCAGGGGTGTCTTCCAAAAGAAGAATCAAGTCATGTTTCTAACATCAGGGCTTGCCCATCTTGCTCAACCAGCCCAATCTAAGTGTTTGAGAAGTGTTATGTGAAAGATGTTTGGGGCCGAGGTGCAGGCAGTGCAGGAGGAGCCCTGTCTGCCTTGAGATCCTGGGGGGAGAGGCAGCTTTGCGTGATCCTTGGGCTGCCCCTGGCGCTGGGTAGGCAGCCCTGTGTCACCAGTGGCTCTGGGAGGGCTCCGTGCTGACCTGCTCTCCTCGCTCTGCACAGAGCCGCCCTTGTCCTGCTCCCCAGAGCTTTGGCCCGGGTTGCGACTGGAGCTTCATGTTCTGCAAGCACCTTCAGCGCTCTGGAAGAAACCCTGTAAAGAGCTCTCACTTGAGCAGCAGATTAGGAGCACCGTGGTGCAACTTGGTCATATAACTACCTGTCAAAATAAATCATTTTTTAAAATGGTGTATACATAGAAATGTGTTTTCAAAAGCAATTAATTGATCTGCTATAAGAGGTGACATCTTCTAAAGAAGGCCTTTGGTGCAGAGGGCAAGAATTTAAGTGTAGAATAAATCAAAAGTAAGAGAAGCAAGTCCTGGGCCCAGGATTTGCAGGCTCTTAGTGCTGGACTGTGGTGAGACTGGACTTACCCCAGCTGGATGGCAGGGAATATGTGGAGATGCTACTGTGTCTTTGGTCACCCTACTGTCCTTTATGTGAGGTGTTAGACCAGGTGGAGACTGTTTGTAAGTCGGGCCTTCCTTGCGCTTTAGCGTGGTGTTGGTGTTGCTTGGTGGCCCCTTGGTGGAGAGGCGCTGGGTGCTGCCAGGGCTCAGAGGCCGCTACTGCGGCATGGAGCGYGTGCCATGGCCTGCAGAGAAGCAGCCTAGAGAGGCTGAGAACGTGGGAGATGGCTAGCTGTCTTAAGCGCTAGGGAACCTTTTTGTCCATGCTTCTTAATGTAGTTATAACTTATGTTTGATCATCTTGATGATGATGCTAATAGAAAAATCAGTGTTACTTGTTCCAAAAATCTGAAAAAAGTACTTGAGGTTTTTTCTCACAACTCAGTTACTTGCTGTATAGAAGACTGTTTTAATTTAAAACAAAAAGATGATATGGATAAGTGCTACTTGATCTGGTTTGTCTGTTCTCCCACCAGGGCTTCAGTGGGCTCGTGCTGCAGGCAGGCTGCGACTACACTGCCTGCATTGGAGGAGCTCTTGTTTGCTCTGCTCTTGGGAATATAAAATTGCCATGATAGATGCCTGAGARGGCGTCTCAGTTTAGGGAGAGGAGAATAATATGTAGTATGTAGTGCATAAGGTGCTTCCATCCTCTTTTGCTGACATGAGAAATCCCTGTTGCTCCCTACTCCACAGCTGCAGGACAGAAGTAGGCTGCAGGCTGAAGGTGCCAGCCCAGCAAGTACAGCTTCCTGTGCCAGCCACGGTTGCACTCCTTCAAACATTCCCAGAAGAAATGGGCTGTTTGTTCTCTTCAATTCTGCAGATCTTGAGAGACTAAAATGATTAAGGTCAGGGCTGTTAATGTGTAATATTTTTGCTTTGTTCTCCACTGAATTTAAGCTTTTCTATTTATGCTTTTCTTACAGGGCTGTGGCATTTAACTATGGTCCATATTTTGGGTTTTTTTGGAGCATTTTGAAATTTGAGGCCTTTAATGGTGATAATTTTTAAAGCATCTCTAAGCAGTACTGATTATTACATGTAATCAATTGATGTCAAAGCAGTGGTTTTTAACACTTTGAGGTTGTCCTCTTTCTCAGTACACATAATCTACTGTGCTGTATGTGTGTGATTTTTTTTAATAGTTACCCTGCATCATCATCTTGAAGTCACCTGAAAGTCTCAAATGGAACTTATGYTGAAAAATCTGTGTGTTAATTGGAATGCTTTTTCCCCAGTCAGCTACAAGAATTRCACATTAACAAGTGCCAAAAAGTTGGGGCCACGCTGGGTGCTAGTGGTGGGTGCAGTTGAAGGAGTTGCTCCACCCTTGGAGCAGTGCCTTCCCGCTGTGCCCTTCCTCCCAAAAGAGGACACCGAGGCTCTCATCACAGCAGCCAGGATTTTCTGTTGTGCCAAGGAAAAATCTGGATATGAGAAGATAGTTGTCTCAAACTGTACTAGCTTATCCTTGTGCTCTTGACTCAAGGTGGTGTCCCTGGGATTAAGAGAGTGATTTGTGTCAAGGGCTGGTCTTTGGGTATGTGTCGTTACCTGTGTTTCCCTGTAAGGCATAAAGGCTGTATGGTGAACGAGTCCTAGCAAAGACTYTTACTGTGTCTACCTTGGTTTGAAACCTGCTCAATTTGACTTTTCAGAGGTGGTTCCCTTCCCGATCTCATAGGGGATGATCTATTTCAGGATTAAAACAAGATTCTAAGAGGGACCAGATAGAAATGGAAAAATTGCCCAGGGAGCAGTTGCCCGGGTGCAGATTAGGAGTTGCAGTGTGTTTTTGAGGAAGACTTTTCTCCAATCTTTCAGCGAATGCTGGAATCAGAGGGCTGGGTTTAAATTATCCCTTAGTTGCCTTATTTGGTTATGGCTGAGCATGCTTGTATCTTTTTTCCTGCGTCTTGAAAAGAGTAATGAGTAATTATGTCTGTAGCTGTGAGCTTCCTATATTAATTTWAAAAAGTATATATTGGAGAAGAGCTGCAAAGTAGGAATAGAGCATAGTCCTTGTGGTTCTTCTACAGATCTAATTAGGATGTGGTAAGACTTATTTTTTTCCCCTCTCCCCTCTTTGTAAAGAGATAACAAATAATAGAGCTCGTGCTAGGAACCAGCTCTTCACATGATTTGGTTGTCTGAATTTATATGAAAATTTCCATGCTAATASACCTAGACAACAGGGAAGAAAGATAGTTTCTAATGGCCTTGACAATAGCTGGGAAATCACCCCTGAAAATCKACATATACAAATCAAACAATAGTCTGAGCATATGGAAATGAATCGATTGCTGATCCCAGGACCAGTTCTTTCAGGCTGAATAATAAACTGGCTGGACATGGTATAGGGGAAAGACTTGGGCCTGGGGTGATGACAGGGCTGCCTCCCCCCTGCCCCAYGGCTGGACACAGCTCTGCCCTTTTGGAGCTTTGGATGGGAGTAAGACCAATAATTCTGGGCTCAGTGAAGATGAGCGGTGACCCAAACTCTTATGAYAAGTTGCAGCCAAGTCTCCAGTATATGCAGTAATCTCTGAGTGCTACTTCTGTGTCTATTATGTACTTGACTTTAAGTCCCCAAAATAACAACAAAAAAAAAATCCCTTCTAGTGCTGCAATTAAGCTCACTCACTAAAGTGAGCAAATAAAAGCTGTCAGCTATGAGCTGAAGCAAGGCTGCAAGGGGCAAAAGCCTGCATTTCCAAGTGGCTTCTGAAGGGTCATCTG
This sequence comes from Nothoprocta perdicaria, assembly GCF_003342845.1. Lineage (NCBI taxonomy): Eukaryota > Metazoa > Chordata > Aves > Tinamiformes > Tinamidae > Nothoprocta > Nothoprocta perdicaria. Next base: position 2,319,957 of record NW_020455544.1, read on the forward strand.
ACTTGCACTTCTGTTTGTGTCTGTGGCCAGAGAAGAAGGTGCTTTTTCTTCTGACCTACTGTGAATTATTGTTTTAAATTAGATTGCTGCTGATCTTAATTTCAAGGGGCAAGTGCTGTTTCTTTTTGCTTGTGCTTGACAATCCTGTGTTGGTGGATAAAGACCCTTCCAAAGTTTGGAACTGCAGTTCTGATTTCCTGAGCTGCTTAGACTGGGGMAGGGAAATGTCTGTCCTTTCTGCTTGGGCCCTGTAGTTGCTGACCTTCTGTGTGGGGCTCTTGCAGACCAGTGTCATCGCTCCAGACGGTCTGCTCTTTGCAAGCACAAAAAATGCCTCTCTGGGAAAGAGCTGTGGAGCTTCTCATATGGATGAGGAATTTGCACAGCAGTGTTGCTTCTGCTAGTTTTGTGCATGTTCTGTATAAAATCGGTATCGAAGTTCATATAGGACCCAGCAGCAAGCACCATCACTTGGACAGTTCATGGAATGAATTGGGGACCTTAGCCAGTGTCAAGCTGAAAAGAAGGGGCCAGATTCGGGTCTCACTCTTGTGCTTTATAACGCCATTTTTAACTGAAGCRGAAGACTTCTACCTCCTTTACTTGAGCCCTGAAAACTGATTTGAGGCACTGACACTTCCCGCTGGAGGAAGATGTATTCAAGTTCAATTTTAACTTTTTGAGAGCTCTATAGAATCATCTGGTTTGAGACAGTGTCTAAAGTGATATGATATTATGCAGTCTTTTATCCTGGGACCTGGGGTGGGGTGGTCCTCAGTACTCTCACAATTTTTAAACAGTAACCTGCTGAATTATTGCTCCTAGACTTTTAAAATTTTTTTACTTCTTTTTTCAGAAGCCTGAGGAGCTGCTGCTGCTGCTACCRCTAACTGAACAGCAACGAAGCAGCCTTTCATTTTGTGGTTTAAAAAGCAGCAACTATGTGGAATTGCTTACTTAAAAGTTCCTTTTCATTTTCAGCCTCAGTTAATTAAATATGTAGTTGCCTAATGTGACCGAAGTATTGCTTGGGGGGATGATAGAATATGACTGTGATCTAAACAGCAAGGTCCTGATGGCAGGCAGTGATGACTGATATTTTGGCTTTTCTGTAATACAGTTCTATGCAACACTTAAGCTGTGGTATAATAATGAAGAGTGCAAGAGTGATATGTAGTTGGGAAAAGTAACCATTTCTTCATTTTCCTTTCTCTTTCCATTTATGCATATGATATACACACACCTTTCCATTTATGCATATGATATACACACATGTGATGGTATGTGCATGCACAGAGGGAGAGAAATACTTATAAAATCTAGCAGTTTGGAGAGAAATGATGACCCTTGCTTTAAAATGTATCTCTTTGCACACTCCTCTGTTCTTAGGCTGTTTGTTAAGGTTGGATTTCGCATAACTTGAAGTACAAGATTCACCTATTAGGAGCAATAGTACAGCCCGTGAGAGGAATAAGTCTTTTCCTTTTGCTGCATAGCCTAAAGTTCCCTGAGAAGTGGCACATGGTCACCTTGCCCATTCAACATGGGCAAGACCAGTCAAAAACCTGCTGATTCACCAGTGTGCCCAGACATCTGCTGCCCTGCCCATGGCTTCAGTGCAGGCAGAAGCTGTGTGCTGGCGTTGAGGAGGAGCGAGCACCTTGGTGCCCCTTGGAAGGGAGGACATCTGACAGTGGGGCCTCTTCTGGGAACCTTTTCCCTGAGGCAGTCAGATGTGTTTTGGYTGCAGATTCTTTTTCGCAGCTGGAAACACTTAATGATCAAGTAATATATGGAAATGTTCTGTGCTGCAAGTTGCAGCAGCTTTAAAATTTTTGAATATCAAGTACATTTTTAGTCTTTAATTTCTATTTAGCCTTATATATTTAAATATTTACTGCAGATGAGTTTTTAGTATTGCTAGTAGTCCTTTATTGATGCTTTCATTGGTTCTTTTTGACCATGACAGGGGTAATTAAACTGAAACAACCATAGAATGAGCAGTTATGTGAATTAAACATTCCCATATGAGGTGATTACAGAAATTTTTTGTTTGTATGTGATGTTGGCCAGCTTAGTTGGATAGCTAATAGCAATTGCTCCTGTTGAAAGCAGAAGTTCTAAAATGTGGTTATGGTTGTGTATGTGAAAGGATGAATTAGAGAGATCCTTTAAAAAGCAATTCTTTAAGAAGACAGGATCTGGTGATATATAAGAATATATATAAGAATATATATAAGAATATAATATTATATATAATATATACGTGTATATGTAAGTTGCATGCAGCTTGGTGAACCATGTGCCTTGATACTCAAGCAGTGAGTGCAGCATCTGTGCAGCATGGACATGAAGACTCATGGTCATTCTTTTCTTGACGAGCGTTTTAAGCTGAAATGGATCCTTAGAGCTAAAATTGTTTTATGTCTTGGGATAGCAGTTATCCCACATAGTTAACCCAAGTACTACATTATTCCCCTAGMGTTTGTTTTACTGTTAGGAGTCGCACCAGTAAAATCTTAGAGGTGTTTAAAGTTCTTAATGGCCCTATTTTGAAAGGTGCAAAAGAAGAGAGGAAAAAACCTAAGCTGTAATGTAGCATATTCAGAGTGGAATTAATGGGAAATTGGAAAACCCAAGTTCAGTATCAATGCAGAGGTAGAAGTACAGCTATCCCGATTTGTTCTGGTAGCCTGCACCAAGCAAGATGCTGCTTTGTGCCTTGGTGTTCTAGCAAGGGGATATATCAAAAATAGCTTTAAGAAAGGAACAGTCAATAATGAAATAGCTTAAGACTTTCAGTCCAGTTGGGATGTATGTTCTGCTGCTGTTTTAGCCTTTCCATGTTTATTAAAAAAAAAACTTGTGTTTATATAAGAACTCAAGATCTATGAAGGTCTGCTGTTCAAATGCCATCTGGAAGGCTGTGCACAAGTCTCCCGATTGGACTTGTTCAAGCACTGCTGCAGGATTACTGGGCTACGGCGTGTGGCCTTCTTCCAACTGGACTTGGAGAGCAGCCAAGTCCAGAAGTYTCCTGTCTTGGGAAGTGGGAGGATTCCTAGTCATGGCAAGAGGCTGCTGTGCTGCTCTTGTGCTCGGTTGGTGCTAGGCAGTCAGCAGATGTAGGGACATATCTGGCAGGGCCCTTGCGTGGTGCAGTGTCTTGTTTCAGTCCGTAACCTTTTATCTCGCAGACTTGGTTCTCTCCTCAGCACCTCATGAGTGGTTAACTCGGCAGAAGGCCTTGCTGCCAAAAGAGGGGCTCTGCTGGTAGTTACTATGTTGTATCAGCTGACATTATACAGGGTACAAAATGACTTTACCAATTTTCAAGTGTAGACTACCTTGGCAGTATTTTGAGACTCTTGCAGGTGTTTTTATCCTAGGCTGCTGGTTTGTTGTGAGAATTTAATTCTATGGTAGTGACTTGGCCAAGCATCCAGGTTGTAGCTTATCTAACATTTAAACTTTGAAATAAAATTGGTTATTAGTATAATTCTTAAATCATTGTAGCAATGTGAGGGATGTTTGGCTTCTAGATGTTAGTACACTGTGTAATCTACTGGAGTCTTGTGACAAAGCTGACTAGAGAATCATCAACTGAAAAATGGCTAGTTTGAGGCAAAAACAGTAGTATTTTTGGTATAACATGTTTCACTGATCCCTAAGAATTCAGAASAGGTTACATTATTTTTATAAAACTGTCAGTTTAAGGCCTAGTAGGTAGTATTTACCACTTTATTCTTTCTTTTGTAGGTAGTACAAACAAACGCTCTAAATGCTTCAGATKATTTTTATGCTCAAGTAAATGTGATTCATTTGGAACAAGTCTTTGCAGAAGCTTCGAAACAGTTCTCCTTTGAACTTGCTCCTTATGAAAGATGAAAAATGAAGACATTGTTTTTTCTGTTCCCTCTGTTTTTGTTTACTTAAGTAGAGTTGCATGGGTGTCCAATGCATTTAAGCAGAGAAGCAGGAGATGTCCTGTTAGAGACACCAAGGAAGAGTACAGGAGAAAAACCATTCTGACCTTCTGCTTCAAAGCTACTTTGAAAAACATGAAGCTTTCTAATGGATATTGTTTTAASCTGGCAAAATCAAAAAGCTGGGGAGTGGGGGAAGCAATGAGATGCCATCCTCAGAAAAATGAGGAAGACTTCAAGATGGCTCCTTCCTCTGTGGTCATATGTTCTAGTCGTCTATAGTCTTCAAGCATTTTCTGCTTGGGGTCTTTGAGTCAGATATGGTCTCTTTTTTCTGTTTCTTGATCTCAAGCTTTGGGTTCTTCTGTCTTGTGAGCTGTGTGAGTTTCAGAACAAGTATTTGGCCTAGTGTTTGATTGCAGGTGTCATGTTGTATATCTCAATGTGTATATATCTCATTTTGCCCTTCAAAGTGGGGGAGAAGACAAGCCTACTCAGATGGAACTTGGGGCTGATTTTTTTTCCAATTACATCCTCACTGGATAAGTAAACTTGTTTGATGTAGCAATCCATTTTAAAAGATACTGTGATGAAACTAGAGGCCTCATAGCCTTATGTTGCTTAATTGTAAGTTTTCTGTGTTAAGAGGGGGTTTTTAAGGACAAAAATAGAACCTCAGACAAATACCTTAAAATTGACTATCTAAAGATAACGTGTATATTCCTCAGAGGCTGTGTAGTCTAGAATGGAAAAGATCCAGTAGCTGTAAAAATCACAAAATATTCCTTCCCCAAACAAATCAAATGGGTCTAGCAACTTAATATTTATGTATATATGAATAGTAGTCATGTATTTACTAATGCGTGGTGATGTTGAACAAGCARAAGGAGTTTCTTCTTGGCCCTGTCRTTCTTAGATAGCAGTGGAAGCCTTTAATGTTGTAGACAAAGCTCTATYATGTGGGGGGGAAGGCAGGTGTTGCTTTAGCTGGGAGAAGTAAGGAGAGGTCAGGGCTGCTTAAGGAGTGTGGCTTCATGAAGAGTTTCTCAGAACTAGTTTGGGAAAGATGAGCAGTGAAGCAAGGCTGTGTGACCAAAACCCAGCAGTCTCGGAGATATGGGTGGTGACTTGGAAAGCTGATCAGTGGAAAGCACAAGGAACTTGGTCAAATAACCAACCATCAGGTRGAAGTGAGCAGTGTGTTTGTTATATTATAGCAGTGTGTTTGTTARGAGGAACCACTCAGTGAAGAGTGAGGGGGAACCACTCCATGGCAAATATTTGGAGCCCCCTTTATTTTCAGGCAGAGCTGAGTTCTGCTATCCTTGCAAACTAATGCATATGTATAATCAGAAAATCTGTTTGGCATGCAGTGAAATCTTTGGACTGTAACTGAGCTGTAACAGTGCTGTTTTTCACTGTTTATCTACCCTGGAACTGCTGAAGCCTGAAGCAATTGCTGCCTGGGGGGCTTTTGCTGTACAAGTATTTGAGAAGAAAGCCAGTAGGAAATGGGGAGTTTGGCCAGCATCTAACAGCCATCCAGGAAGGGAGAGCCTTGATGCCTTCTGTGAACTAAGCTAACAACTACTTAGCACCTTTTCAGACTCCAGAGATGGTAATTCCTGGTCTTAGTAGCTGCTTGGGAAGCTATACAAAGCACCCGGAATATGCTGCTGATTTGGGTCCGGGCTCCCACAAGTGCTTGTGGCACTCGTTGTGTGCCTGGTCGAGCTTGGCTTGGAAAGGTTCCCCATGACCCTGCAGAGGGTCAAGCAAATGAAGAGTGATGTTGACTTGCAGAAACATAGAAACTTCCCGCAAAAGATAACTCGACTCCTAGAAGAGTAAAGAGCCAAGTAGCTCTTGGAGCAGCAGGAAAGCTAATTCAAGTTAAGCTGGAAGATTTTTCAGGAGTTGGAAGTTTATTCCAGGTAAGATGTGGCACCTGTATTTAGTTTAAACAACTATGAAATTGAAGTGCTTTACTCCTGTCTTTCAGTGTGTTGCCTGGGATTTAGTCCTACAGCTAGTGATGTTCTTGTGATCTTTAGTCATATGTGCCTTTTTTCATGTCTTAATCAAAGACTCCTCACTGCAGCAAGGTGGAACCTTGTAATGGCCGGGTTGACTATTGCTGTGGAATTGCTGTGTGTGTCGATAAAGGAGACTSTTGCTTTCTGCAAATGTTTAGGCAATTTATAAATGCTAATATGGTGACTACTTCCTGAAGAACAGGTGAAGCCAAAAGCAGATTGAGGGCTCACATTACCTTGCACAAAAATGAAACCTTATATCTGACCAGCAAGCCTGGAGGCAGATGTTCTTTGGATTTACAATGACATCTTGCAGCAATTAGGATTAAGTGCTTATTTTTTCKGCAGAACCTCAAATGTCAATGGAACAGCTGACAGTGGCGGGTGTGTGTATAGGACTTCAGAAGCTGGTGGCAGCTGGGCTGGAGCACAGAGCTGCTGACTATTSCAGTCACGGGCCCAAGGCAGTTGGTCAAGGGCATGAAGTCATTACTGGGCTGCTCTTTCTCCTTTCTTTTTCCCTCTGTTTTTTTTCTTTTCCACTTGTCCAGAAAAGTTTGTTGAAACTACTTCAAAGGCATCAGTTAATTGATGGTGACCTTTTAATAGAGTGTTTTGATCTTTGAGGCTATGCATTTCAAGTTCAGCAAAGTCCATCGTACCTAATTTCAAGAGACATGTTTTACTGGAATGCCAAATGAAAATTTTATTGGGAAGCMAGCCAGGAAATTAAGAATTGACATTTGAACATGTGCATTAAATGCAAGATCCTGTGTAATTTAGGTATGAGCAGTGCTTTTCTTTAAGCAATCCTCCATGTTTATCTCATCCTAGAAAATCACTCTCCTGAGGTATTTAAAAAAAAAAAATCAATAAATCCACTTTGGATCTGAGAAACCATTAAAGTGCGAGCAGATGGTGAACTGATATTTTTATTTTTTAACGCTACAATAAATTTGATTATTTCAATTTAATAATTTAAATTTTTTGGTTTATCTGAACAACAGCTATTCAATCATTTTAGCAAGTTGTTCAAACCTGTGGGTGAAGCTGGGCCATGCGGCTGTGTGAAATGACCAGGTGCTGGTGTTGGAGGGCAGGGCAGGTTGCCTTGGGCCTCAGGCCAGCCTTGGTCCCTGCAGTGAGGTGCTRTGCCCGTGGCACGTGTGTCCTGCGGTGCTCCAGGGCGTTGCTGGTGGATGGAGCCACAGCTGCATGGAGAGGAGCTGGRCTGGAGGGAACCTGAGTGCTTCATGGTGCTGCTTGCACCCATGGTGGTCAAGCAGAGCAACCTCTGAATGGGAACTGAAGCTGTGCTGGAAATAGAAAATTAAATCTTACCTTCCATGTAACATTTACAACTTTTTGGAATAATTGGTTTTAATACTTGACAGTGGCCAAATCTGTCTTAAACTTTTGATTCAAAAAATTTTTTTTCCTAGTCGACTTGTATTAGCCTGCAAGACTAATGAAAATATTAAGCACTAGCATACATATTTTCAGTTGGTTTTTCTCCTGCCCTCTCGTGTTAGTGTTACTACCTATAACACTTTGGACACAGGGGAGAAGGAGGGAGGTTGGCACCATTGTGTTTCTGCCTGCTACAGTGGTTCTCCTGGGGGAAGAAAAGATTCAGTGATTGTTATACTATGTTATGATGTTAGTGAGGATTATACTGAATTTATGGTGTTTTTCCCTTCATCTTCTGGAGGGAAAACAAACAGAAAAAACACAGGAAATAAAGGAAGAGACAGGGAGGTTTAATTGACCCTTTAGTTCTTCAAAATATTATATCAAGCTACTGTGTTAATGTGACTTGTATCTGGAGGTACTCTTGTTTTTAGAATGTGTGCAGCTTGGGGGCAATCCTGAGCTCCTGAGCCCACTGGAGTGAGCAAGGGGCTGGAGGAGCCCCTTGGCACCCCTGCTGCTGGCACCTCCGGCTGGGCTTGGCTCCAGTCACCTCAAAAGGAGATGGAGCAAAGAGCATCCAGAGAGACGGTGGCTGCAAGTGCCTGGAAGCCCAGGGGCTGTGTGAGCTGCTGCTTTATACGGTGCCTCTTGGGGTGGCAGCCAAGACAAAACTTTCACAAGCTGGAATATAATGTTTGAAGGTTGCTTGAAAATAATAAGCCAACCAGAACAAATGCCTGGAGTGGGAGGAGGCAGAATTAAAGTACAGGATAAAGTTTAATTACAGATAATATATCTTTAAAGAATGATGCAAGGAGTTTTAAAGTGGCACAAGAAACATGGTGTTTTCACTTGGGATTAATGTATTTGGGTTAATTATTATAGCCTAGCCAGCAACTACTAACAAAATATATCTGGAAATGTAYACAAGAAAGTAATTGCTTTTGAGGGACCAATTAAGAGAGAAAATAAAGGCAATTCATAACACTGACTATTGGAAAGTTCATATATGTATGCCTTTTRCAGCTATGGAAATGAGAAGTGTCTTAGAGGGAGAAGTGCCTCTAAATCTCGTTCCTGTATCCTGAAGTGGTGCTCCTTTCCCTTGTGTGGTGCTACCTCTGCAGCTGCTGTGCTCATAGAATCCTTAAGGTTGGAAGGGGCCTTTGGAGAGCATCTAGTCCAACCCTTTGCACACACARGAACACCGAGAGCATGCAGCGCAGGATGGTGTCCAAGTGGGTTTGGAAGATATCCAGAGAAGGAGACTCCCCAGCCTCTCTTCTAGAGAAGAATTTGGCAACTGTGATGAAACCAAGTTTGATATCGGAGCAGAAGCTTCTGCTCAGACTGTATTCTTATTTTATTCAATGCAGTGATGAAATAGAGGCCTTGAAAGTCTGTGTGGTTCTTAAACTCAGAGAAACTCGGCTGTCTATTTCAGTGGTGGGGTACCAGCACTGTATCTCACTGCTGACACRAGCACACAGAGGAGTCAGTAGGCTTGGAAGTAGAGATTTTTTTAAATGTCTTGAAAACATATGGATAGGCTAGGGCTGTTTAATATTCAAAGCTGCCGTTAAACTCCAGCTGCATTTCAAGAAATTGCTTAGTATGGGTCAATTTAGAAATGGCACAAGAGATTAAATGTTAGTTGTAGTTCTCTTAAATACTGYATGGTATAAGCTGTACTGGAGAGCTGAATCTGTTTTTCTGTAACTTTTTTGCTTAAATAAGAAATGAATTTTAAGCAATGTTCTCTGGTAAAGAATTAACCAAGAGCAATTGTGCATATTTCTGAGGATGAGATGATATGAAATGAGTCTATTTTTTTCCTTTCTCTAAAATTATGGTAGGTACATAGGATGCTGCCTACAGTCTTAAGGAAAAGAACAAGGCGTAAAACTAAATTGGTGGTTCCTTCCCATCAAGTTGTTCTCTCCAGARATATCTCTGCCCTGCTTGTCTCCTGGGCTCCCCTGTGTGGAGGTAGCCAAAGCCTGGCCTCGTTGCTTGGTCATGTCACCTCATCTCTCTTGAGGWCTGCAGCACTTGGTATCTCAGTTTGTGCTTCCTGTGCAGTTGTCCACAGTGATGCTGGGTTCCTTTTCCTTGTAGGAGAAGTGGACTTGCCTGGAGTTTAGGTTTTGTTCTTTTGTTTGTTTCAGGCAATAAGCACTAATGGCAAGATGCATGCAGGAGGAAAGCTGCTAGAGATGAAAACATTCAGTTATCTCTCTCTTTTTCTTCTCTCCAGAGGTTGTTTCTGGCTTACAAGCATGGTTATCTAATTATCTGGTGATTTAGCTTGCAGTCGAGTGCATGGCAACCTGACAAGGACAAGAATTGGCTCCAAGGTGCTGTTTGCAACAGAATCTTTGAGTTGAGGACATGGGGGTGGGGAAGCTCTTGGCCTTGCCTGGCCAGAGGAATTGAGAGCGTGTTGGCAGCAGCGTTGCTCTGGGTACTGTATTATTTTACCAAGCTGTTTCAAGCCTGTAATGTAATAAAGTGTAGGTAGAGGGGGAAAAAAATATAACAGTTTCATTAATTGCTTATGTTCCCTTTTGTGAAGAGCAAATGTTTGGCTTGTACATTCTCCTCCTTCCCTATCAAATGTGATTACAGCTTCTTAGTATGATAAGCGTGCATCTTCTGTAATGCTTTAAAAGGCACTGYTAGCTCCTTTGGCATTTACAGCAGCAGTAGTAATGATGATGGACACTTYGGGTACAGAAGCCAATATTTTTAGTACTTTGATTGGGTTTCTATGCAACAGACTATAAACTGTGTACTGTTCTTTAATGTGTTATTTTATTATACTCTTGATTGTTGGCTGCCCTTTACATGTTTTTTCCATCCATTTTATGGGAAATGTGTTAGACTTCCTTAAGTGTTTAAGGCACAGTAATTACAGAGAGAAGATGCRTGAATCAGTAAATAGCTTTTGAAGGTGATTGTGAGGGCTGCTTGTCATATGTTTTTAGGAACCCTTTTCTGTTTTGCTTTAGATGGTGCCAACATGAAAAATAAATGTGAGCTTATTTTGCATCAAGAGTGTTTGCACACATTGTGTGTGTGCTTTGCAGGTGGGCTATTGATGAAAATGCTTAGAAGGATTTGGCAGTATGGAAAAGGAATGGAATGATGTGATGAAAAGCACAAAGGGGTAAATACCTATACATTTCATTGCTGTAAGTGTCTACCCTTGCAGTTGGGTAACTTTGTGCAGTTGTAGTATTTTGTGGGTAGTGTTACTTGTGTTTGCATGGAGTTGAATGCTTTATATAGACAAATAAGCATTGACTTTTTGAAATGATAGCTATTTATTTTGGTGTCCACATGCCTGTGGCTTTATTCTGGGGGGCTATAGCGGTGAAACTGAACTTAAGCACTTCTAATGCATACCAGAAAATATTTAATGATTGGTATGTTAAAGGCATCTCTTTCCCCTGCCCAGCTTGTTGACATCAGCGCATACAGCTTCAAAGCTGAATGCGAAGACCAGATGAAGGTTGAACTTGTCTCTGAACAGAGTTTCTAGGCTGCTACATTCCAGTAAGTGTTGACATTTCCAGAGCCCTGTACAATTTCATCAYGTTTAGTCCTGTTTTCAGCCTTTCTTTTGGTAATAGCCATGAATGTGAGTTCTGTTCTGAAAATACTTTGGGGGAAGCTAATTACAGTTGTCTGTAGTTGAGTATTTAAAATAATTGTTTCAGGAATTTGAAACCGTCTTTGAGAGGGATGAAAATGTAAAAGGGCGAGGTAAAGGTTATTATATTGTATGTCTGTTCAATGAGYATGAAGCCAAAGCATTTTGGGATGCCAGTGAACTTTTAAAATACATTGTGTAAAGACCTGCAAGTGTACCATGAAAAATAAAAATGAAAAAAAAAAGGTGCCAAAAGGAAAGGGAATTTCTTCCTTTTTAGCAAACCTGCTGTGCCATAGTGCGAAAACCATTGCCTCTTTAGTCCACCCTCAGTGTAGTCTTCATTACTTTTGGAAGCAGTTCTCATTGATGAGAATTTTGACCTACTTCTACCTAGTAGAACATCAAATTTGCAAAAAAAGTTTATATGTATATGTGAGCACAACATCTTTAAGCGATGATTTTTTTTTCTCTTGGGCTGCTTAAGTGAGAGATGCTTTGCAAGTGTTTACATATCAAGATTTTGGAGTTAGTTAAGCTTTTCCTGATGCTAGTCCTTGAAGTTTCTTAGAATGAATTTCTTCAAATCAGATTGCGCCATGGTATGGTTTGAATACATAGTTCTAATACTCACTACATATTAGAGTGGGATTATTGTAATAGTCCAATTTGTGGTTTTTATCTAAGCTCAAATTGTCAGMGGTAAAAATGAAAGGGATCTCTGATTCCTCTCTAAGCACTTTTGTTGTCTATACTGTACTACTTCATATATCAATTGTATGTGTCTTGTTTACTTCCTATGTGTTACCAGGTGTCTCTGTGGTTTTACTAGGAATTTGGTCTTTATTTCTACAGGAGTGGAGGGAATAGAGCACAGAAGAATGTCTTCTGTAGAAGATCATTTAAAATGAAATAAAACAGTGTCAGGAAAATGGAAGAAATCATTATGAAGCTCAGAATGAGTGGACGCATTGAATGTAATATGCTGAAAGAATCAATACAAATGGATTTAACTGAGCTGCACATTTGTTCAGAAAAGTCCCAGAAAAGTTTGTTTTCCTTAGCATTACATGATGAGCTGCAGKTTTAGTTTGGGAAAAGCAATAGTTCTTTGCAGTTTGCAGCTCAAACTTGTTTGTGTCCCTGTAAAATTACCATTGGATGACCTTGCATGGGAATTGTGTCATTTTTATAATAATCATTTATAGCACTRTGTACTTAAGAGTAATCTCTTACAAGTAAAATTACTAATCTAGCTGTCTCTTCCCAGTGAGGATAAATCCTTGAACTACTTTAATTAGTAGATGGTTTTGAACAAAGCTTGTATGTGRAACTAAAAGCTTGAAGAATAATTTCACTTGCTCGGAGTATGATTACTTCTGTTTTAAATTGATGATTTGAATATTTGTATTATAGTTCTGTGGAAGGATTTTTGTTTCAAGGTGTATTTCAGCTTGTCATCTACAGTTAATCTGAGCAAACCATTTTATGCTTGTTCTCTATAGTCAGCGTGCAGTACCATAGACCCTAATTTCTTTATCAAAGTGAGATATGTAAAATGTACGGAAAATAGTATTAGATGTATTTGGTACTCATTCTTTTAATCAACAGATAGTTTTTAGATGATTGCATTGTTCATACAAGGCMTGTGTTGGTTCCTGCTTTGCATATTGATAGTGGGTGTAATACAGAAATACAGAAATAAGCATGAATACAGAAATSAGCATCCGGATGGCTGGTAGAAGGCGCTGTTAGCTGCACCTCTGGTCGCCTCCCTGACTTCAAGATGGCATTTGCCCAGCTACAATTCACAAGCATGGGCTGCAAGCACTATGGTTTCATGGTAGGCTTTTATTGTTGTCAAATGTTAGGATTTTTATCAACACGTTATTGCAGAGGAAGTGTAGCTATGTGTAAGTACAGATGAAATCTTGGTTGAATGCAGATCCTTGTGGCAAAAATAATCTGAGGTAGATAGTCTACAAAATCTTAGTGCCCCTCTTGAGGTGTGTTTGAAAACRTGGTTTATTTTGTAGCTTTAGCACTCAAGGTGCTAAACTTCCTTGGAACATGCAGTGGGGTGCCTGCTTCAACCGCTAAGTAGCRACATGGCCGACAGGTGACAAAATGCTGATTTTATAGGTGTTTAAAGGAATCTGCTTAAATATTTATTGCAGAACAGGTTTAGCATCTCTAAAAGCCAAAATCTCAGGTGGTTCCTGGAGAGGTGGTGGAGAGAAGGGTTCAGCAACCAGCTTGCGGGGTGAGAGCTGGGCAGCTGAGCGCCACTGGTACCATAGGAGCTGGTTGTGGAGCTGGGGGCAGTTGTGAGCTGGTGGTTTTCATATTATGGCTCGTTACATGTTCTGGGTGCCTAGCAGGGTAAGGRGTTTAAGCTGCCATGTCAGTTTAGTAGCCTGTAAAACTTGGTTCACAAGCTCATATTAGGAGCCTGGTTTGTAGGCCTCACTGGAGGAGGCCTGAGAGATTGGAGTGACTGTTTGGAGAAGTTAGACTGATAGCAGGTAGTTTTGTCCTAAATCTATTGGCTGCCTGTGTGTACTTTTTGTCTCTGTCCCTTTGCCTCCATGATTCTCTGAAATATTGCTAATATTCTCAAATGSAAATGTGTGATATTCTGGTCAAAGTATATTGCAATTTTGAGGTGGTGGTTTTTCCAGCTTTGGTGAAGAGGTTGTTATTAACTAATAAAGTGGAATTAGGTTAGTGTTTGTAATACCACCACTTATTTTGGCATTTAAAAAAAAAATTACTGTCTTTAAATAGTGAGAACCTTGCTCTTGTGATTTTGCATCATTGCTTTAGACCCTGTTAAAGGAGAACTCCTGAGACATAATCCTAGAGAATAGGAAGTCAATGCTACATTCATGTTAGAATCCAGTTTTTAACTGGGAGGACAAGTAGGGATTCTTTTTTTGAGCTAAAGTGGATAAGGTTTAGAAAGCCCCTCTTGGCTGGTGCTGTGTGATGTAGGAGCTCATGGAGTTGAGGAGGCTTTGCCTCAGCCCATGTGCAAGTCGCTTTCGGTGCCTCGTATATACCAGGATGATATTGGTTATAAGGAAAGGTTAGAAGAAAAWTTGTTTTTCTTTTTTTGGAGGGCAGGGGATATATTATTCATCCCATGCCCCTCAGAGTTCAATATCTGTGGAGCATGTGTGTTAGTTGGCTGTGTGTTGAGGACTCTGGCAGCCCTCATGGTGTCCCTGTGCTTGGGGGCCCTGGAGGGCTGCACTGCTTCCAACTGCTGCAGGAAAGGGAGGACAGGGAGAAAAGCCTGGGGGAGCAGGAGGGGATTGCAGATGAAGACACCTAGAAGGAAAAAAAATATATATWWTATATATTTGGTTGTCTGAATAGGATTGATGGAGTTTGGGTAAGGGCTCCCTGGAGACAGTTTGGGAAGCTTATTTATAGCTCTGCTTAGGATCTTCTTAGAGCCTGCAGCTGTTTGCACAAGACTGTCCCTTAGCACTCTGCCTTGAGCATTTTGAGTAGTGGTCTGGTTTTTGTCCTCCAAAAAGAGTGTGGAGAGATTTAAAGCTTGTGTGGAAAATCATAGTATGCCTTCAAAATAAGTCAGCACCACTGTGGGTCCATGCATCAAAAGAACAGATATTTTTACAATGTGTATATGGGATATATTACCAGTTGTAGTCTGTGATTCAAGATTCACTTTGTTTTCAAAATTGATTTTATTTCAGACCTTTCATTTAGAAGCATATAGTCAATTTGGAATTGCTTTTGCTTTGGAAAAACCTTCAGGAACATGTGGAACTAACTTGGCGGGGGAAAAAGGAACTGGGATGAAGGATATTTGGGGGAGCTAAAGGCGGKAGCCTAGCATCATGCAATTTTATGAACTGTGATATTGGATCTTGAAAAAGAACATTTTTCTGTGAAGGTAATATGAGCAACATACTGCTAGTTAGAAGCAAAGAAGTGGAATTAATTCTGTTTTGTTTTTGTCTGAACTTGAAATGTTTTTAAATACCTTGTTTTTGCAGCACTGTGGTGTCATTCAAGATGTTCATGTTTTAAATATTTGAATAACTATATGCAGTTTGTGTACCATTTAAATCTGGGAATAATCTGCATGATCTCTGAAAAAATCTTTCAAGGCTGCATGAGAAATTATATATGCAAGTATATTGGTTTACTTCATGTGCACCTACATCCTTCATTTGTCYCTCAGCATCATCTTCACCTAGTGCAAACTGGATTTCCAAGGATTGCTGCCTTGGAAAGATGACTAGTTGAGGATAAATTGGGGGATTAGAAGCTGTGTTTGAGGCAGTTGTAGTGGAGCATCTCAGCAGGGCAATGTCGTGTGTGTGTGTAAATGGAGAAGRAAGGAAGGTAAGGTAGTGAGCTGATCAAGTTTGCAGCTGCTAAGTTACTGGGTATTTAGGGTAGAGAGAAAGTGTGGATAACTTTAGGATAAACTTAGAAGTGTAAGCCCTAGACCATGAAACAGCAGATGAAATTTGGCATGTGAAGTGATGCATGTGGGGAGAAATTATTATAGTCGTCTTTAGAAACGATAGACTTGGGGATGAAATCTAGAGGGATTGGTAGTGATCATCAACTTATCTGATGGAGTGATCAGTTGAGGCCAAAAAGCAAATTCAACATTTGGAGCCCTTGACAAGGGAAAAGGGAACAAAACAGAGAACTTAGTCACTCAAAGAAACTCTGCAGATCTGTTCTCCCTCTATTAAAAATACGTATAGGAAATGGACAAGCTTGAGAATGGCTTTGCAAGTTGTCAGTGGAAGGAATGATGAAGAATAAGACTCTTTGGCTTTGAAAAAAGATGAGGGCTAAGGTGGGCTCTGGAAAAAGTCTTACATGATGATGTAAGGCCTTGAAGAAGGTGGGAACTGATGTTCTGCTGTCTCTTCCAATGCAAGATCTTGGTATGTTAAATGAAACCAGTGGGAACTGGGTCCCAAGTAAACAGAAGGTGTTTGTATGGGTGTACTGGAGTTGCTTGCAATTGGAGCTTTGGGCACTGCAAGTGGAAATGGGAATTTGAAAAGACAGTGGGGGCTTTCAGGGTAGAGAAGCTGCTTTGAGAGTTAGSAAGTGGAATGCAAATTTGAATAAAAAGCCTCTGTGAAAGGAGATGGGGGCTGACAATTCTGCATGAGGTGGCCCTGTTTGTCTTCCYTGGGGGATTGCTTATGGCTCTTGTGGCCAGAAAAAATGGTCCGGTGGTTTAATACAGCTGTTCCGTGCATGTAGATTTGATGCAAGGCCTCAAATGCACCCAATGTGTAGCGTTACCATGACCTTATTGAGGCAGACCTGTAGTCAGAGCCTCTTTATAACAGAATCTCCCTTCCAGTATTGTGCTGTTCCCTTTCAGTAACTAGTTGCTATCTTCTAAGGTTTTGATAGAGAGATTGCATTGAGAAAGGTAGGTGGTAGCCTTATACTCAAAATAGTGTTTTACTGTAAATTGTGTTATGAAGCACAATCTAAAAACCAAGGAACCTTTATCTAAAAATCCAGCAAGTGGTATATGTAACACTGCTGGTAGTTCAGTCATTAGCAATACTGAAAGCTCCTGCATAAACCAGAAGGAGATCGTACTAGTCATACAAGTCATTAAAATCATTGAAACCTCAAGATTGCTATAATATTAAAAGAAAGACRCCCTACTGTAATGGCTTACAAAGAGATATGTGGCCATTTTGTTTGGGTTTTTGCAATTTGGTTTTCAGATGTGGAGAATTTATTGTAGAAAAAGCTATAATCCCTAATTTATTTTCCATAATCAGGATAAGCTGTTAGAGATTGCTGAACTCAACWGGAAGGTCTGTTTATCTCTGTGCCTTGGTGACACATTATCTAAAAGCAGGAAGCTTTCATTAGAACTAGTGACAGCTGAAGCCACTTACAGTGTTATGTCCTCATAAAGTTCTTGATGGTTTATTTTTGTCTTGATGTATTATGACTGTCAAAGACTGGCAGAAGGAGCAGTCTTTGGTCTAAATCTTGAAACATGAATTATGAATTATATTACCAAATGTTCCTTGCTGTTCCTGTGAAACATGAACCTTAAAGCCGCACAGGTAAGAAGGTCGGGATGGACATTCATGTGACCAAAATTCAGAACTAAGGACAGGTAATGATGTGATAAAACTACTCCTATGAATAATCTAGTTAAATTATGGCCATTGAGAGATGATTGCTTTACAAGGAGGGATGACTACCAAATAATTTTTTTGAGGACATGTTTCCTAATTCTGCCCTACTTCCTTTGTTTTTGTCTATCCATTTGGGCCATCTTTTGTTGAAGAGCCTCCAATCAGATAGTCATCTCATTTGGAATTGATTTGGAATTAAATGAGTGACTCATGGGTTTGGAAACCTTTTTCTAGGGAACTAGCTTAGATGCATGAAGCTGTTGGCAGTTGGCACTGACCAAGATCTCTCTCTCTCTTTTTTTTKGGGCCTGAGCAGAGCACTGTGTGGATTCCCTGGAGCTGGAGGTGGGCTCTCCCCAGGCCCCYGCCAGCTTCTGCGCTGGTTCCCTCGAGATACACAGGGAGTGTGTCACTGTCACTCTGCCTGCTTGGGTCTGGCACGAAGCATCCCTTGTCCTCTTCAGCAAGCAGTTTCAAAAGCATCGAGACTTTGCACTCCYCTAACTTGGGCTGGAACCGATAGGGAGCCCATGGGGTTGGGGTAGCCGTGGGTTGAATGTGTTTTATCTGATATAGACTTATTTCTTTTTCTTCCTTGTTCACAGTCTATGTCTCAGTCTTTCTATTTCGAAGCCTGGCAGCAGACATGGTTTCTGCTGGCTAGCAGCATGTTTGGACACTGCCCTGGCTAAGTTGTTCATCGTGGGTATATTCTGCACCGCACTGTACATCGTGGTTCTTGCCTCAATGTACAGAGCAGGTTTCTTGCTTTGCTCTCTTGCTTGCAGGGGCTGCACAGTCTGTGCTCCTCAGGGACAGGGCACCCTGGTTCCTGGCTGTCTCTTAGGTTTTGGGCATCTTCTTGCCCTTGTACTGAACTGTGCTCATGACAGAGCTGTCTGGGTGTTTCAACTTTTTGAAACAAAGATAATGCAGGTGTCTTTCCTGCATTGTGAGAGGGTCTGCTAGCCATTCCTCCCATACCAGCAGCTCCCTGCTGCCTCTGCCCTGAGGATCCCGTGTCACATTTTTGTCTTCGTATGGAGGGGATGTGGTGACAATGGGACACAATGGTGGATGTTGTTGGGACCCTATGGTCTTTTSACAGTCCCAGTTGGTCTCTATCTTGTACTGTGGGCTTCTCTACCAAAGCTACAAAGCTGACAAATAGCTACCAATCCTTGAAACATTCCCAGTTTGTGCACTTTATCACAGTATAGGCAAATGGCCAGAATTGCCATAGGACTAAATAYGTTCCTTCGTTCCTTTTAACCAAGCCTTGTCAGCCAGGTATTGCTTGGATTGGAATTGCAACTGAAATAGAAGTGACAAAGCTTGGGAAGCTGCTCAGGTCGGACTTSTGGTTTCAGGAGACAATGAATATATCCACCCATTGACTTGTTTGGTTTTGTTTATTCAGGGCTGGAATGGTTGCTTAAGGATATAATGATTGTGGAATGACTACCAAAACGTTTGATGTTTTCCACATGTCAAATTAGGAAACATACTTGAGGCATCCCAAGTACCAAGAGAAACTCCTTGTYTCCTGTTGTAGCCAAGTGTACCAAAATGAATAAAATATCTGTTTCCCTGATGCCTTAGTGAAGTCCTCTTTCTTCCTCTAGCAGAAAATRGAACTGTGTTCTTCTTGAGTATCTCTGCAGTAGCTTGTACCCTACAGGAGTATGTGTACCTCAGCCTCAATGAGATGTGATGAACTATGCRGAGGAATTGCCCCTGAGGAGCAATTGATGCCCTTTTCATCATCCTCCTATTTCCTACAGGAAAAAAAAAGTAATTTTTGATCACCTGTTTTGCGTGTATACTCTTATTTTCATGGGAGCAGTATAGGCCCTTGTGACTTGTCTTCAGCAGACAAGCTTTAGTTGATTCTTTGGCAAGTGCTTTATTATGCAACTCTACTTGAAGCTATGACCCTGAAAATTTAGGAGTTTTTCTTAGTGTTATCATAGAATCATAGAATGCCCAAGGCTGGAAGGGACCTCAGAGGTCATCGAGTCCAACCCCCCTGCACACACAGGGTCACCTAGAGCACGTGGCACAGGGCTGCATCCAAGC
>NW_020455544.1:2340101-2549581 GCF_003342845.1 Nothoprocta perdicaria
ACACCACTAAGTACAGGCCTCCAGCTGGACTTATGTATGAGTCCAGCTCATATGTATGTATGAGTCCAACTCATGTTATGCGTGTATGTTTCCATTTTTTCAAAAGGAATGATATATTTTGGATACTTGATGACTCTATGCTCACAATTCATCCCCTTTCTTCCCTGCAYGAGGACTGATATTGAAAATAAATAYTTGTGGTACTGTGGCTTCAGGAGCTGGAAGCTTAAGGAGAGCGCCAGGTACTGGGAGACTTGCAGTGCCCTGAGAGGGCAGCTGCGGAGAGCAAGGGCCTCGCTGCCGCGGCGCAGTCCTTGCGGCAGCACTGCCTGCTCTGGAGCCCCCCTCAGGCCTGTGGCTGCTCACACTGCCAGGAGCTGCCCTTGGGCTGCCAACACCTTATTCTGTAATACAGTTAGTATTGAATTCTTATTTTAGGCTGGTTTTGAAATGAGAGATAGTAGGGTGGGAGTCAGGTTGGACTTAATTTTGTTGCTTAAAAGACAACTAAAAAGCAGAAAACCAAAGGAAGAAAACACTTTAAAGCTGTATCACCCATGGTACGTGTTGCATGCACCAAGATAAATTTGGAAAAACTTAATTTGTATCTAAACTGTATATAATTACCTTTGAGGTAGGAGGGGTGATTTGAGATTGTTTCCAACTGAGTACAAAAATGTAGAAGCTGTTTAATTTTCCTTTTTAATTATGCTTGTGCAGACTAAAAATGAAGGAATATGGAGTGTAAGTGAAGAGAATGTGTTTGTACTTTGCTATTATTACTGCTAATGTATTTCAAAAATGAAAAGAAAGTGTCTTTGTTAACTATTTGCATTTGTTAAAGGTAATAGTCTATTAGAAGCACTTAACTGTTCTGCAAGATTGGTTTAGTGAGGGTCTAAGCGAGCAGGGCTCTCCCACGTGACCGCAGGTGCGAGGCGCTGTGGGGCTCCGTCACCAGTGTGAGGTGGATGTCTGGGGGCACCGYGTGCTGGGCCGGTCACAGTGGAGAGCGCAGTTTTGGCAAGGGATGCCCAAGCTGCTCTCCTCACAGATGCCTTGTGAGGGCGACAGCGATAGCAGCTGGGGCTGCTGCTGCTGCCTGCTGTGGCTGGGATGCCTGGCAGGAGCGCGGCCGGCAGCTCCTCTGTGAGCGTCTTTCCCAGGGAGGGCAGCCAGGAACTGGGCATTGTGGGTGGGGGTTAGGCTGAGCGCTGCTCACCAGTGCTGAAGKGGGTGCTTTGAGCTCTGCAGGAGGTTTCCTTGTGTGAGATGGGTGCTGGTTGTGGTGGAATGAGAGTGGCAAGTTTTGTTCTTGAGTAATGGGCAGAAATGAGGTTGTACCTGAGCTGCCTTAAGATTTGCTCTTAAAAGTCTTTCTCCTTGTGAATGGGAATACCCCAATAAATCTCGCTGCCTGTTGAATTCCTGTGCCCGTTTGAACCACAGGGTGATTAAGCTTATCTGCACTGACACTGAAATAGCAAGCGGGGTTGCGAGCTCACTTTGGCACGCTCCACAGTGTGACTTGAGTGCTYGCCCACACTAGTGCTGTGCTCCTGCCGGCCCAATGCGCTCGTCCAGCGTGAGGCGAGCTGCATGGCGCGCTTCACTCCTGCGCCCTCCCGACGGCTGCTGAGAGGAWGGTTCCCTCGTGTGCGACACGCGGGCCTCGCGCTGGGCTGCAGTGGGCTGGCCCGGGGTGGCTGTGCTGCCCTGCCTGCCCGCTGTGGGGCCCTTGCTGGGGAAAGGGAGCAGCCCCAGGGCACAGAGGCCCTCAAGGCTCCCCAGGGCACTGGGGCTTCTGCAGGTGGCGGGAGTCTCCATGGCCATGGTATGCAAAAGCAGATCTGTAAGAATGTGAAAGTCACTGCATTTTTACTGACTGTAGTAGAAGCTCCTGGCAGTGCTTTCTTTGGTCAAGTCTTTGAGCTGCTCCTCCCTCCCTCATTTTCCCCTCCACTRGAGTCTACAATAACTCAGCTACCAACTCAGCGCAGACTCTTTATCCACTTGTGAACTGCAAAAATACTTGATCAGAAAATTTGCCTAAGTGGCTGTCGTGTGATGTGTATTTAGATTGCTAGTGTATCTAGAATTAGATACCTGAGTGATGGCTGTCAGTTTAATACCATTAAGCTTCTTTACATTGCAAGTTCTGTACAGCTCTGTGCATCTACATAAGTAGTTAGTCATAGCAAAGCGCATGCCTGGATTAAAGTCTCTCTTGGCTGGTATAACTTTGGTGCATTAAGGGCATGTTAGCCTGTGATGTGTTGGGTGGAAGGTGCATATGAAGTACCCCCCCCTCACTGAAGCCAAGTTCTTGAGCTTCTGCTTTGCCAAATTGGGAGACTTGAGACTCCCATTAAGAGGGGTCCTGTGTGCCTTACTGGTACATGGTAGTGTAAGTGGTGCTCGAGTTTGAGTTTGCTTTGTTTATATACATATTTTCTTTTCCCGAAAGGATGTATTATAATGGAAGACATTAGTTTTAAAATTCTACATATAACTTGGCAATTATATTAAGATATCTTGTATTACTGAATTTTTCATTCACTAAGTCAGAATGATGTGCTGGTGTATTGGCTGGAAAGAGAAGAAAAAGAAGGGTAAGAAGGGATGGCAACATATTTGCTGTATAAGACAGAAGGATCTGCAGAGCAAGGCAGGGTGAGCAGGAGAGGAAAACAGTGCAGGGGATGGCTTTGGTTGCAAGGGCATGAACTTTGCAGCTGAATTATATACCCTAAGAGAAAGCCTGTGACAGAGAAGCTCTGAACAGAAAGCGGTGCTGATCTCCAGCCACAAGCAAGAAGTGCCCTCAAAGCTTAAAGGCTAAAACAATCTTGCTAGCATTGATTTCTGTGTTACCCGACAACTCCTTTCTTGGATGGTGAGTTTCTGAAAATTATTTTGTTGGGTGCTTAGCTATTTGYGTGCATGCTCAAGGTGGCAACATAAGAGCCTTAAGGTAGTGTTAAAGTCAACCTTTTCCTACTCTATTTTTCTCAAAAATGTCAGATCCTGCTGTGTTCTCACACAGGAAGTCATTACAGCAAAGAAATAATTTTAAGCAAATCTATTAAATCTATTTGTTACGTCTACTAAAATCTTAATAGCACTTAGCATCTCTCTGAAATAAGCTTATCTTGACTGTAATAAGTTTTCTATTTGCCTGAGATGGCTTTCCTCTTTTATAATGAGKTTTGAATTAAACTGCATCTCTGAAGAAACCGTATCTAAAGGCTCCTGTTTAGCATGGTTTACAAACCTCCAGCTCCGTTGCACTTGGCTGCCTTATTCGCTATGAGATTCTTCAAGCTGTAAAATCTCTATCACTGCAATAGTGTCAGCATAAGCTGCCCCTGTGTGCTCGCCCCTCATTGACTTGCCTCTGTAGCACTGGAGAGGTGAGCCTGGCTTGCAAGTTAGARGCCTCCTTTCCAGGGCTTCCCATCTTCTGTGGTCACTGTAAACCTGTGCATTTCCGGTGCAATTGACTCAAGGCAGAAGCTGATCCATAAACTGTATTTTATAAGCCACTTGGTTACAAGGTTTGTGGCTGTAAATAGCCTTGTTGAGAGCAAAGCCCAGAGCTCTAGACACCTCACTTGCTTTGTTTTGGGCAGGCATTAATTAATTAAACCTAAGTCAGCAGTATGATGCTCTCATGTAATGAGGTGCTACAACTGTTCTTTCATCCCCTTTGCTTAGTTTTTGGCTCCTTTTGAGGGCTAATACTTCATTGCARGTGGCCATATATTGCTTTTGTAATGTGTTTTCAAGGGTATTTGCTCTAATAGTGCAYAGTGTTGCACATGGATTCCTTTTGTTCATCAAAACCTTGGGTTTCCTTTGTGAAGCAAAAAAGAAAGGAAAAAGACAAACTCAACTTCCTCAAAGAAGTCTTTCACATTTAAGTTTCCTGCACTCATGGCTTGGTTGTCAGACCTTTGTGAACATCTGAAATAACCTTCTCTTCCTCTTGTCTTGTCTGAAAGATTGTCTGTCTTGAACCTGCCTGTGTTACCTGCATCTTMAAATGAGGATTTTCTAGGACAGTGTTTGCTCTCTAGTTAACAATGGGTACACTGAAAATTAGAACTTGATCAATTTTTTTCTTAGCCGCTTTGCTGTGGAAAGGCCATGGCCATTAGATGGCATTAGATAAATGAAAGGTCCTCTGTGAGAAAGTGCAGGATCGGGTGTTCTGTTTAAAGACTAGCTAGAAACTTATAAAAAGATGTGTGCCCAGTTCTGGCAGACCATGTAACTGGCCATGTAAATGCTGCATAAACAGAGTGGAAGCAGGCTAGTTGTGGGAGTGTGAAGCAGCTGTTAGATGGAAATGTCCAAAGCAAAATCAGTCATTCATTAAGAGTTTAGTATTTGGAATGAAGGCTTAAGGTTTTAGAAATAAAGTAGTACCTAAGGAAGAAACATGAAAGGAAAATACTATATTAGGCCTTCTAGAATCACCCTGCAATGACAAATGGGCTCTGTACGTGTAGCTTGGCTCCAAGGGAGGAAGGGTTTAGGGATATAGTGCTTATACCTAGTTACTGCCACRTATTAGGGATAAAAATGGGTGCTAAAAGTATCGAGAAAACGAGAGATGGCTTGTGAGGGAATGATTGATAGATTTGCTCCTCTGAATAATGAGTCACATACTTAAAGCTGAAAGAAGAGACTACATCCTGTYTGCAGAGCATTCCCAAGAGAAGGGTTATGGGTAACTTGTATCACATTGCACTCTGCAAGCTGTCCGTGCCACTTAATGTTACTTGAACTGCATAGCCAGAGACAAGGTTCACTTTCAAGTAATGGTGAAGAATTCCTTTTAAATGAAAACAGAGATGTCTGTTGGAAGTTCATGTGTTTTAGAGTATTTGATTTGTTCACTGTAAAACTTCCTACTCCCTGAGTAGAATTCAACATCTACAATAAATATAATTGGATGAAGGTGGGCTTATCTGAATTGTATAGGAATCAAGCTGGTGTTTAAACTTTGAATGCTTTAAGAACAAAAAAATCTTGCTGAGTTCTCCCTTTTTTCTTAGTTTCCCATATTCACTGTGCCAGGACAGGATTGTACAGATCAGTAATTAAGSAATAAAGGAATGCTGGTATCCATCTGCCTGGTGTCTCCTCTGTTTTAGTGCTGCTCTGTCGGTTGGCTGTGCTGGCTGGGAGGGTGCTAACAGCTGGACTTCCCAGCTGGACTCCAATCCTGATGTTTTGTCCTGTTTATCTCTTGCAGACTGGGGAGGCTRCTGAAGTGGTAATTCTGGAGCGGTGCTGCGTTGTGGAGTTGAGGAGGAAAGCAGATGTTTCACTAGTCCTCAGTAAGTAAGGCACAACTTGCCATGTTCAGCGTGTGTTTTCTATTCCTGTTGAACAGAAGCAGCAAAATGCCCCACTTGGAAAGTTTGTTAAACAATTTATTAAACACTTGGACTGAACTGTTGCGTGTAAAAATGCCTTCATCTAAATCCCACTCATCTTTGCGTTGATAGCAGAAAAGCAAGCACCAAAGGCGATATTTTTGTTCTTGTGTCTTAGCCTCCTATCAGCTTTCTGTTCGCAGATGGTTAACGTTAGAAGAAATATTGTTTTTTTTCATAGCAATTGGAACCGTTGTTTCAGTGGGAAGACTTATTTGCAGAGAATGTCAAAACCTACTTTGATCTGCAGGAACAGCTCAACTAGCTGTTGTTTTATCAGAAATTGTTCATGACTTTGATACCGTGGCCAAGTTTTGTAGTCATGTGATCAACTTGCAACTTTTAGTTAGCCCTTATCACTTGATATTTCTCTAAAATCAGCTTGCCTAACACTTTGAAGCTTTTCTCCAGTGTGCCAACAGTATGCCAACAGTGTTAATCGTTTCAGAGCATGCACTAAGACACCTATCTGATGATGGATGGAGATGCATTCATAAATATTCAGAGTATCTTGGTTTTCTTGGTTTGCAATATATGTATGTATATATATGAAGAAGCACACAGGAAATGTGTATTTTCGTCTTGATTCTTTGAAGACATCTAAGTTTGGTCATGTCTAAATTGTATACTGTAACTGGGAGCTCTTTTGAGTTTTTTCCTGGGAGTTAGTAATGCGAACTGTGAGGGGAGAACCCACATGTGCTCTTTGGAGGTTGATGGTCAGTTATTAGCAGTTCTTACCTTTTCTCTAAGTACCATRATCCCCTTTCCATTTCAAGAAGAATATCAATTATATTGTTTTTACATTAATTTGTTTATACTAATGTACTTTACACTAATGTACCTTACACAATACATCTTTAGTTATGTTGACTTGTTGCCATCACCTACCGAAGTAATTCTCAGTGTTGCATTTGAGAAGGCAGTTATTGGGAAGTTATTTGCTGTGGGTTTTATCTCTTCCTGAGTTTTATGCTGTTCAAGTCTTGCATTTTCAGGAGTGGGATTGAGGCATTGCATCAAAAACTTCTCTGATTTGGCAGTATCACTTCACCTCACGGTAAAATAGCTAGCAATTACTGTTGACTCCTGAATTGTCTTGAATTGATTCTAATTCAGTAATTGTGATTATTGGCTTTGAGGTGCTGGTTATAATACAGTTGCAGCAGTTGTCTCCTCCTGGTCCTCTTGTATAATGCTTGAAAGCTTGCTACYGTTCCAGGCCTTCAGCTGTAAGAGCTGGCCGGAGTCTCTGTTAGATTTGCAGCCTGCAGACAGGGGAGCGTTTGTGGCAGGGAGATTGGCAGATTTCAAGTCTAAAAGCTGGCACAGTAGATGACAAAGGCTATGAATATTTCTGGGAGAAAAATAGACATGCATGGTTAGAAATAGGAACTGTTACTGAAGAGACAAGCATCCCAAAAGAGCATTTGCACATCTGTAGCATAACTGGAAGTAACAGTGGTCTTCTGAGGAACAGTTAAAAACAAATCATAGGCAAAAGGAGCAAACAGTGGAGAACTGGAGATATGTGGACCTGACAAGATGATGGAGAACACCTGGAGGGTGACCAAAGGAGTGCAGCRGAAGATAGTGCAAGAGACGGACAAGAAGATGAGAAATGAATCTCAAACTTGGCAAGTTTCCTTTTCAGGAGAGCAAGGACAAGAGGTTGGCAGGAGATTTGTTGGGCAGGAGAGGAGAAAGAAAGCCAGACTGCTGTGAAGGATAAGAACAAAACTTGAAGAGGAGTGAAGGTGATGCGCTGTGCAGACTGAGGATAAAATACCCAAAGAAGTGAAGTAATACTTCATGTACTGCAGRAAGAGCCAAGTTGAGAGGACAAAAGGCAAAGAAAGTAAACTGAAAATTGAGGAGAGATCTGACTGGAGACTTGCATCATGAAAAAATGGYCATCTTGTACTTGGAATGTATCCAGAATTGCTGTTGGGAGTCAAAAAAGCCCCAAAATGTTTGTCACGTGCTTTAAAGGATGGAGACAGGACAGGGCTTTCTGATCCACTGGTTTTCTAATTATCTGTTATGCAGCATCTAATTATATCGTGACTCACGATACTGTAGAGGCTAAAATCATAAGCAGAGTGCAAAAGAAGTCATGCAGTCCGAGGCCAGCTCTGTAGGTGACTGTCAACCACAGCAGCCCAACACAAGGTTTGGGAGCTGTCCATTTGAGGAAAGTGAAAAGATATAGTAGGAGAAATAACGTTCTGTACGTGCCTGGTTACTTGTATAATCTTGCAGTTAATAGCACAGCTCAGATGCTGAGATGGATCTGATTGAATATGACAGTTCTTATGGATAGGATTCGTTTTCCAAAACCAGAAATGAGAAGAGTGTTTTGATGGGTTTGCCTGTAAAGATGTTGCACCTGGAAACTGCCACAGCGTATTGAGGTGTCTGAGCAGTGTGACATCCTCTGCTCACCTTTTGCTCCTGAAGAACCAGTGTTGACAGCAGCCGAACTTGCAGCTTGTAGCACAAGGACAGGCACCCCAGCTCAAGCGAGCACAGAGGTCTCATAGGYTCTTAGAGATGCTTAGAGAATTCTCTCAATCTTGGAAGTCCTCTCAGAGGTGGTTACTTCATTGTTGACTTTTTCCCCCCAGGTGTTTCTGTGTGTGTTGTGCCCCTATCAGATGTGTCTGTTTYTGAACAGAAGATATAATGCCATGTGAAGAACATGTTGTGAAGGCTTAGGCAACCAGGAACTGAAACGGGTGCTGATGTTGTTATTTCTTTGTCGCTATTACCATTCTCTGGCGCAAGGTAACTAGAGCATGGCTCTTTAGGTCTTTGAAACTCCCAAGAGCAGCCTAAAGTCGACCTCTGTGTTGTGCCAAGTCTGATACAGATGTCACAAGGATGAAAGTGGAGAACCAACTCCATGGGTCTCCTCAGCTCCATGTGACACTGCATGTGCAGCCCAGATTGGGAACGGACCCAGGGCTTGGGCAATGAAATCCTATCAGATCTGAGAGTCTGCATTCAGGGACAGTTCTCTTCAGCTGTAAATCTCTGCAGGTTTCAGGTTTTGAGCTTGGAGATGAGAAGATGTGGTGAGACTGTATTACTGAGTGTGATCTGTTAGTGAGAATTAGGGAAGCAAGAGTTCAGGTACGTGCAGGTAGGGATGGTGAGTCGTGGGGAGAAGGGAAGGAACACTGGAAGATGCTCAAGCTTGAGGTGCAAGGGCCTAGGCAGGTTAACCAGGTAGACTGTGTTATAGGGCAAGAGGCCTGCCCTTAGGAACATGCCTGAGAAAGCAAGTGGTTCCTTTCGTAGAARTGTGCAAATTGGCTGTATTTTTTTATTGTTGAGCTCTTGTAGATTTTAGGTATTTGTGTGACCTCCCTGTGTTAAGGCTTAGGTGTGGCCTTTAATGAAAAGGGAGAAGGTACCTGGTATGTGTGAAAGGCTGCTGGTATTAAAGTGTTACGAGGCTGCAGTAATGAACCTGGAGAAACCAAGTTATGTTGCATGCACTATTCAYTTCAGACACCTCCAACTCTGAGTTTCTGTAGGGACTTGCTTAAATTGCCTTTATCATCTCCATTTAAGTTAGTTCTAGTATTGGAAAGTGGGTGTATATATACACACACACACTGAAGATAAAATTTTAATTAAATTCTATGTCTTTCATTGGAAACTGAACTTTCAAAGGAAGATTAGCACAGCATCATCAGTAACCATGGGATGATTTCATCACTACTAATTTGAACATGAAATGCATCAGCGTATAGAATTCAGTCAKCTTTGTGAATTAAAAGCCTCTGATGTCTGTATTAGAAATATCCTGCGGATATAATTTACGTATCARAGCCTTCATTTCGCTTTTGTTACAGCATATGGTGGTTAGCTGTGATGGTGCTTTATGTTTTGAGTGACAGGGCTTCATTGATATTCCCAGGCATTTTCCACTGCTGAGGTAGCAGCTCGGAGTTACTGTTTGCTAGTAAATGTGAAAAGGGAGAGGGAACCTTTAGCTGCTGTCAACTCGCCCCACGTATTGACATGGGAGGAAAAACGATTCGCCAGGAACAAGTGCTTGTTATGTCAAATGACATTGACCATATGCTTTGTGTGTGTGTGTTTAAATCTTGTCAAAGATTTTCTGTCTCTTACATGTGTACAGCATGATTTTATTCTTATAGCTCTTATTAATGAAAGCAAAGCAAATGCTTGCCACAGCCTGTCAGCCTTCCTATCGCTTAGACATGGCCAGTAAAAATAAAGCAGTAAAGCCTTGTTAGGAAAAGGTTAAAGTTAATGCCACAGGGAAAGATCTTAAACAAAATCATGTTACCCCTCCTGCACCCTGCCTAGAGACAAGAGTCTAAGATATTCTTAAACTTTTAATCAGGTGCATTTTTAAGAATATCTTAATTCTTGTTCAAATTCTTAGTGTTTTTCTCTTGGTTATTAATGTCATTAGGTATAGAGAAGAAAGAGCTGGTATGGTTAAATTGGGGTAGAAAAATAACTGTTATTGCGTGAGCCTTGGAAAAAGCGCAGTTCTGGAGGGTGGTAGGGCTAACAGCACAAGATGCTTATGTGCCCCAGAGAGCTTTGGTTAGAGGGGAGATGGCTGCGTGGTGCCTTTGGGGTGTCTCCACATGGTGCTGTTGCTGTGTCTGACAGCCACTGTCTCTGAGCCCGGGTGCTGCGAGCTCCTGATGGGAGCAGAAGCCCTACGGGACTGTGGGGTTGTACATTAGCTTCTGTGGGAGGAAGCTGGAGGTCAAACTTGAGGTAGAAATTTGTTGAGCAAAATCCTGGCGGGTCCGATGAATTCTAGTCCCATAGAAGGGGCAAGGTATTAGCAGCAGCAGGCATGGCCACTCTCCAGGGCCTGCTTCATGGAGTCCTGTTTGGAGATGTGGAAAAGCAGCGAGGCGGGCGAGCAGCGCAGGGGAAGCTGCAGGGCAGCTGGTGGTGTGGGGAGACCTCTCTGCTCCTGCGAGCTTYGTAGGCAGAGCTGAGACAGGGTGGTGGAATGGGACATGAGGGAGCTGGGTGTTTGAGCTGCAAAACTGTCCCTGAAGAGAGATGTGGAGCAGAGCTGCTGAGTGGATGCATGTCCCTGGAGTCCAGAGCCCTGTGCCTACCTGCCACGGAGGAAACGTGGAAGGTATTCCCGGACGCCTTGCTCGTGGTGCTTCGTTGTTGACTTTCCTCTCTCTTTCTTAGCAAAGGATCCTTCAGGGACCGCTCTGTGCCCTAGAAGTAGGAATTTTTTGTCTCACTCCTCCTTTACCTTTTTTTGCCTCCTTTCCCTGAGGCTGGTAGTTTATTTCAGCTGGACAACTTGATTCAGTCTAATGGAGCGGAGAGGGTAAGAGGCATGCGGATATCTGGTTATTGCCATTACAGACTGGTATGTGACTCGTGGGAAATGCAATCCYGGGAATGCAGATGTGGGGAGTACATGAGTCTTCACATGTTGTCAGATGAGTTTAGTGGTGGTGTACGTGGTGTAGTAGCAACACTCTTGCTTTTAAGCACTCATGTTCAGCTCCAGGAACTGGATGGATGTCTTGGAAAGAGCTGAGTGATTTGGGGTAACTATGTGTTAATTGACTTGTGGGGTAAATGCTACTACGTTCCCTTAGGTGATATCATATCCTTGTATCTCCAGATCTGCTCTGTTTCTATTTTTTATTGTTTTATGAAAGATTTTGGAAGCTAGTGCAAGYTTTGACTCCTGTAGCTAGACTGACATTTCATAGATCCACTAGAAGAAAAATATAAATTCCATAACACTTTGCTTTAACCTTAGTGTTAGTAAGTTAAATATTTTTTTTGGAGGGGAGTTCTTTTGTCTTGTCCAAGAAAAACAACAAGCTCTGAGAGAGAAACATTGTGTTTAGTTGGGTTGACTTTCTTCTTGGCTTTATGTTTGGAAATAGAAAATGAAATGTGTAACTTAAACACCTGTTCAGTGCAGAATACAACCTTTTTCCATTTGCAGTGGTGATTTTCCTAGATATTTCAGATGCTTTTAGGAATTTTCAAGTCATTTGAGTAATCCAGAGGTCTCACTGTGTAGTTKACTGTGGTGTTTTGAAATGATCATTTAGTGAATTTCCAGATCTCAATGCTGGCACGTGTTAGACTAGAATACACTGAATTGTGCCCAYTCCCACTGCATTTCCCTGTGCGTTTCTGTCTGCCTGATTTCCACARCTAAGAGATGTAAATATAAACACTAGGATTTCAGTTGCAAAACACTGGTTTCTTCCTAGAGCAGACCTTTTTTTAAAAAAATCTAGCTAGTGGTAGACTATTTCAGATGTTCAAATTACATTTAATATAAAAGAAAAGAATATTTTGATATATTTGGGTTTTGGTTGTAAAATGTTGATTTTTATCYCAGTGTTTCCTTAGCAAAGGCATCTTAGCTATCAAATTAAAATTCTATGTACTTCTGTAGGCAGTTAATTTTATATGGGGTTTTGTGTGTATATATRCTTAACTCATTTTTGATAGTTCTGATGCTTCATATTGGCTGATGGCAAGCTTTTCTCTTGTTTTTTCATGTGGGTAGTACTAAAAGTAAATAAATTTAAATCAGTTTGTGGCAGAAGGGAGTAGACAAGTGTGCAGCTCTTACTGAAGCATAAAAAGTTATCTAGTCTTTTAATCATGGGCCTTTTTGAAGTTTACTGCCCCCATGGCTCAGCTGCAATTGTAGATCACATGGAAACTTGCAGCTGAAATTTCTAGGGCTATGAATTAATCTGTCACAAACAATACAGGCCATTTATTCAGCTTTAGTCCCACAAGGTAAGTATCTGTTTTATGTATAGGTAAGGATCTGGCTAATATCTACAGCTCCCTCAGTTTGGGAATATTCTTGTCATGTGAAGCTAATACCTTATTTTTTCCAAACTGACTCAGAGGCAGGAGCTGGAATCCTTATTAGCACTGGAGTTCCCTGTGAAGTGAGAAGCCTTGCTCCCTGCCCACCTGGAGCATCCAGCTGCTCTGGGAGATCTCAGTCAGAGTTGCCATCAGCCACTGCAGCTGTGCCTGGGCTTCCTTAGATCCACCCCAGAAGGAAAACTCAGTCCCACCTCTGCTGGGCTCAGGGCCAGTGCAGTTTTAGGAGGCTTCCGGACTTGAGGTTTGGCTCTTTTGTCCCCCATAACAGTAAAAGCACTGTTAATTGCAAGAGGCAGATGCTCCATTTATGAAGGGCAAGCCAGTTTAGAATAATATATGTGGCTAAGTGCCCAAAGTTAGATGCTTAAGCCAGGAAATTGAGTTTTAATTCACATGGTTTTGAGAAAGGATTGACTACTTAAAGTTAACATATGAGAGCATTTAACTGCTATGTCTTATCTAGCAATACCATCTACAGTTTTTTCTTAGGGTCAAAATGATTCTGACATCCAACTAAATATTGCCTGCCTTATTAATAAAATACAGATGCTTAGAGATTTTGATGTTTCTAAGTCAGCAACTTTCAAAAAATCATTGTTTTCTTTCCCTGTTGGTTCTTCATTGTGACTATCTCAATGAAAGTCACAGTGAATTAGCAACTCTGGAGCAGTCCATACTGCAGAATTTTAAGACTTTGAAGTTGGGTTTCCCCCTCAGTGCTAATTTTAATCAAATGCTTGACCCTTTCTACTACTTGCATTTCCCTGGAAGCCTCTACATGTTATTGTTTTGTTTCGATTTGCTTAATGATGAAGTTTTCTAAGAACAACTAGGCTTTTGTTAGGCAAARCAGGGAGAGTCATGGTGAGTAATGGGGTTTGAAGCTCCTGAGTACAAACTGCAGGGTGAGCACGGAGGAATTCTGTTGTGCTAGATCTCTGTAGGCTGCAGAGCTGTGTCTGAAAGGCATAAAACAAGAAACAAGAGGCATAAAGGGCAGGGCTGGGCTGACAGGAGTGGTGGTGGCCATGTTCATTTTGGTGCATCCTGCTGTCTTGATGAGAAGCCCACCTGCTGCCCCTGCTAAACTGCACTGTTGGGTAAGTTAGCAGCTCTGCTAGCAACCTGCTAAACTGCACAGTTGGTGCAATTCTGCCCCTAGTTTAGCAATGTATTTATTCCTCTGAGGGCGGCTGTGTAGCATAGGCTCAGTGCACCTAGCAGGGAAGAGCAGGGTGTTGACTTGAGAGGTAAACAAGGTGCCTGGTGCTGTGAGTGGGGAAACAAATGTGTTATTTTTAAGCTGTAAGCAACATCTGTCTTGTTATGAATCTCCTCTCAGTGTGCAAGTTGCTGAAAGTGTGTTACTGTTTCCTGAGTGCAGAGTTYCAGAGCGGAGAACCTGATCTGTACCTAGAAGCCTCATCCAAGCCGGACTGCGAATCTTGGGCTGTGGCCCTCGGAGAGGCAAACTCAGAAGGTTTGCGGAATAAAATTCAGCAGCTCCGGAGGCTAATCATGGAAATCAAAGAGGAGAGAGCATCAGAGGAAGCGCGCCAGTTTGTCCCTTCATCTCAGGYGGACAGTCTAGGAGAGCCCCAGTTCACAAGTAAGTTTGCACCTTCCTGTTACGCAGTCTGTTAAGAGAGCTCCAGAATGTGCAGCAAGCTGCACAGGTYACGTCACCTGCCACATCACGAACAGACTCTGTGCTGTTGTTTAAATTGGTGATTGACAAGGTGCTGTATTTGAGGAAGCAAACTAATTTAAAAAAATTGTCTTTAAATATCATTCCTTGATATATTTAGACATATGCAAATAACCCTCTTCGGGGAAAGAGGTGTATGATGACAACATTGGTCTTGTTTTTTCCCCTCAATTGTTATTTTTAGTTTTATGAAGTTTAGAAATTGTTCAGTTCCAAATATCTTTCTCTTCTTTTGTGACTTAGATGAACGTAAGGGATACTGCATGAAATATAGTCCAGTAACTTTGATAACTCTATAAAAGAAGCCTTACTGACACTGAAGCTGGTATCACAGCTTTGTTCTTTTTGATATAAAAGCCTCTTGGGAACCTGAGAGCACGGAACTGTATGTTGAGTCACGCTTGGCGCGCTGCAGTCCGAGCTGTGCTCTGCTGCTGCGTGCTGCACTTCACTTAGTTCAGCAAGTCTGTATCCAGCATCCTCATGAAAGCCATGAACATGTTACAGACCAATATACTGATGCTGTTAGTGGCGAGAGACAACTCTTGAGAAATTTGTAGTCAGAGAAATGGCAGTAACTCTGTTGAAAAAGAGAAAACCTTATTAATTATCTTCAACTGACCAAGGCTTTTYGAAGATGTTGTTTTTCAGTTCAGATGTGAATTATTAGCTATAGTAATAAGAACAATGTGAAACCACCTATTCTGCAAGATGCTTTCATGAAACATGAAAGCTAAAAACTATTTCTTGAATTTGTAACTAACTTTCCAGTTTGCCTACCATCTCAGGCCTTCCTAACTGACTAATTGCTTTAATATTGGCAGATAGCTGGTGGTAATGTTCCCTGGAGGCAACACATAATGTCAACACAAGACAATTTTGTTTGTAAAAAGTTCATCCATATTATGGTTATCCTATGGCCTCCTGGGGAGGTAGAACAACTCTGTTTGCCCTTCCCGAATTTCTCTTCGTGGCCAGCTTTACAGTTCTGTTTTGCTTCTGTACTCTGTAACAGAATAATGCCCTTTGTAGCAAAACAGTTACTGTTAAGAGTATAATTCTGAAGTGGAAAGAGTTAGCAGTTTGCATGTTTTTCTAAAAACTCTGACAAAAGGAATTTTCTTTCCTATTTGCTTTTKCTGATTTTTTTTCTGTGGTTGGATTTATATGAAGAGTAATACCAGGGATAAATATATTTTAATATATTAACCCCATTTATGTATTTTCAGAAAGCATACTTGTTTCCTTTCTAATATGATGGCACATCTGAACTAGCTGTTAGAGTTAACAGCTGACAAATATGAAGGGGACTGTTCTGACTGAAAATCTTGCAGTACACATCCATAACTTTTTTCTTGATTTTTTTTCTCAGCAGCAAGTAGTTAGTCATATTAATTTTTTCTTCTCCAAGAAACTTGGTTTCTTTTCAAGTTAGCATTTCATAAAAAGCTTTCTTTCACTGAGCTTTTAATGTAAAATGATACTTCACCAGAAATGACAGGTAGTTATCAATGTATGAATTAGGCAGGTTAATTTTACTGCATATTAAAAAGCTAGATATTGAAATGAAATTATTTCTAATTACCTTTTTCCTTACTGTTAAAAGGTATTCAGAAAATTGCAAATGAACCAAAGCTGGAGTTCAGTCTTGGTAAGATAAAAATTTTGTTTTTTCTTTGGAATTGTAATGAAATGAAGTGTTTGTCTATGATGTTATGTGACATAATGTAATACATGTTAAAATGAAATTAAAAAGGAAATGGGTGCCTGTTGGTGGGAGACCACATGTGTGGTGTCCTTGAAGTACTGCCTATAGAATCTTGACTGGTTGAACTTGCCAAACWTCATCTGAGGTCTATAATGCTGCGCTGCTTTGCCGTGCACCTCGTGTGCCCAAGAGTGCTGGGCTGCCCCTTGGCAGACTAAGCGTGCTTCCTGATGCCTTGATTTACATCTRTAAGCAGCTTGGTCCAATGTTGATATTGAAACAGCATGAACAGTGTTAATTTTCACAGTAAGTCAATAACTAAAAATAAGTGGCTGAGTATATGCCATTGCTTAACCCATAAGCCCTAACGAGCGGTGCTTGCACAAGCCCTGTGTCTYGTAAGGGAGCTTGACTGCTTTCTGCTTACTGTGGGTAAGCAAGGACAGGCTCACTCGTTTGCTTTTCCTGAAACAGTCAGCCTAAATGTTGGTAACGTATATGTAAAGAGTTTCTAAGGAAGTTTAAGCTAATTCAACCAAATGCTGTTTTAGCTAATACAGCCAAATGCTGACATGAATTCCTAATTTAGAGGAATAAGAAGTGTAAGTTGTGACATAAGCAGCATTTGTAGTTGAAATAAGAGAAAGGGAGTACACTCTGCRGGTCTGTTCTACGTGCCTTCCACACAGACATAGCTCTATGAAGCATTCATTTGCTTCTAGATCTAGAAACATGGTGTATGCCTATAATTTTGTTAATATGATATTATTTATATGGTATGTGTAACTAGAAATAGAATTTTAAAAGTATGAATTTATGTATGCAAGTAAACATTGCTTATATCACTTAATATATACATGTTTTTAACTATATAAAATTACTTCATAGCTGTTAYCATGTAACCATACTTCCCAGCTCTTTTGTCATTAGTGTTCAATGGGACAATAAATAAATCTCATAAATAGAATTCATCGGTAAGTATAGCAGAATACAGGTTTTCAGGATTATTTGGGTACTGCCTAATTTATTAGACTTGCTTAGAATACCTAGATGCTCATCTCATGTTTGAAGTTGATAACTACATTTTGAAATGTTAATTTTACTCTGCAACAAGTTAGCTACTTTTCAGAGTGATATGGATACGGAATGGTAATGTGCTTTATTTTTTTTAAAGAAAAGTAACAGTAATGACCTCCACAGAGAAATCCAAGTTTTCTTTCACCTTAAAGTTAACGTTTTTCACAGTTCAGATAACTGTGAAACTAAGAAACATTTGTGATGAATTACAGCTTTATACCACAACACATCCAGTGTTTTCTAGAGTGTACTTAATTTTTATTCATGTCCCTTATTTTAGAGTCAGTTTTCTTTAAACTCAGTCATTCTCTTTTTGTATTTGTGAAGGCTGTTTGGACACACGACTGTTTCAGGAGACTGTAACTCTTGTTACATTTTTACTTTTCAAACTTCATTTCATTGCTTGGCTTTTTGGGTCATTCTCTTCCTTCCCACGTGCTCTTGTAGGAAACACTGGGAGGCAGCGCAGTAGTAGCAGATGCCTCTGCAGGGTGATGAGTGGAGGGCAGGAACAGAGCAAAAGGAGAATAAACAGATCCTGGACCTAAGTAACTGATGTGACAAACCCTGAAGCTGATATAAATCTTTCCCATGACTTTGAAATGCACAGGGTCAGCTCTTCCACTAAGATGGTTCTTTTTGGAAGTCCTATTTTTGGTTGCCTAGCCTCAGTCCCAGAGCTGACTAGATTTATTTCAGTGTAACTGATTAGTGAAATGTGAATTTTGCTCTATTTCAACATTGTTGTTAAAGGAAATTACATTATGTGTAGAGGTGAACTTTACAATAAAGTTTTTCAGAGTTTGAATCTCTCTGAAGGCTCTGATCCTCTATCATTGGGCACATCTTCAGAAGAAAGCAGCTTTCTGAATTTTATATACTGCCCACCCTGCCAGAGAAGAGGATTTGCTTCCCTTAGTGATGTGGCCAAAGCTATCTGAATCTTGCCAGGTTCTTCAGTATGAATTGGTTATTTCATACCATTTTGATGCTCTAGGGTAGGTATAAAGCCACTGCTACAGAAATAAAAATAAATAAAAAAATATTGACTTTCCCTTTAAAATCTTAGCAGCTATGCAAGACTGACAGCARGCTATGTTACAAGCATATTTGTTCTCACCCTTGCAAAATGTGCAAGGGCATCCCAATACCCTTCTAGTTGCTTGCAAATTCGTTGGATGGAGCCAGTGTGTACCCTCTGCTTGCTGCCTTTCTTAGCTCTTCATTTTTTTCCCCTTCCTTCTAAGTCTGTTGTGTCATGTTGATTTACTTACCTGCATATTCATTACTCAAATTTTTATCTAAGATTAGATTCGTATTCTAAGATTCGTATTCTCTCTAAAAATATGAAAATGTATATATCTAAAAACAAAAGCCTCTCTACAACTTATGCATGTCTATAGTTCTACCACATATCTAGTCTTCCACGTTTTTGAGCACTGAAGAACTGGGCCAGACTTTCAATCTGCATCTGTGGACAATACTGAGGTTTTAAACCGTCCTTTCCTAATTTGACATTAGGAGTTGTCTTGAATTGTGCTAGAGCCAGAGAGGAGCGTACTCTCAATCCTTAGCTTGTAATCTCTTGCAAGCTTATTGCTGTATGTGCAAGGACTCAGAGGTCCTCAGTAATGAAACTTTGGAAACTGCTCAGGTTCAGTTTTGCCTGTTACTTGTATGTTTAARGAGTTTAACTGAAGTATTTGAATCCAAAATGGTGCTGGTGTTAAAATATTACTGTTGTGTTCASATCAGAAGTTGATTTGTATGTGTGTRCATATATGTATGCATACATATTTATATATTTTCTCTTTGACAACACATTTTGGTTAGGATAACATTATTCTTTAGTTAACTATGTATTTACTTAGTGTGTCAAGAAGTAATTCTTGAGAGTAGTAGTCAGATAAGCACATTCAATGTGTCAGCATCCATTGCTACTTAATGATAGACACTTAAGCAGCTATTTAAACAGTAAATTCAAACTATGCATAGGTTATAGAGATTAAAAATCAATATTATACAGTGTTGTGGAACAGTTACTCACCAGGGCAGGTTTTTATTGAATGGAGGGATGTTTATTTGCTCTGGAGTGGGCTGCTTCAACTCTTTTGAGCAGAGAAATAGCACATACGCTAATATCAATAATATATAGTTTAAGAAGCCACAATAAAAAGAAATTGGCATATCAAGAGTACTGAACTCAGGTACATATTTTTTCAGGCAATTTTCTTGCTCTTCAAGAGGTTCAAGTGCCTTCTCTGGAAGTTTTTGCTTCTATACATAATTTTTAGAAGTATGAGGGAAAACTAGATTACAGTCTGGTAATCATGATAAGTATAAATCAACTGTAAGGGAAATTAATCTGATAGAATAAGGACTTTACACAGTGACTCACTAGGGTTTTGATATAAATGGATGATTAGTGATAAATTTGGCATAGTTGGGGCTAATCCATTTAAAGGAGCTGTTTGAAAAGCTTGTTTAGCAGTTGAAGGGGTTTTATGGGATTTAACTCTTCTGAGACAGYTTTATCAAACCATTCTGGAATGATGCCGTAGATAGTAGTAGGCTTGAATTCTTGGAGGAAAAACCCAGATTTTTCAAGATGCCTAATTGCTACATTTAATGGCCAGGGAAAAAGGAATAGAAGGATGAGATGTTACTTTTTCAGAGTTTTAAAGAAAGATTGGTATGCTCCTCAGTAAAAAGCCCTTTCATCTTGGTACTGGAGATGATAGTGTGGTGCCTTCACATTTTTTCTCACAATTCATATATGTTGATTCACTCTTTCAAAAATCTTCATGTCCAAAACTTCCAAGGAGAAGGGTTAGGTCTATGCTGAAAACTGTAAGAAAGGGTGGAGCTGCTCCAACTGCCTATCAGTATGGATCTTAGTATGGGTTAATCTATCTTAGATTACAAGGATGCTCACTGTCTGAGCTACTTGTAGTTTCTGAATTAACATGTTTAAAGCACTTAGGAACCTTGATGGTAACTTGGTAAGGCTTATTGAAAATTACTCTAGGAAAAGTTTGAATTACTTAAGAATTTATAGACACAGGTAGGCATTTGAGGTGATTGTCAAAATCAGGCTATATCTTATTAATTTCCTTAAGTATTTTGCTTAAGTATTAAGCAAAAAAGTGTCTAAATTTGTCCTTTATTTTTAGAAGCTTTATGCTTGGTTTCTGAAGTATGTTAGGTGTCTTAGTGAACGTGACACCGACTTTTAAAATACTTTGTAATTGAAAACTTGTTTCCAGGATTTTTTCTTAGTTCATAGATATGTAGGATTAAAGATTGTTTCTTTAAGCCAAAGAGAAGTTATTTTAGGCACATGCTACTCTTCTTTCCCCCCCGCTGCTTCCTACTTTTCCCAAGCTTTGACTCATACACCTCCTACTGCGCATACTTTATGCTGCTTGTCTTGCCAATCTACGTGCTTGCTCTGGTTCAGTTTCTGAAGTTCACTCTCAAGTAACTCTCTTTGTATCACCCATGTATATCTTCAGTGTGGATCTCAGATCTCATGCACGGTGACTTTTTTGTGCGTCTGTGGCATGTCAGATTTTTAGCCCAGAGTGCTGGGGTGGTGGAGGAGGGTGATGGGGGGAGATGTCGGTGTGGTTGGGTGGGTGACCTGGCCTGACCTAGCAGCTGTGTGGGGAGTTTGGGTAGACAACATCTTTTTGGGTGAGTCTGTCTTTAAGCTCTCCTTCCTCCCTGATTCCTCTGTGTTGGTGAGTAGAGCTGTTTGCATGACCTGATGATCATATAGTTGATACCTGATGAGTGAGTTGTACAAGACAGATACATGTTGTTGATTGCTCTTTTGGATCCAGGAAGCTGCTTTGAATGGGGAGGACCATTAAGATCCTTACTGAGAGTCATTTCTCCTGAAGACTTTTATGCAGATAGCAGCAAGCCAAATCAGGATGAATTATTTCTTTGTTCTTAAACTAGAACTTCCTTACCTCCAACAGGGATTTGGATGAGAGTTTTGGCATGGTTGTTATCTTCTAAGCTTGCCCTGCCTCCCAGGCAGTTGCCATTTTGACTGTTCAGGATGTGACTGATTTCCTTTCTTTTCACCTCTTACGGAGAGGTGCTGGTTTTGTTGGGAAGGTTTACAAGTACTTTCAGTGTATAGATTTTTGTTTCAGGGGCTGAAACCTGTCAATTTTTTTCTGCTACTGTTCAGGCCCCTTTATAGTCCKGGGAGTGTTCCTAGGCAGATGTGAGGAGCACATGGCCTTTTCAAGACAGGGGCAGAACCTGTTAGGAAGCAAAGAACAATGTTCATAATGTGAAGGATTTGCCATGCAACAGGCTAGTAGGGATTTCTAGGGTTTTTCTTAGACTTAGCTGTTCTGCCTGGTTTKGAGGTGACTCTTGTAGTTATCTGCCACATATTGTGGTAGAAAGGCATGTATTGCCTAGAAATACTTGAGTATTTGAAAGTAATCATCCTAATTATGTTGCAATTGGACTGTTAAAATTGTTACTATCCATCTGAATATAAGGAGTTTTAGGGMACTGTAATGCTTTATGGTGCATCGAATGTGCTTCTCATGGCATGATAGCAGTTGAATTGCCTTATTTCTTTGATAGAGCAAATCAGGGCTAGGGGAGAGCTCAGCAAGCCATCGATAAGTTGTTRCTGGTCTTGGCCTGGGATGATAAATTGGTATTGACATGTCTGTTTTGTGTATGTTTGTGCCTTTATGTTATATTTTGTTCCAATAGTATAGGAGTCATGTGAAGAAAAACATCTAATTAGAGGAAGGCTGAAGTCATCTTCCTCTTACAAATGCATTAATTAGAGATGCAGTTTCTTTTGAAAGTTTTGAAATGTGGTGAAATTTGCCTTGAAAATGAGGTTTCCCTGCAGGCCCCAGAAGAGCTGGTGTCTTCACAGACACCAGAGCAGCCACGAAATCCAGGTGGCTCTGAAGCATTTACTGGGTGGCCAGTAAATTGAAGTTCTTGATAGCAAGTAAGAGGGAGYGAGGAGCAAAATGTTTGTGTGTCTTGTGGACCATGTTTGAATGCCCATAAGTTAAAGCTGACAAGTTGAACCTGAAATTCTCTCCTGTTGTATTTAAGGTAAGCAGTTTTTTTCCATGATGGACATGATCGCACTCATGAGATATTCTAGTTGGATATTCTGATAAATTAAGAAGAATTTGCTTTAGCACTCTGGAAGGAACAGAATTCTCCATATATAGCAAGGTGAGGTGTTTTGGTGGTAAAGATTATAATTGAAGTACTTTGTTAACAAAAATAATAAAAAATAAAATACAAGAGCCATGTAGTAATGTACCTGCAGTATGTAGGCAGCGTACTCCCGTTGAGATGAAGAGCAGCAATATCTACTTCATTCTCCATTTAAACCTGAAATCACCAGGAGCTCTCTGAAGAAATAAATTAAGAACTATTTTTAACCCTTAGCTAATTCTGTCTTACTGTGTGTGTGTGTGAATGAGGCAATTTTAAATTATTTCTTTGGGAAAGGTATGTGTTTATTTTTTTTATGTATGGTCAAAAAACTTAGTTTCAAACGTTGTGTTGCAACCTGTGTAAATAGCAGATTTCCTACCTTAAAGGAGTTCCTGCTGGAAATATGTAAGGCAATTTGTGTCGAAGCCCTTTTAGATTTATTTTAAAATACTGACTACTGATCTCTGTAGATTTGTGAGATAACTTAAAGTAATAAATATGGGCTAGCATCTTTTAAGGAGAATATAGTGTTGATTTTTGAAGAATCTAGAGATTTCTATGTGTWTGCTTCTCGAAGCAGGTTATTTAGAACTACTATCAAAGGGCATTCACGGTGGGGTGTCGCCCCGCATTTGCTGGTGTGCCTTAGTCTTTTAAGGCTCTGTATGTACCTACRGGCTTCTAATGATTGTGAAGGACTCTTGGGGAGAAGCTTAGGAGTGAAGTGGGGTGTGTGTTTCTTTTTCCTCTTCCCTGAGTGAATCCAAAACACTTGCAAGAAATGAATTCTGTGAAACTTGTCCTTTGACACAACCCTTGACCCTTGTGGGCTTTTATTATTTCTTGATTTTATATCACTTATATGGAAAGAGATGGATTTTATTTGTGTTTAACCTCCTTGTAAAGGAGTTACTTTGCTGTGTTATAAAACTCCTTTGCTATTATCTCAAATTATTTATCAGAGCAGCTATTTCTAACTCCCCTGAGGAGTAAAGCATTGTCTCTGGCTTGGATCTCTAATTGAGCTATTAATCCATAATTGACACCTCTTCAGACAAGTCTTACTCATTGGGGATATCTTTCTCTTTTAACTATGGCCTGCATGCAGATTACTTGGCATTTATCATGCATTTCCTGGCTAGAAAGTGCAATTATTGAAGGACTAAAGTGATTGTTCTGAATTGCAGAAATCTACTTTCTCATTTGATTAAAAGTGGCTTCCTCTTGTTTACTTTGACTTTGAAGTACTTTTTAGTTGCCTTTGTGTTTAGGCATGACAAAGAACACCTACTCTGTAAAGGAGGAGCCCTGACATGATTCAAGGGACTACTGCTTTATTCTGTTTTCTGTAGAGGACTTTTCAGAGAACTCATCTTTTTTGCTTGCCTATCAGGCTGCTGTGCAGTGAGATTCTGCATGTAGCATCATGACAACATATGCAATAGCACAGCTCAGTAATAACCTGCCTATGTTTTACAGGTYGTGCTCTGTCCATTTTGAGCACTGTTCATTAAGGACAGATCAATTAGTGTTCAATTAGTTCTGCATTCTTTTGGATGCCTTTTTTGGGAAGCTATAAAATAGATCAAAACCAAGTTGATTTGTTGGCTCTCCACTGGAGGCTGCATCCTTGTAGCACATGAAAAGAAAGGAACACAAATCTTCTCAGCCAAATGACACTTGAAGGATGTTCAGTTATGTACTCTCRAGTAGTAACTAGCTGTTGTCAATACTCTCATTTGTGAGCTACTAATATTGTACCTTCCTGTACATCTTGTTGTCTTGTCACCGTCTTTGTGATTGCTTTTGTTGTATAATGCTTCTGAAGGATTGTTTTTTTCCCTTGGGCATATGTGAATGAAGAGCAGCATTCACTAGCAGTATCTCATGGGCTCCACGGCCTCCTTGTGCAGCTCTGGCCTCCCACGCTTGGGGCTGCAGCCTCCCGCTTGGCAGGGCGGCTGCGTTTCTCAGAGCCTTGTGCAGAAAGTTCATCTCCACGGTCTTCTAAAGTAGCGTTGCCCTCTGACGAGCAAAACCACTGTGCTGCACCTGAGGCCTGGGGGACTGGTGCACAAATACGTGTGTCACGGTGTGCTGTGCGTGCTGCTGTAATGAAAACAAGTGAGGGAGACTGGCAAAGGGCTGTGCGTGCAGGACCTGGCATGCTTGYTCCTGTTCAGCTTCTGGTGGTGCTGGTGATAATTTTTTTTAATTGTATGCTTCCGCAAAGCTGTGCGAAGAAGTGGCAGTATATATTTTGTAAGTGAAATGCAGAGTAAGTTGTCAACTCCTAGATGTTTGCTGTGAGCTTACTGTGTATTTCAATTGAGGTAGTTGAAAAAGGGAGGTCTGTGTACTCTTAAACTCTTGGTGTTGATACTTGTAACCACTCCATTTTCAGGGAAACCTCTGAAATTGCATTAAGCATAGATTTTTACTCCRGCAGATACTTAATATGAAAATATTGAAAAAGGTGAAGAGAAAAAATGGTATTTATCTTTCTTTCCTGGAGATTTAAGCCCTTCTGTAATAGTGTGAAATAGAACAATACCAAAATAAATTACAGCCTTGGAATAGCACTGTCAAAATGTGTTTTGGTATAGATATGTTTTGTAGTGTAATAACGTATAGCAAGTTTTCACAAGCCTTTAAGCATTTCTTGTTTTTCTCTCCTTTCCTTGTTTCACTTTCAAGAGAAATGAAGTCACCTCCAGGGCAGAGCATAAATGCCATTAATAAAGGGTACCATGAGAGGGATAGTTCAGGACAGAAGGTAAAGAGGATAATGAAAGTAACAGCAACCTAAAGCAATAGCAGAAGCTATGTTTTGGTGTCACTAGACTGCCAACATGTGAGAGAAATTGTCTTTTTAAAATAGCTGTCTTCTATTGCAGCATACACAGCTCTCTAAGTAAATGAAATCTTCTCTGAAGGGATTATTTTTCAGGTAGTGTTATGTTTGTCAGTATAAAAGAAGTAGAGGCATACATTTCCAAATGTAATTTCAAAAGTTAAAGGAATTTAAAATCTTGAACAAGAGCAGTATATGGTTTTGTAACCATAAGAACTAGCTATTCTGAGGAAAGCTAAAAA
This sequence comes from Nothoprocta perdicaria, assembly GCF_003342845.1. NCBI lineage: Eukaryota > Metazoa > Chordata > Aves > Tinamiformes > Tinamidae > Nothoprocta > Nothoprocta perdicaria. The sequence continues at coordinate 2,365,264 of NW_020455544.1, forward strand.
TCTGTTTCTGTGGCCTTGTTGCCACAGTGTAGCTCAGGTTCAGAACAGTGAGGCGCTGGAAGTAGCTGTGTGCAACTGGTAGGTAAAGCTGGAGGAGCATCATCTTCTGCAATGCACTTGCTGGAGCAGATTATCTGACAAGTTAGTAACTGATGAATGCAATTATCCAAATGTAAATAGCCCAAAATGAGTGTCCAGCACAAGTAATGGTGTGTACTCAGCACTGGAATATGATGGCTGTGAGAAGTGTGTGTAAAGTGCCAGTCACTTACTGAGCCCCTTGCATCTCTCCTGCTTCAGCTGTGTGAACTGGTGCTGGTTGAAGAGCAAGGCMCTGTGCGTGACACAGCCCTGCTCTGGGGTTCAGAGCAGCTGGAAACCGCRCTCAGGAAACGGCTCTTACCGCAGGCGGAAGCTGCGGTGCAGGGGTTAGAGGTTGGCTCTGAGCCTTGGTGTTTGTTTTACCTTCCTTGAGACCATAGGAGAGTCCCCTGCAGAAGCCCTGTACGTGATGCTGTAGTGCAGCTTGAGGCTTTCACAAAAGATGCAACAAATTGAAGTTCATTAGTTCTACAAAATTCAGGGTGGGCAGAACTTGTTCTGGAATAGAACAGTGCTGGTATTGACAGTGGTGATTTGAACCAGATTTGCCATTCCATGTGCAAATGGGACTGTAAGTGCAGCTGGCATCTCRGCTCTTGGGCATGAGCACCCCACTTGGGCCCACTCTTTATAAGCAACACTCCCAGCAGCCCTCGTTGCCTGTTTCGGTGATACCTAAAACACTTGTAGTCTTTTAGTCGCAGCTTAAGTGGATAATGATTGGTTCTCTTCYTGGATCACATACTTGCTTAATACTTACGGTGAGAATAGTTAATGTATGTTCTTTATTTCTGCTGCTTCCAAACCTGTATTTCTGGAGTTGGCATACATAGCTCTTTCATTAGACTTGGGCCAATACAGCTTCTCTGGCAGTAATTTCTCATTGGATTATTGGTTTAAAAAAAATCCTTCTCCCTATTAATTGCAAGTATCCCAGAAAGATAGTGTTATGTTTCATTGAGATTATAACTAAGTTATTTCAGCAATGAGCTGTATGTTTCAGARAATAAACATGTTTGTCTTCATACAAGCGGGAACTGTGCTCTTGGCCTTTTCTTTGATTAAAAAAAATATCATTTCACATGGTTGGATGCATGGCCCAAATGCAATCTTCTCATTAGAGATTGTTCTCATGGTGGAGTTCACCTGGGTCTGGGCATCTAGGGGTAGCTGTTGCTGGTAACAAGCATTTCTTCTCACACCTGCTTGTTTCACGGCTGTATCAGGGTGCCTTTCTGCTTGCGACTGTGTCCTTTCCCAGCTAGTGTTGGACTAGGAGTCATCTCCCTGCAAGCTGCTGTGGGAGTGACCTGCGAGTTCTCCCTGCTCTGTAGGTGTTCCTAGTCCCACAGTGTGGCAGATGGAAATAATTTTGCTAGCCCACAAGTGGGCGAACTGGTTAATAGTACTTATGATGGGGTGCTRGTGAGCTAGTTCATTAGTGATGCTAATGGACAGTTTGGTGCTAAGCTGCCATTAAGCAATAGCAGTTCCCAAGCRTTGGCCTCAGCTGCTTTCCGGCAGTTCTGCCTTGCAGAGAGAACTTTGCTGTTGCAGTTGTCTTTACACTCCTCAGTCCACGTTTCCYTGTGTGTCCTGGAGCTGGATTATTCCAAATCCTTATTGTGGTTCAAGGTTAACTTCTTTGAAACCTGAGTGAAGGTGGGCTTTTTAGCAAGCTTGACTAGGCCTCTCTGTTTGCTGGATGCAGAAGCAGTGGCAGTGCTTGCTTTTTTCCTTTTTTTTTACCCTTTCCATAAGATGGAGGAAAGAAAAATGTGTGGTGTCGAGTGCTGTGCATACAGCACAGGTCTGAAGGGAGTAGTGTTATTTTTAATATGTTGTCCTGCCTGTTAAGGAAGAAGAGCAATCACAGTTTCTCAAGAGCCTATCTGGACAGACCATATGTTAAGATTTATGAGCTGAGTTGCTTTGGGAAGACAGTGCTGCTGCAATGCTAACAAAATAACTAAAAAYGTCATTGTATGTTCCTGTGTGTGCGTGGTACACACTTTGGTAGCATTCTTTGTGCCCTATGATGTTCACATACTGATCTGTTCTGAAACCAGGCAGAATGGTGTATCTTGGAAAGAACATAAGCATGAGGGTTAATTCCCGCCCATGCTGGTCACCTGGGATCTGCTTTGGTTTGGAAAAGGCAAAGGAATGAAATCCAGGGAAAGTACGTGGTTTCTGTTACTGGCTAGAAAAAAGCTACCTCACAGATGATCATGTAGTTTAATACCTATCTTGAGAATTTGTTGACTCTGAGACCTTAGCAAACACGCTGCAATTTCTCATCTAACCAAAACAAATGAGCATTGCACTGTCAATGCCATTTCCCAGTTTTCATTCTAGTCCTTGGCTTCCCGTTTCCACTACCCCGTGAGCTGGATGCATTTTGGTCCTCGTGCCCACGTAGTTTGTTCTAGACCTGGGTCTGTCTTGGTCTTGGGAGATGCTGCATTTCCTCTGCTTCTTAGCCATATGAATTTGTTCTGAATCTGCTGGACTTCGTGCTTGTAGCAGCGTTGAACACCTATTCAAAACTGTTGTAGTTTCAGCAAAGGGAGAGCATAAATTTCCAGACTTTTTTTCTACTGATTAAGTGGTCGTTGACTTTGTGTGTGTGYGCTCTATTCGTCCTTACTGCTCTTGTTTTGGATGCGTCCTCCCTGATCCCATTGCGTGGTCACCAAAACATGACGCAAATCTCTACCGTGTTTGCAGCACAAGCCAGTTGTGAACAAACRGTAAGGAATTTTGCTTCTGTTGCTCCTACGTGTGTGTGAAGCCAGACAAGAACAATCTGTCTTTCAGTGCAGCCTAAAGAGAAGCACAAGGACTTAAGAGTCCAAGTGCCTTGGAGTTAAGAGTCCAAGATCTGCCTCGTGCATTTTCAGGGAAATTGTGTGTGAAGTAGTGGCTGTGGGACGTGCATGTTAGTTGTAAGTGCACGACTAGGATTTGTATAATGTGTGATTTGTGTAAGAATATTATTGTTGTATTGAGTGGAACAGCAACAGTCATGGAAATAAAAAAACTATTAAAATATTCCCTTTCTGCTTTTATTCTTTTGAAAATAATGTTGAAGGATAGCTGTTTTTGGTTGAAGGTAATTTAAATGCTAAAGCAGTTTTATGCATAGACCACAGTATTATGCCTTATTTGTTAATATATATTTGTAAATATTGTCTAGATCAGAGCTTCCTTTTAGCTCTTTTTGGTCCTACATGTAGTGAATACTTTGATTTCTTTCTTGTGCCTAACATATGGCAGACTTAGACGATTTTTTCTATTAAAAAAAGGCACTCTTGATGCAATTCTTCCCTAAACACTCTCGGTACATGATAGACTCAGTATACGATGGGATCACTAGGGGAATGGATGACTCAAGCTTTTCACCCTGAGTCAACGGTCACAATGAGGAGATTCATGYGCCTCTAGCATGCAAGTACAAGCTGTCACTGCAGTCCCCTGGATTTTGTTGATGAGTTTTTGCAGGATTATTTTGAGCACAATGAAATATTGAACAAGTCATGTAACCTGAGTATGTGGTCTGTTTGGGAATAGTTTTGAGGGAAAATGTATTGATCTTATTTTACCTGCTTCTACTGTGTTACACTTTGAATTAAGAAGGCAGACAGGAAACATGCATTTCAYTTGCCTTGCATTTTTTTTTGAATAACCAATCTCAGTGCTAAACAGATGTATTTATACATCTGTTAGATGTTTGTATACATCTATAGCTTGTGCCCCACTTTGACAGCTCTGCAATATTTCCTTGCGAAGCAAGCTGGGAGTTCCTTTATCAAGACATAAGGCTTTCAGAGAGATATTCCTGGTACAATAATTCAAACAGCAGTAATGTGCTGTTGGGCTGTGGAACTTTCCATTCAGGGACAGGATRTACCAAACTTCTATTATTTCCTCTTACAAATGTTAATAATAAAGAAATCCTTACGCTTTGTTAAACATATTGGTCAATGTGTGTTTAAGGCAAGTATTGCACTGGAGCCCAAATTCTGTGTCACTCCAAACCCTCTGTCCCCTCTTGGTGACAATGTTATTGAACAGCCTCTTACTGAAACCTGGGTAGCTGTGAAAAGCAGTAGCTGGCAGTCACARTCAAGTGACAAATAGCTTGAATTAAACTAGACGAATGTTTCATCTTATCTCATTTCTTGTTCTACACTGGAAGCTCCAAGAAACATTTTGTGCAGCTATTCCTCATTGGTGAGATGTGTGTGAAATATTTTCATGTCAATTCTACTGGGTGAAATTTGAGATCATATTGCTGGGCTTCTTTTTGGCTGGAGGATGCTCTAATGACTGACTTTCCCTGCCATTGCAGACATGAATATTTTTCTAAGCTCAAGAATTTCCAAGGTAGTAGTCACCTAACAGTGTCTTCCTCTCAAATGTTTTATCAATGGGATAAAAATCTGGATTCTTGGTTGGTCCTATCTGGCYGATGTATTTGAACTCTTGCAATGAAATCAAACTGTTAGTTCAGTGATTTTTTTCCTGTTCATCATGTGACAATACTTTCGGGAAAAGTTCAGCTGTCTGATTCTGCACAAAGTTGTAGGTTTTTTTCCCCTAAGCTTCTGTCTCTCTTGTTTTTTTTCTCCCCTGGTCTTTTCTCCTCTCTAGTACTAGTCCATATAGTTGTCTGTGGTTAGCCTCATTTGGGGGCAGGGGGGAAAACCTGAAGCATTTCTGTCAGTTGCAGCTTGTAATGATGAAGACCAGCAGCTCTTAGCCTCTCTCTGGAAGTGCATCTTCTAGTGTGCCAGTGAGATACCCTAAAAACAGAATTGCAGAACAGAAGGTGGAAAAGCTATTGCTTTTGTATGAAGGTTGTATCAAATAGTTCTGATACTTAATTTCAATGATGTGGTGAGCTTTGGAAACCAGGAGTTGTTGTTAACTTGGTATTCTGGTTGGGTGCTGTCATGTCAGCTGTTCATAGGACCTCAGTCTGCACAGGCTGTTGTTCTTATCCCACTTTTAGCACTGATTTCTGGTCCCATCAGTTTCAGACTGCCTTCATGGCAGCCTAGGCTTAAGCACAAAAAGAATCCTTGAAGGTTAAATTTAATAGTTTGCTTGTTTTCTYGTGGCTGCTCTGGGGGAGCAGCAGCAAAGCTTCAGCCAGTTGTGCTTTTGTGAAGACCCCAAGCAGCATGTGGGAGTCCAAAGAAGGGAAGTGTCAACAAAACTGAGTTGCACTTTTGTGTGTGCTGGAGATTTCCCRGGCAGGAGATCTCCAAGAGGAGATTTCCTCTTGGCAGGGCCACCTGGCTCACCTTTAAAATGGGAAAGCTCAGTGGCACCTGAGGAGCCCCCACTTGGCAGGGGCTCCTAAGCACTCTGGGCTCTGCTTGTTCTGGGCTGCGAGCCTCCCCAAAGCCACAGGCTTCACTTCTCCCCTACAGAAATCKTGCTGTGATGGGTGCTCTGCGGAAAGCTCTGGGTAGACCCCATTGGAGTGTTCACTGCAGCGTGTCCCTAGAAAGCAAAAGCCACCCAGCCTTTCAGTGAGCCAGCATGTGTCTCATTTGTCCAGGTCCTTTCTGCAGAGTGGTTTATATGAATATATAAGAATATACAAACCAGGATGRTCAGTGACGGCTTTCAGCTGACTTAGATGGTCTTCAAAAACAGCCTGGTGCTGTGTAGAGGTGACCAGGTTAGGCTGCCAAGAGATGCTGTGGTGGACTAAATGCAAGCTGATTCYGGGTTACCCACGTGGGCAGCGTGGGCTGGGGTGTGCGCATTTGCCCATGGCAGTCCCTGGCTGCTGGCAGGGAGCTTTGCAGAAGCTGCAGATCTGTTGAGTGGAAACGAAATCTCAGTGCAGTTGTGCAGCATGTGACTTCCTATTTCTGTCAGTTACTTCCAAGGAACTTCCTCTGTTGAGTCGGCTCGTCTCCAGAGGCTTTGGCTGGAGCTGCGGTGGCGCTTGCTTTGTCCTGTGCCTGCAGCAGAGTGTTTTTCCCAAAGTTTTCTTTTAAGCATTGTATTTTTTTCTTCTGTTCTTTCTCCAGCATGCAAGGATCTAGTGGCTGCTACGCGTGATCGGAAGCTGAATACGTTTGTACAAGTCTCAGTGGTGCATCCCGCCGAGCACGTTCTGACGAGGTATTCRAGCACTGAAATCGTGGAGGTGAGTGTCTCTTTTTCAATTAACATGTCAAGTAGTGAATTGCTCCTTTTTTCCCCCTCTGGAAAATGGATAAAAAAAAAATCAAGTGAGTTAGCGCATAGCCTTTAGTAAGGCAGGCACACGCTGGCTGCTAGCAAAGCATACCTGGGAGAGTCCTGTAGTTCTTGGCGTTTAACCAGCATAAACAGTTAGATTTGAACATGCCCCTTCATGAAAGAGCTATTTTTTTGCAACTGAGAAACGTCGAGAATAGTCCCTTAGACATGGGCTTACAGTGAAACAGAACTGTAGTTTGCATGGAAGAACAAGGCTTTGTAAATAGTGTAGAGATTTTTGCAAAGCATTGTAAATTCTAGAAAAGTATAGTTGCTTTTTGAGCTATTCTTTCCACTTTGGTTCTGTTTTTTTTCCATTAGAAGGATGGAATTTTTGCAACCTGAAAAATGTTAGTGAGCCTTTTAAATTAGAAAACGCATGTGTTTGAAATAATTGTGACATATAGAATTTTCTAACTTATGTTATGTTCTGTAGCAAAAGTTTTTTTGCAGCTGCATTGCTAGTCCTTGSTTTCTCAGGTAGGCATCCATGTCAGGAATGGGACAAGCTTTATTTACAGAGAAAAATATTTAATCTGAGCAGACAAGATAGACGTGACTTGTTCAACTTAATGCAGGGATTAATTAACAACAGAGGAGTCTTACTGCAAATACCCCAATTTACTTTATCTAGGACTTGTTTTAACTGTTAAGCACAAGAAGAATATTTCATGAGCTTTGTGTGATCTTAGTTTCAGCTGACTGCTAATTAAACTGTCATGGTTTCAGCCATCAACCATCCTGAAACTGCTTAATTCAAATAGCTTATATCTGATAAGGGTGTTTCATTTCAGACTGTCTAGAACAATGTAGTATAGAAATTCAAACAGAAATAAATGGATTTTTCTAATGTCATGTCCTATATGTGAATCAATTCCCTGATTTTTTTTGTGCTCAAGCTCTTTGCTTCCTCAGTCTACCTTTTTGGGGAGAGAGGGAACAGACAAAAGGAATTTTCATCAGGTGAAAAGGATAATCATCACATGAAAGTCTGTATTTAACAGAAGAGCTAAGGATGCTGGCTCAGTAGTCTTTGCCAACTTTTGGGGCATAATTAAAAATTAGGAKATTTTAGGAATATTTTAAATAGTTTAGATATTTTTATATCTGGAATATGTATGTATAATATAAAATATTTCTTCTAGAATATTGTTGCTTCTATATATCTAAATACCTTTGACATATACACTACTATAAAGATGRCTGTTAGTTGACACAGCTAAGGATGTTCTCATACTGCACCAACGTATTATTGCTTGGAGTGGAATCATAATCCCCAGTCAGTCAGTCACTCCCTAAATGTAATTAAAGGAGTTTGTGTAGCTTGACCTGTCTACCATGAACTGTGTTATTAGCCAGCCTATTCTGCTTGGATCGTAACTGGAGCTGAAAACATAGCTGATGGAAACTATTAAATAATGGCATAGGTTTGGTTTCATTTACTTTATTAAGTAAATATATATTTACTGAAATGTTGAGTTAATTTTAAGAAAGGTGCTCCAATGTAATGATATGTAACTGCACGTATATGAGCATGTGTATGTATAAAAATACATGCCTACACACCTTGATATGTGTATATATGCCAAATTATATTTTTATGTGCACACCATGATAATTCTGAAGGGATTTTTATTGTGATTTAATTGAGGTCTTGCATCTTTTTTGCATAAACTGTATCTTTAGTTCATTTAAAAAAAAAGTAAGCTTCCTGTACCCTTAGGACATGTCTTGGGATTGAAGTGCAGTGGTTTTTACAGAGCACTCTTCCAGATACCGTTACCTGCTGGCTGAGCTAGCTGGCATCTTGCTGGAGTGTTTGATGAGTTGAAGTTTTAGAGCTGCTCAGTTTTGTTTCTGGCTGTGTTAACTGTGTGTGTGTGTGTGTGTGTGTGTGTGTGTGTGTGTGTGTGTGTCTGCTGTAGAAAGCTAGGCTAGTTTAAAAGCCCCTTGGTTGTGTTGGTGCCTCCGTAAGCGCGTGGTGCCCGGTGGCTGCCTTACTGAATGTGTGCTCGTGTGGCACAGGGAACGAGGGACCCGCTCTTCCTGACTGGTGTGACCTTCCCACCCGAATACCCCATCTGTGAGGAGACGAAAATCAAACTAGCCGTCTACGATGTCAAAGATAAATCTCAAGACACGGTAAGTGATTTGTCTCACSTTTTACGTAGAGGTTTATTGAGGATTAAGCTTCTCGGTGGTGGTCTCTAGCTTTCTGTAGCAGGTTTGCCAATTAGGAGGACAAAGTTATGTAACTTGGATTTTCTTTTGGACTTAATGTACTTKGTTATTTTATTTAAAATAGGGGAAAAAGTCAGTGTACTTAAAATTACCTATATGCTATTGTTTTGCATGATTTGGCACCAATGCTTTTGGCAAATAGAAGGTTACTATTGTGTGTCTGGTCGTTTTCCTTTGTGGTAGACATCATATGGAATAGATTGAGATAATATTGTGAATTACTTTTTAGAAATGTGTTACTGATCATACTTGACTTATGCCAAAGTCATGATGAAGATAAAACCTGTAACGTGATGCTTGAGGGTGATGGTSGTATTTTGTCCTAATCTCTTGCATGGTGGTACTTGTACCTCTCCTATGACTACTGCTATTTTTGGTATGCAAGAGTCAAAGATCTTCTGTGTGACTATTAAGGGCAAAGAATTTTGTGTTCCACTATTATATGTTGGGGGTTGCACTGCCAGCTTCTTTTACTGAGGAAGTTACTCATGAGATGATATATGGAGGTCAGTGGGGCTTTTGGTGTGTGATTTCGGTGTCTAAACAGAGGCCTTGAGTGCTGCTGTATGTGCTGCAAGAGGTTGAAGTCTTACAGAGTTGGAAGATAGGCCAGGACTTGTGGGACAGCTGCATTTTTTTCTGTGGCAGCAGGAGTCCAGCTTACATGTTTTTCTCAGCCATCTATAATTACTGTATTTAACTGTTTTGCTCTATATCTGTAACTAGTCCTCAATATGATCCAAGGGCCATATGATGTGATGTCGTGACTGAGTTCATTATCCATAAGAAGGAAATTAATTGYATGACTTAGAACTTGAGGCTGTTGAGGTGTTCAGAAGGGCTTCTCATCTTCCTCCCTCCCTCCSCAAGGTGATGAATAGTTGATGTTGGCTTGCTCCAATTTTGGACCTTTCTGAGCAAACTCATTGGACCTTTGGCTCCCACTGGGTGTATAATGGATTTAGTGGAATGGCTGAGATGTAGAATCTGATTTTTTTCATTTTATATACCAAGAAATTTTCTTTCTTTTTAATATTAGAAAAGTGAGTAATCTAGTGAAATGAGAGATAATGACAGAGCCCAAGATTTGTGCCCATGAACACACACAAAAGGTGTATGTATATGCAGGTACTTATATGTGTACCTATGTTTTTATATATAATGTATGTGTGTGTGGATATAGGTATGCGCACATAGTTAACACAGAGCAGTTTTCAGCCTGAGCCTGTTACGTAGGTTTGAGGTTAGGCTGCAGACCGGCCGCATCTGTCCGCAGCTCGAGTGAGGGGGGCTGAGCCCGCCCTGCACGTGGCTTCCATGGCATTCCTGGTGGCCAGAACTTGGGGCCGGACTGCCAGAAACTCAGCCCAAATTAGGCAAGAAGCTGTGGCGCGTCRTTTCCCACCACGCTGGGGCTGTGCCGTTGCCAGGGCTTGTGGTGCTGGTTGGAAAAAACTGAAATCCCATTTTGTGCTGCAATTCACAATGCACTAGGTAACTATGCTTAGTTACTCTGTTCTTATTTCTCTTGTAATTAAAATGAGACCAAAGGAGGTGAATTCCATGCATTAATTAAGCTCTGAGGAGGCTTCTGGTGCCCCAAATTAGAGAATTGTAAAAAAGGTGGGGAAAGGGTCAGAGTAGGGGGGATAAATCACAGGGTGGTGCATTTGCCTGTTGCTTAAACCTGCTGCTACCCGTACAGGAGAGCTAGGCCCTAAACTGACACCCTGGAGACTTGCACCACAGTGCCCCGGATGCTGCTCAGCCTGTTCAGAGGAGTCGCTGCCCTGCGGTCAGGGGCTGCTCCCTGGAGAGGAGGGACCATCACAGTGGTTTGGGTGCTGGGGATGGGCTGTCGGTGTTGCCACTTGGAAACAGACTTCAAAATAACCGTGTGCTGCCTGTATTCCTGTATGAGACAGCAGAGTGTTCGCTCTTACCTGCCATTTACCTCACATTTCTGTTAGAAGTGCAGTTTAATTGCATTTAAGTACTGTGCAGCTGGTATCACTTTCACTGTGCTTGAAACACTGAAGTTTCTAGCTGCACTTATTTCACTTTTATGCATATCTGGCTTATCCTGGTCATAATTATATACTGACTGTATCAAGTTTTCTGTAAAAGAGACTTTTTAAAATATAGCAAAGCCCGATGTTTGTGGCTCTGGCTAGTTTGCCTGGATTAAGATGACTGTTTTAGTTATTGCAAATTCTCATGCAAATAGATGCTTTATTAAAGACCATGCCATTTTTACTTCACTTGGATATAGCTGAAGTAAGAAAGTTAATACCATGTGTTAGCAGAATACTATTTAAATGTARCAAAGCTGTGCATGCAGTAGGACAGTAGGTAATGGCATGTTCTGAGATGTGTCTTGCTACCTCTCAAAAGTTTTCCTCACATATTACCATAAGCCAGTTTATGTCACACTGACTTGAGTCTTTAAGATTAAGGTGMAATAGTTGAATTTTGTCTTAATGCTTAGATTGCACCTGTTCCTGAAATTGTTGTCCAAAAAAAAAAATCAGAATTAGAAGTTCATGTTGTATGCTCATTGCAATTAAACACAGCATGTAACTACTGACTTTCCTAGCTGTGAAATGGGTTTGAAGATGTGATATGGCACGGTGGGACTTGGTTCTGTGCAACCTGGTGAGGTCTCAGTGCAAGCCCTGTGGTCACACTGTGGTGTGACCCGTTGTTTCCCTGCGTGCGCAGCCCTGTTGGCAGCGGGAGAAAGGAGCCTCCCTGCTAGCTGCTGGGGACCGGCTCTGCGGAGCCCCTGGGCATCCTCCTCCTAGGAAGAGATGGGAACCTGGAAGCTTGGGAGTGAGCTTCCAAAGGAGATACGTACTCCAGGATTATGGACTTTACGAGTGATTTACTGGCTTAAACATCAGGTAAATATGATCTCCTTTGGGTGTGCCTGCTGGCATTCCCGCATGGCGTTGGGTATCCAAACAACTGCTCCGAGAGCAGGGAGAAGCGGCCGCGTGCCRGGCAGCTGGGACATGCGCAGCCTGCTCTCTGCTCTGGCCTTGCCTATTGCCAGTTTCCTGCTCTTAATAACTGAGAACAAAATCAGATCAACTTGTTAAACCATTTTAAGCACAATGTTGATGGGAATGGAGCTCTGGATATGGAGATGTGTGATATAAACTGATGGGTCTAGAATATTTAGGCTTCACAGGATTTTATTTTTTTTAACTCTTTGGCTTTGAATAGTCTATTAAACACAGACCTGATGAGGAAAAATGCCCCAAAGATTGGTCTATATTCGGTGCCACTCAGTTTCTTGGCATTGCAGGTGTCCGCATTAAAACCCACCCACATTGGGGTGGGAGGACAAGGAGAGCCCCTCTCCTGAGAGAGGAGTTTTGGGAAGTCCCTCTTGAAGGCCATGCTGCAGGGATGGTGCTGGTTGCTCCCACAGAGCCTCACGAGCTGCCCCGTGCTCTTTGGCAGGGCTGGCCACAGCAAGACTTTCTAGGACATTGATGTTTCCTTTTGGAGTTTGAAGTGCTATTGAGTTTGTCCGTTATTTAAAGGAAAACATTTTTTTGCCCRAATTATTTGTGAAGGACTTAAAGGTTTCCCCTTTAATTTTATGGCAGATAAAGCACATCTTTGAAGAGCCAATTCTTCAATGGAATACTTYTTTCCAGATGTTGATATTAGAGATATGAAGGAAAAAACTGAACGCATAAAGGGAAATCCAAGCTACTAAGTTTCATTTGGCTTTAGATTGAAGTAAAGTCTTCCTTTGAAGTGGCTGATTGTATTAAAAACGTTTGTCCTATTTTAGTGAATCTATAGGGGAATCGGGGATAAATGTCAAGAGCAGGAATGTTACAGGTATGTTTAACTTAACACTCCTTGTGTAGACTGACTGCTGTTGGCACCTTGAAAATGCGATGGGGGATTTGGCTTTGCCAAAATTCATCTCTCAAAGCATCCTGCTGCTTTCCTCATTTTTTAACTTATGTCTCTTCCTAGCTGGGGGGGGGGGGGGGGGAACTCTTCCTTATCCGTGTGTGTTCAGAGAAACTTGTGATCTGCTTTCTTCTGTAATTCTTCTTTTTCTTGAATACCAGCTCTGTCAATCAAATTTAACTGCTGCCCCACATCAGGCAAAAGTGTTCTCTAAGACCCAACTGTTTGGAAAACTGCTGTAAAATTATATTGTAAAAGTAGGGGATGCCTTTCTAGGGGATGCCCTAGAAATTATTTTAAAATGAGGGAAAAGAATAGTAACCAGTAAACTTTACTTGTAGGTTTTATTTTAGCCATCTAAGGACTTTCATAATGTAGTGATGGTGATTTTTACCTTTACAGCTYCGTGCAGCTTCTGGGCTTGGGTGCCGTTTTTGCCTGTTCCAGAAGGCTGGAGTGTTTTCCTCCGACTGAGCAGAGGAGGGAGATGGTGTAACTTAATGGTTTTCTTAAATAGTGTCTCTTTTTCTCTTTGATATTTATGATCTTCATGATATTTATGATCTTCATTTTTCATGTTGAAAAGTCAAACTGCTGTTTAAGCTACTATTTTACTTTTCTCAAACAGCTGCCTTTAAACAAGACACTTAGCAAAAACATTGGAGTGAAATAGAAGGTACAGTATATTTAAAATCTACTCCTACAGCAACATAAACATTTGTATGTAATTAAATCTATCTAGATGTGAAAAGAGTTGAAAGGATGAAAGTTAAAGGAATTGGGAAGAGCAGTAAGTTTGCTCTTGAGAACTGTGAAAGCAGGTCATTGAAAACAGTCAGGAAACAGCTTTGTCTTTTCCAGTTTTGATGCATGTAGCCTGGGAATTCAAAACCAGAGCAAATTCAGTCTATTAGAGCAGATTTTCTTCTTGTCCTGAATGTCTCAAATATTTATAGTTCTTTAGAGTTATGAACACACTTGATGCATATGTTTAGCATATGAAATTTTGTGCTAATCCAGTAAAGCTTTCTTCAAGAAAGAATCATGTGTTGGATATAATACGAGGCCTCATTTTCTTGCCTCACGGTGATTTTTTGGTAGAAGATGGTAAAGTGCTCTGAGTCAATAAATGTTCTGTATTATATCGTGTTCTAAATATTGATGAACAAAAATGACAACTGGGGTAATTGTCTAAGAATGCCAATGCACATGAAATTGTACAGTAAGCAAAGCCTCCCTGTGCAATCACTGTGCAGTACACTATATATAAAGGAAATTCCTGTGGGGCTGGAATTTGTCATGCTTGAATTTGTTCGTGCCAGAAGCATGTGAGCTTTTGGTTTCCATGTTTTGTTTTCTTGTGATCACACAACCCACAGTGAACAGAAGGGGAAACAAATCCTTCCACTTCCTAACCTGCAGGTTTTCAATAAATCATGCGCAGTTTGTAGCAAGACTCATAAAGCCTGGAGAGGGGAGAAGAAAGGACACACATAGGCTGTAGTGAAAAGAAAAATTAATGTGTTGGATTCCCTAGTAGTGGGTATCTCACCCAGCATCTGAGGAAGGGGGAGAAGGAAACTACAAGTCTGCCCTGCATAAATCTGATAAAGTATCCGCAACTGRAGTCGAGGTTTCAGCATGCAGAGCAGCTACCACATATTGCTGGGCAGCAGCTGCTCTTTGGTGACTGGTGTGGCACTTTGTGCTTTAGGAGAGAGTTTCTATTACTGGGATATGAGCTGACTTCCATTACCTTGAATTTATTCCTGGCGAGAGCGTGGATCACTGCTATGGAGTCACTGGCACACGCTGACTGTTTTCCTTGGGGTAACATCTGCCTGAAAGAAAAGCTTCCAAAAATAGCCAGGTAAAGGCACTAACATATTACCTAGCCGTGGGCAAGATTTTGCTTCCCAAGTGCTGTTTTCCAGTCATGCTACCCCTCAAATGCATTATTAAAGTTGTGGGCAGGCTAGAAGTGATGCTAGCTTACTTCCTAAACTAATAAAAYTCTTAAAGCTTCTAGAGCTTACTTGAAAAGGCAGGCTGGAAGGCTTGTGAGGTGGCCCAGGTAAAATGAATGAGAAGTAGCCTGACAGAAAGAAAATGGACAAGTTGTTGGGCAGAGAGTAGGTAGCTCAGGTACGGTGCAGTATGCACGTAGCCAGCAATACAGCACCCAAACCTATTTGAGACTGGGCCTCAGCTGCTATTAAAATAATGCTTTAATAGTTATTAAAGGTGCCAGTGCACACAGTGCTGTTGTTGGCTGGTGGGACAGCCCTTCCAGCGGAGAGGCCTCTGGACCCATCGGCCCCATGTGGAGTTGGGGTCATGGTCAAGGCCAGTTGGTCGCCGTGAAGCTCTAACATGTGGGGCAAATGGTGAGAATATGCAGTGTGTCAAAAGCAATTGTTTTGGAAATTATTTTGGAAATCTTCCAGGGCACCAGGAAGAGAGAACAGACAGAAAAATCAGAAATATAGTATTGTTTTATTCTAGTTATATCACAGGGAAGCAAAACAAAAACAAACTGAAATACCCTCACAAATCCGTGGTTCCTGCCTCTGGGATTTTATTAAGCCTTTCAGAAAGAATGAAATGAGATGGATACATTAGTTTTTGCAAAGTATAGCTATATTTAATCTTTCTGATGCTTTCTTCAGCTTGCTGGTGTATTGAGAATGTTTTGTTTCCTTGTGTTTTTCCTGATTTCTTTTCACCCCTGTCATAGTATTCTTAAAGTAAGCCTAGCTGAAGGATTTCTTTTATATAACTATATAGCTGGTGATGTTGATTCTTGCAATCTGACTTTACTTTTTTGGTCATATATGCAGTATTGCTAATGTGAAGTGAAAAAGATGCAAGTCATAATTATCAGAAACACTTTAGAAAGCTTCCCTACTCCAAATGAGATATTTAAAAAAAAAAAAAAGACTTTGTATTAATTTGGTTTGTARAGGATGTCCTTAGCTTTCAAGGGAGGTTTAAAATGTGACTGTGGTAGTTGATGTAGTTATCAGTTTAGTTGAGAGCAAAACCAGGTGTATCAGGAAGGGCTGTGCTGATGGTTTTGACTGTCAGCTGAGGCCTGTGCCACCTGTAAGTGAAACTCAGTGGCTCGCTTGCATGCGCTGGGAAAGGCGCCGGGGGCTGTGATGGGAGACGCGCAGTTTGTCTGGAGTGTGCCCAGCAGCTCGCTGCCCTACTCAGCAAGGATGGCACCTGTGCTGGGGAATGTATTATTGTGCCAAAGAGGCAATTTGCTCAGAATGTGTGTATARTATTGATCTGTCTTGATGCGTGCTGGCACATCTGATGGAGGCAGAGCTCATCTAGCGTTGTATGCCTCACTGTTACATACAGTTGCCTACATTGCTCTGGTCTCGGCTCACGTTGTAAGCATGAGCTTTTTTTCCCTACTGCTGGTGAGGCAATACCAAAGCAGAATGCACTGGAAGCAAGAGAACAAGATAATGCACTATCTACGGGGGGKTTGTTAGCACAAGATTTTACAAGTGTTACTGTGGAACAAATTTGTCTGTACTGCCTCCTCCAACATCTGGGATGTGATTGGAACTCAGCTGCTCACTCTTCATTTTCCAACTTTGCTCTTTAGAAGTCTGGCTGGGAGTGTCCGAAGTGGCCAATAGTGCAGCCTTCCCCTCAGCTCCAATCTGTGTTGAGAGGTGAGAGCTAATTTGTTTGATTGTAATGAGGCTGCATCATGAGCAGCTGTATGCTCTAAGTATGGACCCATTTCATCTTGAACTGCAGCTCCAAAAATACAGGGAGAGGGAAAATSACATCTCTGGTGAGTTTATTTGAGGCTTGATCATCTGCTTCCCAGACAGCAGAACTGTGTTGTATAGGGTAAGTTATTTCCTGTAGTAGGTGGCAATCGCTGCGTCCTTGTGTTGCTTGGGAGGCTTGGAGTTTGACACACGGCTGCTGTGGTGAAATCTAGCATGGAGATTCATGATTTGTTACAGCTAGAGACTCTCGGCGCCTCTGTTCCTGGGCATAACTTGGCAGCTCTTCAAAAAGAAGTAATTGYAAGGCTTTCGCTCAGAAAATTACCTTTGAGTGTTGAAGCTCTGGACAGTTACTGCCCAATTATTGCTTACCCTGTTTTGAAATAACTTCACCTCTGTGACAAGGAAGTTTGTGAATAATTTCCTTTGCCCGGATGTTTTTAGGCTTGGGTGTGACAGAAGGAAGGGCTGCTGTGACAGTGCAGAAGAAAGCAGAGGCACATAGGCTCTGCTTTCAAAGGCATCTCCAAGGTGGGTGTGCGGGCAATGTTGTGCAAGTCTYGGGTCTCATGATCTACTGAGACAAACTTAGCCTTATTAGTTAGCAATCCTGTCCTRGTACAAAAATGATTGTTGATTTAGAGCTGATTGCAGTTCAGGACGTGCTTGTCATACAGCTATGGGTTGCTGTGTCTTATTTCTTTCCTAGCAAATTYCCAGTCCCAAGAGCAGGCTTCTTGTCCAGAGGACCAGGGGCTTAGCACTGCTCTCTAGGCTTTTGCATGACTGTGAAGATTGGAAGAGCAGGGCCGTGTAAAGACAAAAAAAAGTGTGTTCTTTCCACCTTGTTTTAACTCCATAGAACAGGAAACTGGCTTCTGTAGTATCTAACCTAAAGACTTTCCCATCCCCCAAAATGTAATCTGTCTGTTAAAACAATTGGGTGGATGGTAATAAGTGAAGGATCATCATATACTGTGAATGAGCAAGCTGTTCTTTTTTTCTTGCTCACTTTTGTTTTTTCTTTTGTTTGATTTTTTTGTTTCCAATTTTGCATTTGGCTCCAGCTATTAGGTGTGCAGCCTAATTTGCATCCCTGAGAGGGTTCATGTTGTTTCCTCCTCTATCTGACACAAAGGTTCTTAGGTTCAGCTCTGCCCATAGTTACCCATCTTGTTATCATCCATTGCTAAAAATCCTGGACATGCCCCCTGAAATATTGKGGAATATGAATAATGTCATCTTTATGGGAAAAACATAAACTTGTACTATCTGTATAAAATAGCTAATACTTCTAGTGTTAGAGGTAGTGATCTGAATACCTAGCTAAAGCAACGTGAGGAAATGTTCTGGATTGTCTCCTGTGAAATATTGTCAAAGTAATCTCATCGTTTGCACAGGATGAACATGGAGCTGTTTTTCTCTGAACACAGCGGATTAAGTCGAGGGTAGAGAGTTTCTTTGGCCTTTTTTCAGCCACCCTTTTTTTCACTTTCTTGGCTGTCACCAGATTTGTGTGTACTGTACTTAGATTGGTGGTACCATCCTAGTGAAACTTACTGAACTGGATAGTTTAGATGTTTGTTTTGATTAGGTTGTAATCATGGAGGTGTTTGAAGTATTTGTTACTAACCAGAGGGGCGATACATTCTTTGATTGTTTAGCTTGTTACTGATTTATAGTGGTTTAATGAGGCAATGCAAGTCAGCCTGCACATTTTTGWTTAAAAGGCAGGTTATGGGTTCTGCCTTCCTGAGCTCTTGGTGTTGTAGACTCTGTTTAGGATGAAGTGTTTTGTGTCCTGGCTGCCTGGCACTTTGCACAGCTGAGGTTTCTGTGTCTGAATCAGATGCCATAGGTGACTTGGATAGCAAAGGCTGCTGGTTTAATATGGGTCTAGTGATCAGAAAAGTTCTCAATATGTGAACATTTTGTTCATCTCAGAGAAAAGAGCTTGGGTTTTCAGGACAAAATTTATACAATATGTATTGTAAAGTAAATACATATTTCAAGATGATTTTGAAACATATAGCAAATTATGATTGAATATAAACAATAAAAATAAAATGTATGAGTGTGTGTGCTTTTAGAGCTTGTGGGGACTCTATGTCACTTGCCCACCAAGACAAAAATGTACAAGAAGGTGAACAAGGAGTACTAAAATGCTGTTTGGAAAATAAGCTTCTAAGGCAGCCTGGAGTGGATGTACTTTGCAGGAACATGCGTTAGTGCTTCTCCACTTGCATCTGGCTGTGGAATCCTGTTAGAGGAGACATGTCCAGCTAACATCCATCACAGTCTGGGGACATTTGAATCCGTTCCTGTCAGCGTATATAGAGAGACTAGGATGAGTGTGCCCAAATTGGCCAGGTTCAACAACATCCCTGTCCCCAGGCAGGCCCGCTGAGCTCTGAAAGCTCCTGCTCTGCAGCTGCAGGTAGCGTGTAGCCCCTTGCACCGGGGCCGGGTCTGAGGTGGCTGCGGGTCGCAGCTCCTCCGAGCGGGAATGTGTGAGGCGGCGTGCGAGCGACGGAGCGAGTGCCGCGGCTGTGACTGCGGGCACCCGTGACCAGCACACAACTTGGTGAAACACGGCCAAGGAGGGCAAAGAGTAAGAAACTATGAGGTAAACTCGGGTGAAACGAAGGAGGTGAGCTATTTCCCTGCAAGTATTTCACTGATCTGTGATCTATATAATCGCGTCATGCACCTGCATATTCCAGTCTTCTGTGTCTTATCCTCCAGCTTGTAGGTTAAGTAGTTGTATTAACATGTGACTGTGGGAAATAAAGTAACACTGACTGTAATATGTTTATAAATATCTTTTTTATGCTGTGTTATGCCTGAAAGGATGTGGGAAAGGAAAAACAAGATGGGTTTAAGCTTCTCTAAAATGTAGAACTTAGTCCGTTGGTAGTTACCARAGTTCTAGGTGAAGTATCGTATGTTCTTAGCTTTTTGAAAATAGCAAGTGATATTAAGTATAATACAATTATGCAATTATGTTTTTCTAATGTCATTTAAAAATCAGCATATTCAGAGAWAGCTGAATTGTAATTTGCCTATCTACATCAAAGTGGCAATTTTGGGTAGTTTTATTTGGAGTTAAATCACATGTAATTATGCACTTAACTCATGGCTTATGCAGAATTAGTCCTTTAAGACTATGAGAAACTGCCTACAGTATTTTATTAAAGTYATGTCATTCTTTAGTGAAATATTTAAGTTGCTTAGGATGCTTGCAAGGGAAAATATTTTAATTGCTACTGAAATAATAAAATGTGTTATCAACAGTTGTTTTTAGATCAACACTTTCTCCTGAATTAGTCCGTGCTAATGTTATAAGACCATTTACTTAAAATATCTCCAGAACTTCCCCAAGAATGTGTTATCTTCCTTTAGACATTTGTTTCTGTTCTTTTTTTTAAGATAAGCTATTTTTCATGTCTTCCATGAAATAACACCTGTTTTAAAGAGATGATATTGAAGAAAGCCTTCAAGGATTGGTTAAAAACAACTAAGATTATTCACTCAGTGTGTTTCATGTGTCTTGCAAAAATTTTCTTTTGGTGGTGATGTATTTTTTTGCACATGCAGGGGGTAGAGGGAGATCGACCATATTCTTGTAAGCTCTTTGGCCTGGTGATACTTTGCTGCTTGTCAGTTCTAGCTTCCAGGGTGAGCCTTAAGTCTTTGTGGATGATATATCTTGGGCCTGGTCCTGGGAGTCTGAGGTGGGGAGGGGCTGATGCTTGTCACCTGCAATGTGGGTCAGTGCCTGAGCAGCCACGGCCTTTCCAAGGGAGAAGGCCAGTGTCTTGGAAGCTGTAGGTGTTCATACAAGGTCTTGCATCCCTTTTAGCATAAACTTTAAGGGCCTTTTTTTATCTCCTCCTTCCCCTAGCTTTTAATTCGTGGGGAGGATTGCATTTATGTGGTTTATTTGATAAGCAGTGTGGAAAGGCAGTTTGCYTCTTCTGTGATCTAAAAGGACAATATGTGTTTCTGAGCGTGAATATTTTTCCTCACTTTTTTCCTGTCTATTGTTTGTGCAGTAAATAATAAAATGTTAAAGAAAGTGAAAACAAGTTGTATTAAAATTCTGAATAGTATCATAAATATATAATAGAGCAGTTTCCGTGCCTAGAAGGGACTTGCGTACATATATTTACAATTCTGCAGTACATTGCGGGGGGTGGCTGGGGAGGGAAGCTTTTGAAAGTACAGTTTCCTCAGGGTTTTTAAAAGAAAAGACTGGAACATAGCTATCTTTATCAGTATCTTTTATATTTATTTTCAATTTTGGTTAGTGTCTTTTTATTTTCAAGCTTGTTTGGTTGTTTGTAAGCAATGACGATCTCTCACTAGGGTTTTTGAGGGCAAGACAGAGGATGTGTGAGCTGTTCACTGCTGGGAGACTTGGTAAGGCCCCTGCTGAGGTAAATTCACCATGTCTGTTACCAGTCCCTTTCTCCAGGGTCTGTGCCTGGCCTGGGAGGTGACAGGCATCTGTGGGGTCCTTGTGGTGATGGTCACTGAAACGCACGCCTTCCACTGCTTGACTAACAGATTGCCATGCTCTACAGTACTCGAAGATAAGATCTGAAAAATACCTGTCTGGAGCTACCAGGAGGGCTTTTGACAGGCAGGTGGTCACATAAAGAATATGGCCATAACTGAGAGAAGACTTCTGTTTTGGGAGGGAATTCTCCTGGCGAGCATGGACGTGTGAAACCAGACAGCTCCAGAAGGAACAATCATGTTCTCCAGAACCAAGTTCTTTTGGCAGACTTAAATACATGCRGTGTTCATCACAATAGCTCTGCCTAGGGAAAATGGCATGTTTACTGTACATTGGTACAAGTTGTACTTCCCTCCTAGAGAAGTTGGTATTTTTGGAGGGTATGAATTGAACCCTCTGTACAATTTAACTCATAAAATTGCCTTTTAATGAAAAGTTYCCGTACTGTGAATGTTTATGAAAATTCATGTAATGATACCTCCAGAAATAATATTTGAATATAGCACTTTCAGAAATAGCTGCATGCCTAATCAGCAGCTTGACCTCATTTGGAAATGAGCAGAAATTTGTTTGAGGGGGAAAAAAGAGGGGGAGGATGAGGGAAGGAAGAGTGGGATGCTTAATCTGACCTTTATGGAAATGGTTAAATTCTCTAATGATCATTTTAGACATTCCTGTTTGAAAAGCCCCAGTATCTGCTAGTGGTGGAGGGTCCAGGAAGACTAGCAGAGGCAGTGCAGAAGCAACCAGCCCAGTGTGGGTTTGGAAGCAACTCTAGAGACTTGACAAAAAAAAAAAAAAAAAAAAAGAATAAATAAAACCTTTACAAAAGGGTAGCAGTCAGCATTTGATCTGTGGGCAAATGTATAGTTTTCTGAAGAGTATTTTAAAAATAACATTTTCTTTTCACCTTTTGGTGGTTTATAGTTTGTGGAAACCTTTGTTTCCTGGTGTTACCTTGTTAGGTCATCTTTTAAAGCAGAAAACATGTTACCTGGAATAAAAGAGAACTAGAGAACTCTTTAGCATGGGTTTTATTGAGTTTTGCTTCAGRTGGCAGCTGAGAAGATGGAGAGGCTTCTCTCATCTAATTTTTGCTCATCTGTGGAATTGGTTGGATGTAGTTTGTGACAGGTTCTGTTTCGTGTCACTCTACAAGGTTTTATGTTTTATCAGACATACCCTTATCAGTGCAAAAAAAAAAAAAAAAAAAGCCAATTTCCTGATATGACAGTGATATTGCCCTAATGGATAGAGAACAGAATCGTGTTCTCAGTGGCCTGTTGCTGTTCGCATGTCATAGTTGCAGTAGAGGAATTTGTGGTTTATACATTGGACTGGGGGTGGGGAGGAAAGGAGGATATATTTGCTATTAGATTGCCTAGGGTGCTTTTAAGGAATTAGACGTACTTGTGTTCTTTTTGTTGTTGTTTCGTATATGTTGGAGATAAAGATTATAAATTGGCAACACGAAAGCAGTGTGTTCCTTAAATTTGAAGGGGGGAAACCTGACCTGCAGTTTGGAGAACAATCGTGGCCCATCAGGCAGCTCCACAGTCCCTCTCCTAACCTGCTTTTCTGGGACAAGGGATGGCAGCTCTTCTGCATGCGGATGGGGGTCATGTATTCATCGGGGTGATGATGGTATGTGTGTTTTTTTTTTTGTTTTTTTTTTTTCAGGAGCCTTTGGGCATACTGTTGATTTCCTGCAGTGCTCATGAGTTCCAGTAGTCTCTCTATGAAGGATGTGATCTTAGGCATCTGATTTTTTTCTTGTGTAAGGCTACTGGTTAAAGGAAATTAAATGTTTATTTAATCAATGGGAACACATTTCTTAAAGTGAACACTGACGGAGTTGAACTTTATAAATGAAAATGAGCTTAAAAAGTAGTTTCAGGCAAGTATTTAGAAGTTTAGGACTAAACCCTCTTGGTACAAGAGGATTTTGATGCATAAATTTGTTAATTGTGGCAGTGTTCATCTAGCTCCTAGCAGATAATTTATTTGAATTTGAAAAATAAGTAGTCACTTTCAAGTAGCTGAGCCTGTATTTTTTTTAAGTAATTCTAGAGAGTAGGCCTGACAGGGGAAATGAGGGAAACTGGAGGGAATAGAATATTAACCTTCTAGTTCACATGGGTGTATATATAAATAGCCCAGCAATACTCTAATTTTTGCAAGTTAGAGAATATGCAAAGCCATCCTTGGGCCTCAGAACCAAGCTATGATTTGAGTTTGACTGATGTTGTTACCAGGTGTCCCATTGARCTAGGTCTTCCTAGGCCGCACGGCTAGGAAGGATGCCGACTGTGGAGTGGGTCTCTGCCCTGGTCCCAAATAGCTGTTATGGCCCTCGGTGCCAGTGCGAGCACTGCTGCAGGCAAGCAGAGCCAAAAAATTTGAGAGGAATAAAACTCCAAGGGGAACCTACTACTTKTCAGTATACATTCAAAAATGCAGCCTCCCTGAGAGGGGTTAAGTTAAAAATGGGTGGATTTCTCAGTTATGGTGATTCACAGGTTGATCAGTCTTTGAATGACTCTGGCATGGTGCGATGTCCAGGTAGAGATTTTTAGCTATTTGAGCTGACTCTGCTGAGAATATCTTTTCTCAAATCAGTGAGAATAGAAAATTGGAAAGGCCATTGCCCTTTTCTGTTTGTCTCAACAGACCTGGGTTAAAAGCCTGGGGAGTAGGGCCTTAGCAGCTCTTCTCCTTCCTTGGGTGTTAATGCACAGTTGCATTCATTTGGAGTAATCAAACCTCCTGTGAGCTTTTGTTTTTGGATGCTAATTAAGTTTGAACTMTTTTAGTGTTCTTACCTAAAAGAGATTTTCTATTCTTATTAACATTCTAATCCTGTTTGTTGAATATAAATGGCAGGTATATGTAACATTGCTGGTGAAGCAGAAACACCTTGGTGTGTTTGGAAAGTATATTTGCTTTTTTCAAAGTTGTTCACGTCTTGGTCAGCCTGTTTATTAGTAGTATGCTTAACTAATTCTAATTCTGAACTAATGTGCCTCGCATACAGAACTGGAAAATATTGATTGTGTTTAATATTTTCTCCCACTCAAATCCTCTATGTGCAACTTTTCTGTATCACATTCCAGTTTTGTTCTGTGCAGATTCTGATTTCTGTATTTTCATAACTCCTACAGTTTTTGATGTAGCTGTGAGTGAAAATCTGAAATAACATTTTGAGACTGAGTCTCAAGGAACTCTACTGTTTCAATCTCACCGTGTCCTGATTAACCAGCCTGTTAACCTCTGCAGTTTCTTTTCWAGTGACTAATAATTTCTGAAGTGACCCTATATGAAATGCTTTCCTGAACTCCAAAAGATAAGAGCTGGGAAATCAGTTCTCTTAATAAAGAATAAATTAAAGATCAGTCTGGCCTGAGCTCTGCTTATAAAACACATGTATTTCCTTTAATAAGAGTTTGGCCAACATTGTTTGGTGGATGCTTCCCACAATTACTGAGCTTCACATAGTCTTCCTTAAAAACTTATTACTTAAAACTTTCTAATCTGGGAAGTTGTCAGAGTGGTTGAAATACTATGGATTAAGAAGAGTATATTAAATAAGGTGAATCCATAGAAAGAACTAACATGTATGTTCTTCCAGATGATATAGCTGCAAATRCTAGATCTGCTTTGGGGCACTTGAGCTTTTCTTTAGCTTACACTTAATATCTTGTTTTTGACTCATATCATGCCATTGCCTTTATGAAATAATAAATAGTAATATGATCTGCTCTTTGGGGATCAGCTGTTTGGCCATGGCCTGGGCTCTGTCTTTACCCCCATTTGTATGGAAAATATACAATTACTAGAGTTTGGCTCGCYAGGCAGTTTTCCTTTGGCTTTCCATCCTCTACTGTCATGTGGTATCCTCTGCACTGTCACCTGTGTTGTCATCTGTGACAAAGTATTCATATAGTTTTGCATTTTAATGTGTCTGATCACATTGTAGAGTGCATCCTTTGGTTTTTGTTTTTAATTTGAGAGATAAAGTTAATGAACCATTTGCCAGTTACCTTTACAAGTTCAGTGTTCAGCTCAGCCTGACTCCTGGTTGTTTTCCTATGTATTCTGAATGCCTGTGTTCAGCTGTGTCAGCTGGATGGCTCTCTTTCTGCTCTTACACCCTGTTTTGTCTACTATTATTTTTAATGCCTGTAAGCACCCAGGTAAATGTGCATCAGTACTATACAAGGAGAAAAACTGCAGGTATTAAAAAAGCTGGTTTCAGTCATGCRGTAAGAAGCCAGTACTAAATAAAGGGTATTTTCTCAGCTAGAGGTTGAGGTTCTGACTGCTGTTGTATAGGGTACTGTAAATGCTCTGCAATTTTATGATGTAAAGCTTCAGAATGTTTTGTGAAGGGAGGAAAAAAAAACCTTTTCCCCAAAGGTACAGCAGTTCCAGCTGTATATTTAGATAATTCTTGGTCCATCAAAACAGGAATACAACAGAGGTGTAATTTGCAAGTTAGCYATCATCTAATTTCTTTAACCAAATATATAAGTTGAAGCAAAAAGTAGTGAAAGATGTCCTTAGTTTGTGATGCTTACAGAAAGGATTCTGTCCTCCTTTTGAGGTCTTCTCCATCCTCCTTTAAATAGTCTTAACAGTGTCCAGTGACTGCTGAAGCTATTGTGTTGGATTATGGAAACCCAAAATACTTTCTCATAAACATTTTATACCTAATAGCTGACTTCCTAGTAAGCTTAGGAAATACCTTAGTATCTACAGAAAAATACATTTTTATAGTCATAGTTTGTTAGATAATTTGCCATTGTTCTACAACTATTTTTTTCTGTAGAACAAAACAATGGGTTCAACTTTTAGATAACTTTCTAGTATGAAATATTTCTCCCTCACAGTTTTAAAATCCTTGAGGACAAAGGTTTCTTTCACAGCTCGAAGATTTAAAGAAGAAAATGAATAGTTAAGGTTTTGTTTAAAGGTGAAACTGTCTTTAAACAAAGACAGTGTACTCTACAGTTTTCATCTTAGATCCTCAGATTATGTCTGTCCTCCCTTGCGTGCATTGTAAGAGCGTGGTGTTTCTTTTAATGTCAGAAATGTTACCCGAATTTCAAGAAGTAACAAAGTTCTCAAGTTCAGGTTAAAAACACAGATCAGCAATTGCGGATATTGATTTCTGGCATGGCTTGGCATTTTACGTTTARTCTGTAGCAGATGTATAGGATATTGCAATAACATTTAATTTCCATAGCCTTTTTCAGTTTTTAGAGTTTCAGTAGGCTGGACAGTAGTATTAGATAAAGTATCTGCCAGTTTTTCATCTCTTAAACAATTTAAGATGTGAAATGAATTTACATGAGATAACGGAGGCAAAGAAAAAGAAAATATTCCTTGTATTATGTTCTGTTTTATCCATGTGAAGCCCCGATGTAGCTTTACTGACCTGAGTTTACTTGTAATTCACATGGGTGTAGCTAGGAGCARCACTGTGCCTTTAGTTCTCTCAAGCAATATCTGTATTGCAAAACCCTGCTCTGCATATGCGTGTTTGTGACATACCTGTTAAACATCACTTTTCCCTTGGGACTGCTTGACACACTGTCTCTGAGTGTAATTTTTGTTTAGACTGTTCTTTGCTGACTAAACTGCTGCCATTCAGCATCTAGCTGAATCCATTTTCATGTGACAGATCTTGGTAGAACAGATCCTCTGAGTAAATATGTCACAGTTGAGTAAAACGATACTGTAATTTCATTCCCTTTGTTATGGTCTAGAAATGCTGAAGTTACTAGAGCGATTTCATGTCTCAGTTTGATCTTTGTTTCCTGGCTTTGGAGAATATTCCCTCTTTCAGCTTAGGCATTGCTGGGGYAAATCTTATGCCTGTAATTTGGTGTTATTAGAGCAGGTATCACCACAGACAAATGTGGAGTGGCCAAACATGAGAGTAACKAGGGTTGTAGAGTTTGTTTCGATGATGATGGTAGCCCTGTGTCCAAGGGCTATTAAGAGTCCAAGGACCTCCTTAAATATGAGGAAGCCCTTGTATGGCTGCTAAGACCATAAAGGGACTGGAGCATCTTTTGTATGAGGAAAGGCTTGGGGAAGTTGGGACAGTTCAGYCTGGAGAAGACTGAAGGGGGATCTTGCCAATATGTAGAACTATCTGAARAGAGGGCATAAAGAAGATGGGGCCAGGCTCTTTTTAGTGGTRCCCAGCAGTAGAATGAAAGGCAACGGGCACTAGCTGAAGGACAGGACCCGAATATGAGAAAAGAACTTGGTGAGGGTGTCAGCACTGGTGCAGATTGCTCAGAGAGGTGGCGAAGTCCCTGGATATCCCTGGAGATGAACAAAGCCCATCTGGACGTGATCCTGTGCAACATGCTCCAGGTGACCCTGCTTGTGCAGAGAGGCTGGACTAGATGTTCTCCAGAGGTCCCTTCTCACCTCAACTGTTCTGTAATTCTGTGCATATCACTGGGAAGTGATTTACACTGACATCAGTAGGCACTGGACCTGGCCTTGAAACTCAGAACTTTTAGAATATAATAACATTTCCTCTCAAACATTTTTAGTGCACAACCTGAATGAACAGTCTGAAAAGGGATGTGTTTAATGGCTACTTCTGTTGAATCTAACTTGAAACTATTCCATAAAAAAGTCCTTTAAATCTGGCATTTTAGAAAGCTAAATTACAGTAACTAATGTTTTGGTGCACTAACAGGATCTGAGATTACCAGAGGGGAGGTTGTTAAGCAACTGTAGCTTTTTGAATAATTTCATATCCCGTCTCTCTTGTCCAAGCTCTTTTTCAGAACAAAAAGTTGCTCTGAGGTCCACGAGCCTCCGGAGCTCTGTGCGGTGTCGGATGAGGGGCAGGACGGGTGAAGCCCAGCAGAAGGCAGCGGGTAGCCTGGCTTGGAGCGCAGTTCTGCCCAACTGGTTTGCAGGGCTGAGACATGTTTTTTGGGATGGTTTCAATTAGGTTTTGGGCTTTGAAGAGGTATTTAAATAGTACAGCAGTTGGAATCCATAAATATGTTTGTTAGGGGGATGCCCCCAACTGTGAACAGAGGAAGGAAGCGAGTAATCCTGTGGTATGCGGAGTGGGAGGCATGAACCTATGTTCTTGATTTTGCCACAGGGTTATTGTGTTATCAGAGGCAAGTCACAAATATTTTATTTCTGTTCTTCAGAGCCTTTGATTTTGATGGAATTGCTCCCAGGGCATGAGATTAAATGCAGCTGTGTACATGTTAGGATCTGAGTGTGAGATAACGAAGCCTGATGCTTGATCTAAAGATGCAAAAGGCCACTTTATAGTAGTTAGTTACAGGGGAGCTTTGACCTCAGGAAAACAGTGGGGTGGTAGAGAAGACCCAAGCATTTTACAGAGAAATGGCATGGGAAATCAYACACTTTAATTTTCCCTTTAACCAGCAAAAGCTGCTGCAAGAAATTGTCAGTTGTTTTCCATCTTGCATGACCTCTCATTTTCTAACAGTACTGAATTGCAAGTTCTGTTATCTAATAAGTTTTTGGCATTAAGTCATTAGCAATTTAAATAGCACAATGCTGAGAAGCTTAGGATAGTTTGGAGTCTTTAAWGCACAAATGTCTTGTTTGGTGGTTCGTAAATGTTGTTTCATCATGCCTGTGACATTTCAAAAAATGCAGCTTGAGTCCTTTGCTCGTGACTGAAGTTCAGCTCTGCTTTTTAAATGGTGCTGAGAGCCTTTCGGATGTTAGTCTGTCTTCTAGATGAAGATTAAACCTTGCTGGTCCTTCCTGGGTCAGGATGCCACTAGTGGCAGACTTGAGTCAAGTGTCAGACTTGAGTCTGGATCCCTGTGAGATGACGTGCCTGTGTTGAGCCGGGCAGCCTTCCCACCACCRTCTGTGTGCCTGAAAGACTCCCTGTTGCCTTGGGTGTGGAAATGAGCACCCTGTAAAAGCCTCGGCCTCAGAGGGACACTCTGCTGAATTCCCCCTGCCCAGTAACTCCTCACGCTCTGCTAGGAGTGTCCTGGTGGATGCAGAGCGCRCTAGGGTTTCCTCCAGCGCTCCCACGTGTGCAGTAGTGACCGGGACAGRGGAAGAGTTAGAACCTAAAAACAGTTGAACTGAAATCGCTCCAGGACTTGCACAGTGTTTGTCTTTTGTACTCATAACAATAAAGGTAGCACATGCAGAAATTGTCTTGTACTGATCTTCAGTCCAGGGCTCTTTGCCAGCAGTGGATGGGAATGTCCTGGAGAGCTTCTGTTGGGAGCCTTGCTGTGGCTTCTGGACTCAGTAATCCTTGGTTGCAGTAAGTAATGTATTGCTATTTGATAAATGAAGAAAAGATAAGTATGGCTTGAAAAAGCTATATATAATAGCTACCTTCCAGTTTTAGTGTTGGTGTGTAATCTCTGCTGAAATATTTTGTTTTCCTACCTGGTGGCCAGTTTCCCAACGGGGACTTTACTTTGAATTATTTACTGCAGCCTGTTTTGACTCTCTTATGCTGTTATCACTTGCTTTAATATACGAGCGTCTAGAGAAGATTTTTTTCCCCCAACCTGCAGTGTGGATGTCGGTCTCTCCAAACGCACTGYGCAGGAATTCCTGTGATTTGCAGGAACACAAAGACGTTTGTGGGAAAATGTTTGTGGTGCATGCAGAGAGCAAGACTCATTCTCTTCAAGTAAAAAGCAGGAAAGTCAGGACTACAGAACAATCATGAACGTGCTGGTCTGTGTGTGTTCCAGGAAAATTGAGTGTATCGGTTAGTTGCAGCAATTAGATATTTGTACAAAAAGATTTGTATGCAAACATGTCCTAAATGCTGGCATATAAGATTCTGGCATGTGCTTGGTCATATGCTGTGGTTACTACTAAAAGGAAGCTGAGAAAAAATGTACTTCTGAATTTGCATTACTTTGGTTTGGAAGCTCTACAGACACGATTCATAACAGCTTTAATAGTGAAAGGCTACATATGTGTAAAGTTTAGAAAAACAAAGGGGAGTCTTTTATAGCATGAGCTCTGTGCCTGTACAATGGCTGCCATATGTCAAAACAGTTCAACTTCGGGTTTCTTAAAAAAAAAAAAAAAAAAATTAAAAAGAAAACAAAAAAGGCAGGGAGGAGCAGAGCCCTTTCCTGAGCCTGAGTTCAGTGTAGCTGTGCTGACTCCTAGTGTCCCAAGAACCAGCATATCTGCTTTGGGGTCCCAGGGCCACCTAGAGCTCTGCCCTGCACACAGGAGGAGTAATTTTGTGGCTTGCCAGGGTGCAGTTCTGTAAAGGGCGTGTTGGAGCCTCTTGTTGTCAATGGAGGAAGCAAGAAAGTTAGGGCAGAAAAAAGAGGAAAAGGGGGCGGGGGGGAATTGCTTTTTGTAGCACTAAATTGTTTAACTGGAAATGTCTTCAGTTATTGCTCTACTGCACAGAGACCCTGCTGGCAAGATGCCCAGCCTGTGCTCGCTGAGATGCTTCTCTTAATTGATGTCTGTCAGGTAGCGCTGCTTATCTTGGCTGAGAAAGCCTCACAAGATGAAATGATGGTCAGTCGGTGGGTTTTWTATTTTGAAAGAACAGCTTAGTGAAACGGCGCTGTCTTTATTTCTTAGATGAAATAAAACAAGAATAATAGCTGAATAACAGCTATGCTCTTGAGATATTTTAGCTTCTGTAACACAGTAGAATACCAAAAGGTTAAAAACATGAATTATTCTCTGTTATTTCAAAGAGCTGTTTTTAGCAGAGGGGAAAAAAAAAAAAAGGCTGTCAGACTTTTCTAAATCTTTTTTTTTTTTTTTCCCCTGGAGTTGATTTTATTTGGCTGTAGTGGGAGCTGTAGTACTGGCAGGAGGTCTCTTGAGTGTAGGCACTTGTAGGCTGAAGTGTGTGATTATAAAAGGCTCTTCAGTCTAGCTTGGGCTACTGCAGGATTAAGAGGGGAGCTGTGGCACAGAAATAGTGATGCTAATGGTGATGCTGGCACTTCCAACTGGTGCTGCTTGACACTGTCTTGGAGAAGTCAATTTAAAGGTTAATTGTGCATCACTAGTATCTTTAAGTACAAACTGAAATTAAAAGGACTGAGATGCTCCATCACTTGGATGGTGCATACACATAAGCTGATGTAGCARGAAGTCATCTTGATGCAGCCATGTGCGTAGCCACCAGCAGCTGTGGGTCTTTTCAGAGGGCATCCAAAAGCTGTGGTTTCAAACCGAACTGCAAAAGAAGGTAATTTCAGTACCTTAAAAGTGCAATTTCTTTACATGTGTTCCTTCTTATGCCWACACAGGAAAATGGATAATATATTTTACTATTGTTCTGTACATTAGAGAAGCTCATAATATGTGAAATAAACTTCACTAGATACCAGTGTCAAATTCCTGGTGGCGAACAAGCTGGGAAGCTGGAAATCTAGCATACCAGCCACGCTGTGCATGGATACTGCTGTTACTGCTCTAGACGAGCATCCAGGCTGGAGAATTGCAGTGTGAGAAGCCAAAGCTGTAAACGTGGCGTGGTTGGGARGTGAAGGGATGGGGTGTGATATATAGGGATGTTTAAGTTTATTTTTTTGACTTTTTTTCTTGTGTAGGATGCATTTGGATTAAATTGTGCTCTTCACATGGATATACCTCTTAATGCTTCAGATTGTATGGATTCTGTTGGAGAACTAGGCCTATGAGGCCTTATAACTGTGCTAAATCAATTTGCGTGTTAAGTTGCTTCCCGAAGTGTGTTAGCTGAGGCTGTGTGCCTTTCRTGTTGCTCCGAGTGGTTTGTAAGGGCTCCAGCTCCAAGGAGCCTGAGCCCCGGTGGCTGCGGAGGCCCTGCAATCATTTTGCAGAATTTATGGAATGAGTGGGAAGAAGCTCTAGGAATAGTTTGTTTATTAGGTATACGTATAAGATGCTCTGTTGTGTAYATCTTGTCTCTCACTTTTAGGTATGAGTTGTGGAAGAAGAAACCTCTGAGCATTAATTTCCTAGAACTACCACCGTGCTGGCAGCATATAGAATAATATGCTGTTCAGTGCTGTACACTACAGCCTGTCCTCAACCAGAACAGATGACCATATTTTAATGTGTATAACTACTGTTTGTATAACTTGTATTGCATGGTAAGACTTTTCTTTCATAAATAATTATTCCCTAGGCTGGGGAAAAGGTATCTCTTCTGTCTTATTGTGGAGGTGAGGAAAAACTGCAGGCTGCGCTGTCCTTGGAAGAGAAGGAGGATGAATGACACTGAAGCCTCCATTGCTACGCTTTTCARACTGTCTGTGCCTGTGTGTAACTGGTGGTGTTGCTGTACAGTTGCTTAAATGAACTTACCTGACTGCCTGGGCCCTACTTATGAAAACGTAGGGCTCTTCTTGTGTGCTTTTCATGAGGTARAGCTTTCAGCTTGTTTGCAAAATCCTTCCTTCTCAAGATGATGTATCTGTAGGCAGCCTTTAAAAACTATGCAAATTTCCATCATCTGTGGCAAGGATGTATCTGTTCCTTTGATTTATTTAGATGGAAATAATCCCTGTCATCTAATCTGTGTGACACAAAAGCATTTCTGTCAAAATGTGTGCTCTTTTTCTCCTCTGCTCTTGCTGCATGCACCCTGTCAAAGTATTTTCTAGTATTTATTTTGATCTGAGAACTCATAATGATTTAAAATACAGGCATGACCTATGAGTGCGTCCATGTAGGTCTGGACCCATATTAAACTGAGCCTCATACACCTTCCTAATACAATGTACTTCATAACCTGTTGACTGATATTACATTTACTTACAGGCAGTGTTTCCATTAAAACTGCAGTGTCTCTTTCGTGGCATTGAAATAGGGAGCTTCTCAGAGCRCTGCCAGCCCTGATGTGCGTCCAGGGTACCCTGTGAGATACAAGCGCGATGGCCAGAGCCCGTCAGCAGGCTGGGGTCTGCGCTGGGCGGCCAAGGCCGTGGCAGCCTGTCTAGTAACAGGTCCCGTCTTCCCAGCAAATGTTGCCTTGCTGAAATTCCAAATAAGTTATAGGAGAAAGGCAAGAAAAAAATCTGTAGTTGAGGTGTTTTAAATGTCAGTATGGTCAAAATTCAAGCTTAAACATGAAGCAAAGAATTCTATTGCTAATGTTTTATGGAAACCAGTTATTTGCTGGTAGAAGGGGACCACAACAATCCTGGAAAATTTTCTTCTTTTCAGTGCCAGAGTAAGTTTTTGTGTGTTTTTCTTGGGAGGGTAAGGGGAGTGGGCAGGAGAATGTTTTCTAAGTAGGAGAAACATTGATATATATATGCTCACTCTAAGCCTCAGACTTTTTACATGGTCAGTTTATAAATGCTGGAAGGGGCATCCAAGTAAGTACTTGAAAATATTCAGCTAGCATCTTTATTCACACTTTGTGATTCCAAGAATTAGAATTTAATTACTTAGCACAGTCAGACCTGGCTGTCACTGCCGACCTTCCTTACAGGTCTGGAAGGAAAGTCCTTATCGCCTATTCGCTTTCAACGAAGAGCTCGGCAGGAGTTTAAGCTTATAGAAGAGGCTGTTGCAGCTATACTTGAAAAAAGGTAGAAAATTTAGTGGGAGCAGGGGAAGAGATTTTATCTTCATGTGGAAATTAAGCACAGTAAGGAAGGATAAGGAAAAACTGCCTTTCTGTAACACATTTTTTGAAATCAAAATCATGCATTTTTAATGGAAGTGATTCTGAGTACAATTTAATTGAAAAAAGAATGAAACATTGTTTAAACATTGTTTAAAGAACTTGTGTCTTACAATTTGTATTGAACAGTAAGAAAAAATATTTCTTTCTCTCTTTTAGGAGAAAAAGTTTATTGAAGAAAGTCATCAGTGGTATCTGCACTGATGCAAAGTGGGGTTTTTTTGTGTGTGTTCATGTTTCTCTTGATTTTTGTATCTGTAATCTTTGGGTTTTCAGGAACATCCTGAGGTTTCTGTGAGAACTCCTTGTTCCYCTAAACCCCATATGGACTATTAAAAATGTAAATGTAATGTATGAGGACCCTGGGCACACGGTTTCTTGCCTGACAATGCTGTAATTGTTCAGGTTGGAAATGCCTTTCTTATACAGGAAATGCCTGTAAGTTTGATAAATGCAAGTTTTATTAATGTATAGCTTCTTTAAAAAGAAAGCCAGGAGCTCATAGGAAGCCTGAAATCAAATTATCTACTCCYTCTCATCTGTCTAATCCATACTTTTGCCTTCCAGTGAAGTATATTTAGTGAAGGAGTTCCATGCCAAAGTTTTAACTCTTACTTATTAGAGCTATATTAGATTTGTGAAGAAGCCTCCTGATCCCCTAAGGAGGGATGACGGCGGGGAAATGTCAGTTGATGCTGGACTGAGGAACGCAGAGCCAGGAGTAATAGAAAATGGAGACTTTTTTGAAGAACTTCCTCCTAATGTATGGGGCCCCATGTAAATGTTTTGAATGAGCCAAGACTTTCTCTATTGGAAACAATTGAGATGATCAAGAAGGATACAGGTTGATTGAAGTGTGACTGGGCAACAGGCAAAATWCAGCAGGGCGAGAGGTGAATAGGATTTCCAGGCAAGTCAAGCTAGGCCTTCCCTGGAAAACTGTTACAATTGGAGCAATTGTGTTCAAGAAATGAGTTGGCCCTTGGACAGGTGGGCTGAGCTGGGCGAGGAAGAGCCTCCTGGCTATGTGAGTTTCTTGGGAAAAGCTCGGCTTATTAGCCAAATAAAATACAGCGTGAGCGAGGAATGTGGTTGCTTTAGTATGGATGCATCAGGAGGCCTGAATGAGGAAAAGTAGTTGGCTAAAGGAGAAAATGAATGTGAAATCTCCATGAAAATTGTTAGAATGCAAATTAGAAAATGATGCTGAGCTATTTCAGGAAGATTATCAGAAAGGGCCTTGCTGCCAGAAGCAGAGAATTTCAAAAGCTCTTAAGGCAATGTCCAAAAATGTGTGAAAGTGGTTTTGTTAGGGCATGACCTAATAAAACCATATTAGATCATTGAAATTAATCATCTGGTGGGTCATACAGTCCTATGCTACTGCTACATCTTCTGCCACATCCATGCCACACTTGCGTAAGTGATGTTATTCATCTTGAACTTCCACAGAGGCTCTTGCTCTTTCCTTTCTGGGAAGTCTAATGTGACTTTGTTGCTTCTACCCTCTCAGGGGCTTGATGGCCRGTTCCTTCAACTTTGTATGTAAAAAGTTTTCTTTGGAGGTGGGACATAAGCTCCTGGTAGGCAGTGCTGTGGGAAGTGGCAGAGGGCTCGAGTGAAAGCTGCAGTCCTCAAGGGCTGGAAGTATTGGGAAAACCTTTGAAAAATATGGATATCAGCTTTGCATCTTGGAGGTAATTTGTACCTCAGTGCAAATGTTTTGGTTTTAATAAGTTTTCTGAAGAACACATTTTTTGAAAAATAAACAGATGCTAACTATGGCATCTAGATTTTTAGTATATGTAAAACCAGGTTCAACTTTCAGTAAAGAAAAAGTAGGACATTTCAGCTTTGTTTTGTATCCAGAGCCAGTGAGTTTTTTTAGTCAAGTTGTGATGCAGGAGTGTATTTTAATAGTAGTATCTCATCGAGCTCTCCTGAGTGGTCCTGCAGTTTGTACCTTAATTTATGCTGCGACTCGTATACCCAAGTGAGGCTCCGGGCACTGTTTGAACTCTTTGGCTGTCCCTCAGACCTGTGTATGAGCATCTCCACCCGCAGTGGCTAGAGCACAGGTTCTGCCCTTGGCTTCTCTGGAATGGTTTCTTGGCACAGGTTTCCTGATGCTGTATATGGAAATGAGGTGTTTGCTGTCCAGCTGCCTTGGGCCCTGTTAGCAATGCTGAGCCCTTTCATTCTAGGGCAGAGGGTGTGTTTTGCTGAAAGTCAAACTTCAGAGCCCTTGGGATAGAGCCCACAGCTTCAAGGAGGCAAATATTGAGATAAACAGACCATGAGATTGCTTTAGCAAAACATGACTGTGGCAATGTTTAAGGCTAGGCAGAAAAAGCTGATATGAGCTTTTCCGTGTCTTTTCTGCATCATTCTCCAGCATTCCTTAGGATGCAATTCCTCACTATGTCTAGGTGTCTCCAGCAGTGACCAAGTGCTGCTGTTTTGTGTGTTGTGGATTCTGTCTCTGTGCTATTCTGAGGGTGAAGTTGTAATAACAAGCCCGAGGTGGTTGGATTTGAGCAGGTAACTGATTCCCTGTTGGCTGGTCCATATAAATGAGTAGCCAAAGAAGTTTGCTYCATCACCGGTTTGCTGACAGCAGCTGGAATTTGCCTTCCAATGTTTCATTTYGCCGCAAAAGCGAGTGGAGAAGAGCTGGCACTGTAAGTGTTCTTGTGGGATTTGCAGGTTCTTCTCCATGTGTGGTAAATGGAAGAGTTTTGCGTGGGCTGCTTCCCCAGAACCATTGTGGAAAAGGCCTAGTGACACTGCAAGTAAAGCAGGCCGAAGGCCCGCAAGCCACTGTGGGAGGCTCCTCTGCTGCCGACAGCCGCTCATGGACCGAGGCGGGAGGAGGAGGGTTTTGTCCTGCGAGAGGGGAGCCCTTTGCAGGGCTGCCTTGCTGCTGCCCTCACTTAGCCCTTGCAAAATGATATGGCTCTTTTCCTTAAAAGCGCTAAAGCGACAGCAGCTGCTATCAGCAGGGTATGTGTACCCYGGCTCTCAGGGAAGAGCAAATTCTGTTCAGTAATGTCTGCTTTTAATGATGCTAAGCTTGAATGTTAATTACCTCTAACACATGGAAACCATTTTTCTGTCACTTGTAATCTCTCGCATATTCTTATAGTTGACAAATCTTTGTATTTCAGTGAAAAAATATTGTCTCAAATAGCTTAACCTAGTGCTACTGCTGTGCATTGCATTAATAACTAGTTTCTTTCAGTTTTTCATTGCATACACTGCAAACATTAAGATTATTTAGATTTATATGACTAGATTTGAAAGATTTTTTTTATATTTACATTACCTACAAGAGATTAATCAACTTGGGGCCTTTATCTTCAAGCATTAACGATTTATTACTTAAACAACTGTGGAAATGAACAAACTTGGATAGAGTGATGTTGTTAGAAGTGCAAGTGCAAGATTTTCATTTTTCTGTGTTTCAATTTGAGGGCACATGGGGAACAAGTTGTATATGTGACAGTGGAGCTTTGCTGGGGAAGCCAGCTCCATGGTAGGAAGGATCTYCTCTTTTGGTGCTGTGCATCTGGAGCAGTGAGGTGTCCGTGGTGCTCGGGAGGCTGCTGGTGCCAGCAGCGGGAGCCCTGAGCTGGGAGCCTCCTTCGGCAGGAGCGCCTGGCCCCGCTACAGGAGCACGGGCACCCGACAAGATCTTAAGCTCTGGGATGTCTAGCAAGTTCTTCAGAGGGTCTGATTGTTGGTAGCTTGTTGTAAAGCTCTCRCACTATGTCGATCTTCCTGTTACTTAGCATATCCCAGCATCCCAGGTATGTGTACGACTTCTGTGAGGGCGGGTGTGATCTTGCAACCTAGTGGTAAAGAAGAATGAATTTGTGACCAAATAGCTGGACTTCTGCTTTTTCTTTGTTGTCTGTGCCCTTCAATGTGCACCTGTGTAAGCGGTTAAATCCTGCTGACCTCAGCCTTTGCTCGGGGCTCTCTCCTAATGCTTATCCTATGCCACATGCAGCAGATGAGGTACTAGATGGCTAGAAAGAATATAAGGGCACAGCCTACACAGAGGCACAGAGATTCTCAGCAGAAAAGGTAGGAATGAGAGCAGTTTCTGATGTCTCTGAAGAGACGAGGACTTGAATGGCTTTAGCAAGAGAGCTGTGATCTAATCCATTAGTTGCTATCTGTAAAAAGTATCCAACTGTATGCCTTTTACTGTATCCAACTATATCCAACTCCTGGCCTTTTACCCAGTCCTCTCAAGTAAATAAACTTCTGAAATTTTAATATGGGACCAGACAATTAGTTGGAAATACAAATTGTAAGGAAGGTGTACCATGGCTTTGCAGCCTGGTCGATAACACTGACTTTCCCTTGTTTTCAACTTGATCCAGTGTTAATATTGGTTAGTCCTCTGGCGCTGTAGTTATGTTGGATCTGTAGATAGGCCTACTGAGAAGCATTTAGTTTTTTTAGTTTAAGTAGGCTCTTAGGAATAATTATACAAAAAGTTGGGGAAATGATTCATAGCGTCATGTCCTCCATCACATAAACAGGTATCTGATAAAGACTAGGAGTTTTTTCCTTTCCTGACTATGTCTTGTCAATTGAACATCTAGCAATTTGCTCATCTATTTGATGAAGGGAAATAGTTGCTAAATGTGYTGTGTCTCATCAATATCTTTTAAAAATAAATTTGTGAACTGTATTGGCATGGGAGCTGTACTATAAAAGCTGGTCAATATTGCTGCAGAAGCAAAGTCCCAGTGTGAGCAGTTTCTTGGAGCACATATATGGGAGGCTCCAGCTTCTGGAGCCAAATGATTATGAAGAAATACAGTTGCTGCCTGGCTCTGCAGGGCTCTGCAGCTACAGACAGTAATATATATGAAATAGTCCTACTATTTCAGCACTGCTAAC
The DNA here is from genome assembly GCF_003342845.1 of Nothoprocta perdicaria. Classification (NCBI taxonomy): domain Eukaryota; kingdom Metazoa; phylum Chordata; class Aves; order Tinamiformes; family Tinamidae; genus Nothoprocta; species Nothoprocta perdicaria. The sequence goes on from NW_020455544.1 coordinate 2,403,671, forward strand.
TCATGGTAATGAATACTCGCTGCAAATACTTGGCATGTGGCCTGGCTTTCAAACTATACTACTTGCTGCCTCTTTTTGGTCTCTTCATGTATCTTTTGGATCAGATTTGGATATTTTGAGATATGTGCTTTTGGATTGTATATTTGTTTGTTTGTTTTCAGGGAAGTTTAGTGTCACCCCAGTCTTGAATGAATTCATGATTCAAAGGTTTACATCTTATTGATGAAAATTGAGTAAATAAAAAAAGTGGAAAATTTAAGACTGGTAATAGATGTTTGAGATGAAAATTTACTTGTTTTTGTTTGCATTTAGATTTTGTAGTTAGGATACTGTTGGGGGCATTAAGGAAATGATGGTTTAGGACAAGGATTCAAAACAGTACAGCTGCTTTTTTAATCGGGAGAAGATCTCTTCAAAATTTTTTTTTTTTTTTTAAAGGAAAAAAGTGTTTATTTTTACGGTGTGGTTTGAGCCTGGAGCCATTTGGTTTGGTTTTGCCTGTAAGCTCTCTTTGGAGTGGTGCACGTGTGAGCSTGTGTGTGCACATCGTGAGGACGCTCGATAATTGCAGGGTTCTGGCAGCTGAAATACATGGCTTGGGTTCCCCAGCACGCGGTGTAAGAGGGACAAGACTGCAGCTCTGCTGAGCACCACAACGATGGCTCTGTGTTTGGTGCACGTGGCTGCGGGCACGTGCGCACAKATGCTCTGTCAAGTTATTCCCCCTTCATTTCCCGGTTCCCCAGAAAGGTAAAACAAGTATCACCAAAAAGGAAACATGAGCAAGGCCTTTCCAGCTGTGAATTAAACTATTTACAGCAATAGCTCAGTTGTAATAATACATAGAATTTTTAAATTATGTGTTTTCTTTTGAGAATTCGGTGCTCGTATTCTGGAAAAAGCCAAATGCATTTGGAATTGCTATTAGTACAGTAGTGGGGGAAAAAATGTGAAGTAAAATAGCATCTAAAGGTTTCCCACAGATTGCTGAAGTATACAAACTCTCATTAAATTAATTATGGCATTTCTTTACTGTCTTCAGGCTTTTTGGGGGGGTGAATTGTTCTTACTATGGAAAAGGCAGAGGGGAGAACTGCCTGAGCAGAAATGCCGGGGGTTCTGGGTGATCTCTGTATAGTTTGTTGGAGGACTCCCTCTAACAGCTGTTGGTCTTTCAGGTGGAGGTATCCTTACTTTTAAATGTTTGGTTTTATGCTAAAAATTTACATGGGAGTAAGCTGAATGGCCAAGCATTTAGTTGTGTATTTCTATAGTGATCATGAATAAAGCATATATGTATGTAACTAAATCCAGCTTAACTAAAGATGTCTTTTGAACACAATTTGACAGAAGAGATGCATATAGGTAATTTTAAGCATAATTCCCTTAAGATGTCTATTTGCTAAGATAATTACTTTATTGACAATGTTGATTCCAGAGAACAACACCAGAGCAGAAAGTCTGGTAAGCATGGTAGAGCCTAGAAATGCGGTTTTTAAAAACTAAATACCTGCGCTCAGCCTTGCTCCTCAGGGGGAATTGGAAAAGTTCAGGATGAAATGAAGTAATAGTGAAAAACTCTATTTCTTCTCCACAGCAGCCAGAAGATGTTGAATTTAAATTATTAACAGATTTTCATTAAGTTATGTGTTACCATTTTAAAAGCAGTTGTGCATTGTGCAAAGTATCAGGGGGAAAAAGTACTTCTATTGAAATCAAGAGGTACAGAGTAATGTTTCCTTGCCTTTTTACTTCTCTCAGGTCCGCACCAGTGTCCTGCCCGATCACAAGGAGCAGAGAGCAGATGTTGGGGTAAGCCATTTATTTCATTAATGGATTTTTTTCACCTCCTCAGCAGAGGCAGATACCCAWCAAAGAAATGGCAATTTRCCCAACTGCTGAACAGTTGGGAGCTGACAGGCTTGTTTGTTAATAGCTGAAGCTGGTTTAAATGAATTAAGAATCATGGCAGGAGCAGTAGTTTCAGTGATGGATAACATCCCATGAACTTATTTCTTGAAAATCCTTTCTTTTCAACTAAAACTATCCCGAGGCAAGCACAGCCAGGGAGACTTGCTGCCACTGTCATGCACGGAGCGGGGATTGGGGTCTCRCTGACACAGTGAGCGTGGCCTTCCGCTCGCAGGGGTTCATGTGCAGTTCTGGCCAGGTTCTCATGAAGTTATACTGGTGATATATGAAGGACCCATTTTTTTCCTATGTAAGTATTAGAGTTGGGATGTATAGGAATAGGGGAATTGCTTCTGGGAAGGGTAGCCTCTCTCAGATGACATGGATGTCTTGTAGAGGTGAGGAAGGTTGGTCCTGCTAGGGACTGTGTTGAAGCTTCCAGGCTTCACTTGGTCTGCTGAATTTTGAAGTCTCTTAAGTTTCAACAGCTTGATGGGCTGTGGAGTCAGAGGTGAATAGGTAGGGAAAATACTTTAGACTTCTGAACTGGAGCTGGTGTTTTTGGAGTTTGCAGATAGAGGTTCTTTTTGAAGGAGCAAGGGGGGAAGGAAAAGAGCTCAAAACTTGGAAGGGAGAATGAGCACTGAATGGTGCTCTTTTTAAATTTATTTTTATTATTGCAYGTTACACAGTGCTATATAACCAAGCTTAGGTAAGCTGGTGATAGTCCCAGATAGCAATTTGATCAGTTATCCCTGGAATTGTTTTAATCAGTCTAAAGGMGCAGTGGCCTGATCGTGGCTGAATGAAAAACCAGCTGTCCTGGGTGGACAGCAGACCCAATGACTGCAAACATTAAAAATAATTGAACTTAATTTTTTTCCTCTAAAGAGTTGACTTTCCAGCACTGCTAGGACTTCCCTGGCATAATTTCTAGCACTTCAGCAATAGTGTTTGAAAAATCTATAGCTTGGCAGTAAGTTAAATCTTAGCAAAATTGATGTATTTCAGACTTTTTATCTAGCTATTGAATAATCTTTTTCTTTGGCTAAGTAAGATTATTCATCCCCCCCCMAAAAAAAAAAAAAAWTCAGGACTATCATACCTTCAGATTTATAAYAGTAAGTACTCCACTATCAAAATTAGAGAAAAGCTGCTCTGTAATGAGCACTCTATGGCAGCAGTTCTGTTGAAATCTAATTTTCAGACCTCCAGGTCTCATGTGCCAAGTTAAATTGGTTTGCCGGCTGCCAGTTCCAGCCCCAGGGTAGAGTACTTGTGTCTGAATGTGTTCAGAAAAACTAATCTCCAGCATTATTTCAATTTACATCCCTCTAACGTAGTTTAACTCTTTCATTTTGGTTTTGAGGTTATGCACCATTTTGTACAATTTGGCAGATAATTTCTAGTTCTTCTATTGTTAGGCAGACTAACTTTATTCCAAATAAGCTAAAGAATATGAAGTAGACAATCTTTTTTTCTTTAAACCCATGAAACTATATAACTTTAATTTTGTGACACTGGAGAACTAGATCTAATGCTCAGAGGTGAGTAGTGGGTACAGTGACCAAAGCTGCTCTGTGAAAGGATGGTGCTATTGTTGCTTGCAGTCGTAGTGTGAGGAACTGCTTCTCTGGCTGGTGGTAGAACTGCTGGCTGGTGTAGAGGAGGATGGACTATCTACCTGTTGCCTCTAGCAAGACTGTACAACAACCTGAGACCTGCTGGGTGTTCTGGTAATGGCCTGTATGTCATTACTGCAGCAAAAGCTAACCATGGCCTCTGACTAACAGTAGTCTCTAACCTGGATTGTGTTTTGAACCATTTGTTTGTTAGGTTAAAAAGCTATCACAGCTCTTCCCTGTTCCCCTTTCCCCTGTGGCCTCTACGGAGATTCAGAGTGGAAAAACTCTATGCTCTTTATCTCAAGGCATCCAGCAACATACAGAATTTATCATTGAGCTTGGTTTTGATTAGCATTCCTACAGCACAGGGAAATTAGTATAATAGACACTCATTTTTGTGTTTCTTAAAATATATCTTTTCAGCTTATAATTGACTCACAGAAAGCCATACATTGAAATATGTGTTGGTGATGACTGCAGACTTTCTTCTTTGCCACCGTTTCCAGGCTAAGAATATTGTTAACAAGTGAGATTTCAGCGATATGCAGTAGGAGTATGGAGACTTGTGTTGAAAGTGATCTAAAGCAAAAGATGAACGTGTTTTTTCCTCTTTGCAGTCTTTTCTTGATGATGCACAAAGCTGCTTTTGCTATAAAGAAAAGATATATTGTTGTAGGTTAACTTAGCCTTAGCAATTTTAGTTGGATTTGCATATTTCTCAATATTTGTATTGCTGTGAGTGGGTTTCACCTTACAGCAGAGAAAAAGGAACCGTGCTTTTAAGCAGTGCTGTAATCTAGAAGAATATAATGTTTTATTAACTTATACTGAACTCAACATTGAAAAAAAGCTTCTTCAAGTATATTCATATTAGGAATACAAAACTAGTAGTGCCCAAGGGCTTGAGGAATAAAYATAGCATAAGTAGCATTGTTAAAGCACTGAGAGTTTAACTTTTCCTGTAATACAGAAATCATTAGTAAAGAAGATGACCCAAGATGCAAATGCTTATGCTAAATGAAAATTTCCTGCAGCTGCACCTTTTGCAGCCTGTTTGTCAGGCTGTTTGTTCTTAATGAGAAAKATTCCTGTTCATAAAATCTAAGTTTAACAAATTATTAATAGTCATGTCACAGCCACAAAAACTTTCTGTAGRGTAATGTGTCAAAGTAGAATATTGCGATGTAATATTTTACTAGCTACCTAAGAAAGCTCCTGCACRTGAGACTGAAAAAAAAAAAAAAWWAWTGTCAAAAGCTAACACTTTTCTTTCCRCTTTGTTTCATAGAGAAGCTTCCTGGGATGTGCAACTTTTAGAGTAGGGGACTTGGTAAAGTCAAAGGAGCAACAGTTGACCCTTACCTTGAGGTAAGTCTTTTCATGTAGGTAAACTGTTTCAAATTAGTAACTTAGGACACTTGGTGGTTGCTGTTTCACTGTGTCTGAAGCTCCAAATTTACTGTKAGGGTGACAGAGCAGTGGAACAGGCTGCCCAGGGAGGTTGTGGAGTCTCCTTCTCTGGAGGTCTTCAAAACCCGCCTGGATGCCACCCTGTGCCACATGCTSTAGGTGTGCCTGCTTGAGCAGGAAGGTTGGACTAGATGATCTSTAGAGGTCCCTTCCAACCTTAAATATTCTGTGAATCTGTAAATTGCTTGAAATGTATTGATGCCCCTCAAGTGTTTTWGCTTCTCTGATGCAAAAAGATGAAGTGAAGTACCAGCTATTTAAGTGTGAGCTTGCCTTGTATCGTATTAGGAAAAGTTACTAGTTCTTTCATATGATACCACATGGAAGAATTGCATGTAACTTGAAGTAGAGAAGATTTTCTGAAGTTTCCTTTAAAAAGAACATTTCCATTTCTTGAAATGTGTAGTTGAAAGAATTTAAATGCTAATACTGTCTAGTTGGCTAGTTTGGCTTCTAGGCACTATTAAAGACGGTGGGCAGGATGAGTGAAGGCTTCTCTCATGTGAAGTCTCTTAAATCTCCTAGCCAACCTCAGTTAGGTGCAAACAAGCTGAAACGTGTGGCGTTTCAGTTCTGCAGTACAGTTCTGCAGTTCTGCACAATGACACAAGTACAGAGCAGCAGGAGGGTCAGGCCCAGCATTTCAGACCCAGGGGAGAGCTGAGTAGGTGTTTGTTCAAGCAGCACGATGAGGCAGAGATCAGTTTCCACTTCTGATGCTGACTTGCGTGGCTTAAGATGAATCAAGATAAGAATCAAAATCTTCTGATGGTAAAGAGAAACCTCTTAGGCTTAGACTTTCAGAATTAAGGYGATGGGCTGTGGTACATGTATTTCCTAGAGCGGATTTGTGCGAGCACAATGGGTGTTTGTTTAGGATTACTGCGGGGCACATACAAACCTCACAGAGCACCTCCCCAAAGTCATGGTGTTTCTGCATCCTTTAGAGAGTTTTAGAAGTATTTTGGCTTTACTGTAGCAGGAACTGGAATGGCCTGATGTGTGTGGTTTACAGTGCAACAAAATGCCTTGATTTTTATTTTTATTTAATCCAACCACATAAAATAACTAGTAAATAATTTTGTTTTCTAAGAAAGCAGGAATGGGAAAAATGGAAACTGACAATTCTCTATGGGAATGTTTGGTTAGATAACCAAGTAGCAGCTCAGTGGTGGTAAGAGAAATTCTCTTCTTAGAGAATTTCAAATCCTCTCAAGTTCTTTGTGGCAGGAACTTGGCCTGCCTCTGTGACTAGCGCATTGAAACATTGATCTGAAAGGATCTCTGACACATGTCATAATAATATGACAGAATGGCAGGATTTGGGAAGTTTAGAAATGACTCAAGACTTTATCTTACTCATCTAATTTATAAACCAAAACTGGTAAGCARTGAGTGACAGCTTGTCAGGTTAGTCTGTGTTGAAACCTGAGCTTTTACAGATTTACTTTTCGTTAATCTTTTTGTACTATGTGTTCTGTTTGTGTAGCTAATACTAGAGGGCAGGTATTAAACCAATCCAAAYTAATTTGTGACCACATTAAATGATAATCTTCAGTGGCTTGGTCTGTCCTCTTGTTTGTGGAAAAAAAAAAAAAATCCTGACCTTTTAAAAGGAGGATTTGTTTTCTGATTTTGTCTGTTCATCAAATGCAGAAGAAATTATTCACCCTTCAGAGRCAGTTTAATCAAAACAGATGGATCCTCTTAACTTGTTTTCCTCCAGTTGCCTATTTTAATAGTACTTTTTAGGAGGATATAGCAAGGGCATTGCCAGAGCAGACTATTCTATCTAATTCTTGATGATAATACTTTGCACGGATGTTGTTCAGTATGTGCCTGTGATTTTAAGCTGTTAGATCTGAAACAGAGATTGGAGGATTAACTCTGTGGTGTGGTCTGCAAATATAGGTCTAATTAGAGCATCTTGTTCATTTTTCACTCTATGTGTTTACTGTGTTTTGATGTCTTTGAGACAAACGGCAGTAGTTGCAAATTACCCTAAAGAGATTTAAAGAGATGTTCTTGTGTTCTGAGTTATTCTGTGGGGGATTGTTCTGGAAGGCTGGTGTAGACCCCCCCAATTCCATCCTGCTGCAGGAGAGTGCTCTGCTCCTGCCCTCTCCCCCCATAGTGGACCCGAGCAGTGGGTCGGTGCCCAAGGTAAGACCAGCTGTTCCAGAGGATTTCGCTGCGTTCCTGTGTTGTGATCCTCTTTTTCTAAAGGTACCTTGAACTCATGACCAGCTGAATGTTTGCCATAGATGCAAGTGTCTGAATCTAATCATGGGAGCCAGAGCGGGACAGTTTGCAGAACCATTTTGGTGAGGGCGGTGCAGGGAACTGATGTTGGCAGAGCAGCTCAGTCCTAGAGATCTAGAGACCTGGCTTTGCAATTTCCAGTGCACGAGCTACGAGAAGAGAAACACCTCCTGCAGACTGGGGCTTTCCTTCTGCAATGGTGATGCAGTGCCCCTTGTTTCCAGCTTTCTCATAGSGCTCTAATGGTGAATGGGATAAGATGTGCTGTTGAATAAAACAAAAGCCATATTCAACAGCAGAATGTTACTTAATATTGACTATGTGTTACRGTGTATCCAATAAAAAGATGTGAATCATGCATCTCCTTTCCTTTGTGAATGACAGCAACACTGATTGCCACTTTGGTAATTAAGACAAATCTTTGCTAGTTGACTTAAATTCAAAGCTCAGTATAGAGGGTTTTTTGAATATATTTCCACAGCCTAATAATTTTTGTTTGGTTGGGATCTATGGCCTTTTGTGCAGTTAGTACTTCCATTAGCCGTTCCCTGGTGATGGTCGTTTGCTGTGTTTCCAGGAAGCTCCTTTTAGCTCAGGTGGTTTTGGTGTCATTTCCAGTAAGCTGCAAGCAAGAAGCAGCAAAGGCAGAAGATGATAATGCTCTCTTGTGGTGCCTGTAAAATGAAGATCTGTCTGTCTTGGATACTCCCGAGTAGATTGTGCGAGAGTTTAGTAGGCTGCGTCAGTTTGGAACTCTCTTCTGCCTGAAGCCTCTCTTCTGCCCGTTTCCTTAACAAACAATTGCAAGAAAATATTGAATATTAAAATTCATTGGAGTCGGCATGTGACTCGCTTTATCTGTTTTGCATCCTGAACTTGTTCCTTTGCCACTTGATGCTGTGTCATTGCGCCCAGGAAGCGCTTGAACAGCTTGGCTTTATCAGGCAGGAAGATCTGCAGGAGAGCTGTGGAGAAGCTTGTCTTGACACCRTGCAAAACATGATATTGAAGCCATGAGAATGTGAATGAGTTGAATACTGTAAAGCTCTGTTTACCTTGGAATCTAACTAACTGTTATTTACGGGTGGATTTGTTTGGAGGCAGTGCCATTAGAGAGAGGCTGTGCTGTAATTTCACAGAATAAACCAAAGACGACATTGYTGTACAAGTATAGTAATTTAGTTAGAATAAAATGCGCTGAGGTTTTTCAGAATATTGAATTTGTGGATGAAATGATTCAATGATGATAAATATGTGCTAGTGTGTGCTAATTGCACTTGTGTATTATGTGCGGGAGAAAGGGACTACTTGCTAGCCTGAAACTGCAGAAAAGMCATTTTGCTTTTTGGGCAGTCATTCGCTTTCTTCTGTACCTAACATAGCTATGGGCTTTCTGTGTTCTTGAGCTCTTTTTGGATGAAAGGTATGGCCGTGGCAACAGGCCTGAATGTAGGTGTTCACCAGTGTGCAGCAGTGGACCTGGTGAGAAGCRTGGCAAAGGCAATAGGCTGTGCTTCTCAATCTGCTCACCTGTGTCTTTGTTCACTGTCCAAGGAAGCTCCTGCTCCTCCTTTTCCCAGGCAGATGTGTATTCCTGCAGCTGGGGAGGGTGTGAGGGATGTCACTAACCTGCTGGCCTTCGAGGCCTAGCCTTGGGTGGTAAGCAAACCTGCATGCGTAATATTAAAGCTGTCTCTGGGTTTGGCTCGGAGTCGCATGACGTGCTGCTGCTGCTGCCATGGACACAAGTGTTGGTTTAAACCCCAGGTGTGCACCCTTTCCATCAGGAGAGTCACCGCAGGAGCGGGACCGGGGTGGCCCCAGGRCCATGTGGGGAGGCAGGTGAAGCGAGCGGAGCCGGTGCCGCCTCGGGGCCATGGGGGCTAAAGCTCTTGGGGGCATCGCTGTCCCGGTGCCACATCTCCTTCCTGCTGCTCGTGTCCCAGCACGGGTCATCCAGGGCCAGCTGGGGAGGAACCTGTGCTCCTTGTCCCTCTGCTTTGACCTCTCTTGACCACGGTTAAAATTTAATTGCTGACTCTTTCCTTTGGCAGGTGTGCAGTAAAACTGCTGGTAGGTGAAGAGGCACAAATGCTGCAGTCAAATACTTTTTAGAGAAAAGGGGGGGAAARAAAAGAAAGCTCAGCGTTTTTCCCACTCCAAAAGCTGACTAGGGCTTCCGAGCTGTGTGTAGGCTTCTTCACACTGACGCATTCTTTTCTTGTTTATTCTTACTGTTGTGTTCTCTTCCTTCCTGCCTGTGTCAGAAAATTTCCCTTGCAGGTTTTTCAAGGTGTCATCCTTGTTTGTGCAAGACTGAGCACCCGTGGTCTGCATAGAGCAGCTTGTCTCCTGCCTATGAGTAATTTGGGGCAGGGACAGTCTTGGCTGCAGCTTGCCTGCACAGAATGCACTTTTCAGCTCTACTGAAGTGCAGCAAGCAAACTAGTGGTGACCTTCCACGTTATGAAATATCCTAAAGCCAGTGAGCTGCTTTCCTCATCTTCTGTGTGAAAGGCTCACCTATGTGAGGTGGTCCTGCTATCTGTGCAGGCAAACAGCATGAGATGCCTTTGAGTCTGTGAGTCATTTGTGTTAGTGTGAAGGAAAAACATACAAATTCCCATCCTGTATAGATGCATTTATTCCTTCCATTGCAGTGTTTCTGTCTTTCCTGGCCTTAATTTTCTTTCAGGCAAAATTTGAATCTCCTCACAGTGTTTGAAAGTTATTAACGTGTGGAGTGTTTGCTGTTGGAAGACTCATTGCGCACCAGTGGTACTTTAAATTCACAGTGTCTGTAACAGCTAATGATGGTGTCTCCCTGGGCATTTATAGYGTTCTTTGTTGATTTGTGGCCTTGTACCATTCAAAAAGGAGCTTTGTTTTTGCTTTTTTTACTGTGCTTTAGCATTTYCGTGTGGGAAGATGAAAGAGAAATGGAAGAGGGTGGGTAACCCAGTGCAACAGCCCTGGTGTTCAGCTTGATGGAGGCCCCAAAAGGGAGGGAGAAGAGGGCCCTGCAAGCATGAACCAGCATTTCCATTTTTATTTTGTTACTCAAGCAACGTTCTTCACTAGGTTTTATCAGTTCATTTGCAAATTGAGTTTGATTTTTCTCARCCTTCGTTTAGACTTCTAATTTGCCATGATGTAATTTGAAAGTTTAATCAGGTCTGTTTTGTGTGGGTTGTCCTTAGGCTTGCAGGTCTCTCTGGCCTTAGGAAAATGTAGCTGCTAGGGAAGGGAGGATTTTATTGGTTAACGTCACATTTTCCTTCTTGCGTCTGAAGTTTTATCTAATTTCCCCCAAAGTTCTGTTTTATTTTCCCTTTCTTTTGTGCTTTTGTAGTTCTGTTAAGCTTAATTCACATMCTTTTGCTGACTTCAGGTCTGTGACTCCTTTTATACTTGTAACTATCAAGTGGTCTTATCAACTTTTTCTAAACCAGGAGATGCACCATACTTCTAACCTCCGTGTTTTGAATAGTGTTCTGTTACCAGTGAAAGCTGAAGAAGCCTTCAGTATCTTCTGGGGACTTTAAAACCTTGTTTCTGCAAAAGGGCAGTGTGCCGAAGGGTGGTAGCCTTTGCTGGGAGATGGAAGTCRGAAGAATTTGGTTTTTGCCCAGTTGAAGCAGGCTGTTGGTAGAGAAGTTGAAGCAAGTCACTTGGATTCCCTCTCCTCTCCCAGATACCAGAAGTGGGACAGGTGCTGGCTGTTGGGCAGAGGTGCTGGCGTAGCAGCCRTCTGTGAATGCGCGGAGCGCGGCCGCATCCGGACGTTGAGCGCGGCGAGGCTGCCGGGCGCAACGGGGGCGCTTGGCCCCAGCCTGGCAGCTTGGGCTCCCCACACGCAGGGGAACGTTTGGGAGGAAACCTTGGCTGTAATCATGGAGCCTTTCGCTGCATATAGCACCTGTCCATCCTCAGGTTTATGATGAACACTTTCCCTGTCATAAGCAATTTGGAGAAAATACTATGTTCTATACTGTTAGCATTTGYTTTATGGTGGTAAGTAATGAGCTTAATGCACCTGACTGCAGCTGTATGGAATGAATAGAGGAATGAATATTTACTGAGAATGTTTTTATTGAAGCAATGAGATACTGATGATGAGTGAAATTTTTTCCCTGGTCTCTTTTCTACCCCCTCTCCCTATACTCCCCCTCAGGACTTCTGATGGTGGAAAGACAGTTGGTACCATTGAAGTCAATCTTGTGAAGATGGGGGAGATAGARGATGGGGAAGCAGACCATGTCACAACAGATGCACAGGATCAAAAGGTAGGACTTCAGTCAGTTCGTTGCACAAAGCAAATTATAATGATCGTCTGTGTCGGATGTGTTACTAATACCACTCTGGGGTTTAAGTGCTTATTATTCAAACATTTCTGGAATAAAACACCATGTGCACTCTTCTCTCTAAAAATACACTTGCATGAAAATGTACAAAGCAATACTCTATTCTCAGTTCCTACTCCCTTCTCTTTCTTAGAACAAAAGAGCTCATTTTAACTTCAACTGATCCTCCTTAATCACTCCTGATCAACATACTGTCCACAGAGACACCATAAATCTGATTTCTTTTTTCCCTTGGACAGTTCTTCTGTTTTCTGCCCTTGAAGYCCCGTCCACGTGGATTTTTAAGTGCAACCTGTGCCCACAATACTGAAAACCTGGACAGAGAGACAGACAGGCGAGCCAAAGAAGAGGTGAATCCCCTTGCAAAAGGGCAGGTTCAGCAGCATTTCATGGGGACACACAGCGGCAGGGGGAATAACTGGGGGTGGCAGCAGAGTGTGAGAGTAGGGCAGCTCTGAGCTGCGGAGTTGTGCAGAGATGTGGAGCTGGGTGCTTCTGGTGTGGGGTGAGGGGCAAGGAAGGGGTTGGAAGGAGCAAGATGCTTGGGAAGCCACTGCAGGCAGAAGCGGTAGAGACTGGAGTGGGCAGTGGCATGGGGCAGAAGCGATTTGGGAGGGATGAGGGAGATTGAAGGATGGGTGGAACAGATGGACTGGGACAGGGATTACAAGTGACAGCCTCAAATCAGTAATCGAGGGCTAATGGTTTACAGTTAATCAAAAAGCTCTTGATCTGGATCCCTGATGTAATGGAGATCGATCTACCTGTAGATCAGGARTTGTCTCCTCCTGATGTTTCCATCTCTTGCCATGTTCTTACAGACAGAAATGGGCCATTTCCAAAGCATTTCATGAAGGCTGAATTCCTCCTCGTTTTATACTGTAAAAATACCACAGGATGTAGAATGTGAACTGTTAATCTAGACTTGTTTTATATTCTACTTTTCTTCCACTTACTATGTGAGTGAGACCAACTGTGGTTTAAGATGCGACAGTTGCATCTCTTGCACAGTTATCTAAGGTGTAATTGATGAACTGTCTCCAGCGCAGTTGAGTCATGTTGTTAATGACATCTTGGGGATACTAATAATTGTCAAAAAGGAGTTAAAAACAACAAATACGGCATCTGTGTGATAGCTGTATCTTCTGTGGTCTTTATAGGAGTTCTCAGTTTTTATGAATAACTTGCATCGTGGTCTTTTAAGAGTCTTAATTTGTACATTGGTAGCAAGGATGTAATTTCTGGCTACAGTCCCAAGAAGCAATTGTGAGAATGTGGTGCTATTGAATTACTCCAAAGAAGTAAGTTCTGAATTAGGTTTGCTACATCTTTAAACAAACCACGCACAGGCAATTACTCAGAGGAGTAAGCTGATGGTTAAACTTAATCTGAGATGTTTGCTAGAGAGAATGTCACATCTCTTGTTGCTTCACACTCTGCAGCTGAATGTCAAGAAATTGCGGGAGCCCCAGGAACGTGGTTCCCATCACTGAGAGACACTGTCTGTTGTGGGAGTCTTGGGATTTTGTTGTTGCTCTTAGAGTTTTTGTTTCCTCTGGAAGGATTTTTAAAAGAGTGTCTGTCTTAATGCRTTGATGTAAACCAGATGACATTTTTCCTATAACATTTTCATACAGCTYATGATGGAAAAAACACTAATCTCATCACAGAAATCTTCAGATTCATTTGTATAACAAATCATCTTAATCACAAACTACAAATCAATTTTAAAGAATTTTTGTGGTCTCTACCTTGATGCTGTTTAAAAACTAAAAGACTGTTTTCTGACATTGTCTCTAAAGCCTGCCTTGTTCAAAGAAATCCCTCTGAAAGCACAGAGCATGTCATATGTTATGGAATAGATGGTCATGCTTTGTCTCCTCCCCCCAGTAATTCTGATTGTTACAGTATATTGCAACAGAAATCTAAACAGAAAAATATAAATGATAACTTTCCAATCCTATGTTTAATTATCAGTTATGTTTTTCGGCCTGTCATATATAAGCAGCTTTGAACTTTTTTTAATACATGAACGTGTGAAAGTTTTTTTGCATTTCTTTTGTAGTGTGCATTGGTTCGTGAATGTACAGCCCCTGAAGGCATGAGTGGTAAAGACAACTTGCCTTTGCTAAATGCAGGTAGGTGTTCTGTTGGACAGCTGTAACACTCAAAAAATTGTGCAGCCCTTAAAGAGCCTTTTAAGTTTAATATTTTATTGCGCTTTGTATGCTTTCTTTATTTTCAGAAATGTTTTTGAATTGTGGTTTCTGAAGTGCAGCTCAGTTCTTCCCCTCCTAGATCTTACCTATTTAATGGCTTCAAAGATGGACMGTGACTTTAGTGGACATGGAATTAACCTCCTAAATTTGTGTTACTATATGGCCTTCTCTCAGTGTAATTGTGCATTATTTGCCGTTCGATACTAGAGAATTCATCTCTTTCCAAGTTGGTGCTGTGGGAATTTGATCTGAAAGCTCTGTGCCTTAGAATGTAGGAAACAGTTGGCAAGGCGTTCACAATTCTAGGTCAATCCTAAAAGTGTGGGCTTGAGTGTACAGTTTTGAACTAGATCTATTTCTTTTTACTGAGGAAAATTACATGCTGGTATACTGCATCATAAAAGTTTTATTAGGCTAAGTTTATGAATCTCCATTACTCTGCAGTCACAAATAAGTTATATGGGTCATCTGAARCCGCAGTGCTGTGAGGAATTCCGTGCATGTGCTGCATACACTGCAGGAGAAAAGCTACTAAAGTCGAAGTAACTTCTGAAAGAGACGGGGTGGGAAGCAGGAAACACTTTCTTGTGTAAAGCTACCATTTTTTTCCATTGATTCAGTGGGAGACTAGATATGTTTGTGGAAAAAAATATTCATGGAGAAGTACTAAATGCACAGGAACTGCCTGTCACTCAGGAAATCCCTGAACTGAAAATAGCTGGAGGCAAGAGAGTGTCTTGGAGGTTTGTCCTGTTGTTATCTTTTCTAGGTACCTATTTATGGCCGTGGTTAGAGACAAGAGAAGGAGCTAGTTGAATGCTTTGGTCTGAGTGCAGCTGTTCTTTAAGTCTGTTTCTTTATGGAATCAAGAGAAGTAGGTCTTAACAACATTTCTATTCAGAGAATTTTTACTTCCACTGGGCCTTTGTTTCTTATATGGTTGGAGAAATGTTTTGAAACTTAGTTTTAAGATAACCTAGTCTGTTGGAACTTCTGAAGTAGAATGGCAGCATAATAAAGTTGAGGTTACTTTGTCCAGAGTGCTTGAATGATTCATCTTGTGATTCAATAATATATGTAGACTGTACTCGACAGATCTGTGTTTATTTTTCTCATATACAAATACCGAAGATAAAGAACCCTAGTCTGACCAGCATTGCTGTGATTTAAGAAATCACACATGGGAAAGTTTTAGAGGAAAAAAGGAAAAAACAAAAAACCCACTGGTGGGCAGAATTGCAGATGTATGTGAGAAAAGGACAGCACACAGGATATTGGAAAGATTCTTTTTGGTCCCAGACACTTCAAGGAAGTTTGTTCTAATAAGTATTTATTCTTGGATCTGCTTCCTGTGCTTGTGACTTCCTCTCACCTGCTTTGTTTCCATTTCCCTCCTGAAACCTGGCTCTACTTCCAGGCATCAGATTTTCAGTCCTACTCTTTGCCCTGATTGCCCTGAATTCACAGTCCCTTTTCCTCACAGGTTTTTAGCTCTCCTCCTATGCTCCCAGCCTCCTTACCCAGTGAAGCTTTTMCCCAGCATATCTTGACTGGTCTTCCTTTGGATTAAGCATCTCCATGTTGCCTGGAGACTGGCTCTAATACAGGTGCCAGCGCCCTTGTTCAACACTGCTTTTCAGGAATGTGTTCAGCCACTTCCTAGGAGAGGCCCATACATAGTCCAGCCAGTGGCAGAAATTGGGAATAGCAGGAGTAATGCATTTTCGGGGGGGGGAAGCCTTTGAATTACAAGGTAAATTCAAGCCAATCTMTGTCGAATATTTACATACTGAGACTTTTTTTTCAAGCCTTATGTCACTGTTGGATGTGGTTAGATTGTCATGGGCATGACAAATACGGATCTCTACAAGGTTTATTGACAGAAATCAAATTTATAAAGCCTGGAACTTCTATTGCAAACTTGTATTCTTAATTCCAGTATCAAATTTCTAGCCTTGTTCTCAGAGAGGTTGGGCTGTTTGACTGAAACTTTGCAAATATCCTTATTCTGATCCAGCCATGTATCAGTGTGGCAAAATTAGAAGCCATCAAAAACAAGAACTTAAGGGAAAGGAAGGACAATATAAATAATGCAGTAAAAGTTGGTATTACCATTTTACCTTAATATACCTTGTTTGCACTTACTTTCCCTGTTGGGTGCAGAGCAATCTAGAGGGCAGTATATACATACGTGCATAGTATGTGTGTATACTGCAGTAAAAGATTTTTTGGTTCACTCTATCTCATCTRGTTTATCAGATCTTCAAAACCAGGAGACTGAAAAATCCCCCATGTGGATCTTAAAGCCTGTAGGCATCAAGGCACATTGGCATTCCTTTAAAATTTGAATTTTAATATAAGGAATTTGCAGCCCTCAAGTGAGTTGTGAGGCACTTATTGTGTGGCAATGAGTATCATATTTCATAAGGGCTTATCACTATTCCATTTATACCTCAAGAGATTTGAATTTGTGTCTCAAAATGCAGTTCTTTATAGTACTGGAAAATTTGCCCCTTTTCAGGAAAAGTTATTGCCCCTACAGTGAAAAAGAGGGCAAGACTAACTGCAACTAAGCAAGAATGAAGAAATTTGAAGTTATCCTTTCTAAGATGATATGCATAATATTTGCATGTGACAAAGGAAGTTAGAAATGCTATTAGTAAATTAGTATATGACAGCAGTATGCTTTGATCTTGGCTGGATAGGGAATAAAAATGAAAACAGAGTATTCAATCTTTTTTTATCCTGCTTGCAGGAGAAGCAGTGTGAAGAATATTGCATGGAATAAAAGCACAAGGGTCTTAAAATTTAAAAACAAGGATGCCCCAAAATGTGGGTAATTTAATATATAGTATTAGCTTCAGGGATTCACTATATAGAGAAAGACTTTTAAAATAAATCTTTTGCATTTTAGCGACAGCAGTTGACCTGGAATTGCTTTTCTTCAACACCTCTCATGGTTTCACTGTCCAAATACAGGAAGGGTTACTTTTCTGAAACTTTCACTCATTTTTAATAATTGCCTTTTATAAAAGCTAAATCTTGCCATTCTTACCACTTGGTTGGTTTTACATACCTCCTGGGTCTCTGTCTTTTTTAAACAACTTCAAGTTCTTGTTGTAATTAGGAAGAAAAATACATTTGAGACTTTTGAGATCGTGATTTCAGTAGTTGTGTGTGTAAGAAAAATCTGAAATACTGTGAAGTTCTCAATAACAATATTAAACTTCAGTAATGTTGCTAACAGGAATTACTTGGGTTCCTTCTGGAAATATAATACCAGGCCTTTTTTCCTCCTTCTCTCTTAGTTTGTAAGTTAAATTTCCTTTGTGAACTCACAGAACTGGCCTTTTGGACATTTGTTCATAAAATCACTCATTGAAGATAGTCCCAGTGTGAAATCTCTGGATCGAGGTAGTACCTTCCACAAACGAAAGAGTAGCTAATAGTATTAATAATATTAAAAGCCACAGATGTCTATCCAAATTTTCAGAGCGAGTCCTAGTCATTCCTTGCTCTCATGTCGCACTACTTTTGCATTTGGGTGGTATTTTTATTGATGGTTGTAATGGAAGGGGAAACAGGAAGAAGAGATCGTGTAGCTCTAGTATCCAGCTATGCCAGGCAGCTCACTGGCTTCCATTCAGTTCTCAGAGTAATGTGAGTTTTTGAGTGCAACTGGTTGAATGCCCTTTTGATTTTTAGTGAATGCTAGTCAAGGCTGTGGTGTGAAGGCTTTCAAGCTGTAAAATGCATGYAGTGATGCTTGAACATTGATATTCGAGGTGCTAATACGAATAGCAGCAATTTCTGTTTATTATGTGACAGTTAATAATCATGTGTTAGATATACCTCATAAGCGAGTCAGTTTTCTTTGCAACGAAAATTACCAAAATCAAGCAAGGTGACTCTGGGAAGACTTCAGGTTGTTCATAAAAATGAATGATTAAATAGGCCTCAGTAAAAATAAGGGAATTTAAAAAAGGCATCAGTGATTACTTAAACACCAATATTTACAGCATTCATTTCTTCATGTATTGCTAGCAGCTGTTTTATTACATCTATTTGTGACTCGGTGCTCTTGTCTCGTATCCCCAAACCCACTGGGTTAGGTGGGCAAGGCCGGGGGTGGGTCTTGGGTAGCTGGGGACTGCCTTGCTTGGCCTTGGAAGCTTGCTCCATCGTGGGTGTCTTCCAGGAAAACAGGGAAGAGCAGAGCAGGAAGGCTCTGAGGAAAAGGAGAGAATGGGAACCCCAGCTTCGTTAGAGAGCATCCTTACAAACATTTCATGAAAAGCCAACACGTGAGAGCTTTGGGGTGAAAAACATTGTGTGTTTCAGCATAATATTCCAAGACATTTAGCCTCTTGTTTTTTGTAGGTCAAACTAAAATAGTGATCTGGCAATTGAGTATGTAACACGCTTACGAGGCTCTTGCATTTGTTTCTCTGAAGCAGCAATCTCTTGACCGTGACAGTGGTACCAGTTTCTTTAATCTATTTATGCTATGTGCCCTGGTCGTGGGGATGTTGGATAGATCTAAGCTACGTGGGCTACATGACAAGCTTCACTTGGTTCCTGACGTTTTTCAGTAGTGTGTGAGAGATTCTAGTACATGGTAAAATGTGATGTTGACTGTGTGCAAGTTCACTGTTTGTTGTGTGTATTTATTTCTTCCTAACTTTATCTGAAGTTTAAGTTTTCATTCTCACTGCACTGGGCTGCTGAGTTCACATGATGCCTACTGTGCTGGTTAAACGCGAGTTACCTACTGCATTAGCAATATTTAGCCCTCAATATGTTCTCATAAATAAAATTTGAACTGAATAGAATTTAGTGTTTCTATAGAACTCAAATATTTTTAAAATTAATCTTGGAAATGGGAGAAAGAGGCATTTGGATAAAAATGTCTTACATTTTTCAGAGGTGTATAACCACTTAAGCAATGATGTCGTTTTTCTTCTCTGCAGTGTTAAAAAACCCAATCTGCAAGTTATACAGATTCCCTACTTCGGACAACAAGTGGATGCAGATCCGAGAGCAAATGGCAGAGTCAGCGCTGTCTTTCCATGTCCCCAGAGAACTCATCAGTCTGCACATAAAGGAGGACATGAGAAGGTAAGCAAAAGGACCAATGGTAAATGCTGTTCTTAATTGGAATCCTGTATGTAGTGAATTAAAAATGTTAAGTTTTTACTATAAAATACAAAAACCCTCACAGTGGTCATTTTGGTTAATGAGTATTCACAGCTRTAATTCAACAGCAGAATTGATTGCTCAGAATTTGAGACATCAGCGACCTCATGAATTCTCAGGAAAGAATTTTTCMAAATCAAGTTATTACTTTAATTATGTAAGAATCAACATTTGATTAATAATATAAATATTGTGAAAAGYTAACATTTTATAAACAAACAACACGTGACAAGGGTCTACACTGTRTTGTGTTTGATGTTGCGCCTCACAGTGCTGCTAGCACAGGTAAACATTGTGCAAGCAGTAAGGAATTACATGGTTGTAGGTTGTAAAAGTGCAGCAAGAATATAAGTCACTTTGCTTTTGTTCACTCGGATTAGTTGATCTAAGAAAAGGATACCCCAATAATGYGTTTTCCAATGTTTTGCTCATGTCCTTGCAGTCAGGTAGGACATCTGAGGACATCACAGTACAGAGCTGGGGAAAGGGAGGGTAGGAAGCAGTAGTGGGGTTAAACCTTTTGGCTTTCCACATTCCTGATGAGGGAAGTAAATTGGGAGCCTGCCCTTCAATGAAGCCTGTGACTTCTGGTGCAACTAGGGCACAAAAGGCAAAAATTGCAGCAGCCCTTGAAGGGCTGCCTTAAAAGCGTGGGGTGCCATGAGCCTTGCCTCACATGGGCAGGCATCTGGTCTCCTCAGGAGCACTGTGAGCTAATGCTGCATCCCAAAGTCATCCTGTGCCCTTGCCCTCTTGAGCAGCCCCTCAGAGGAGTTGCCTGTGGCTGCTGGTTCTCAATAGGGCCCTTTTTTATTCATCCCATCTACCACTTCTATATGATCTTTTTATGCCAATAGAACAGCATGTTAGGGGACCAGAATCTTGCTTTTTAATAAAGTCAGTGGACTGATATGTACTTACGTGTGGTGATGATGGGTTATAAAAATCATATGTGAACTGGTATAATGCTTTTTTCATTTAATATGGCATTTAGGCTTTTATGGCCTTAACTTGTTTTAGAACACTAATGTGTAAGTTTTCAGTAAGCAATAAAAATAGATTGTTGGCTGCACAGTTCATCCACTTCCTTAATTTTTATTCGTCCCCTGGGCAGGTGCTCTTTGAAATATTAGGAAATTGCTCTAACCACCGTTATTTCTTGTGCATTACTATCTCCAAAACTATAATGGGGCCTGTAGGTYTTGTCTTCAGTGTTCAACACCTTATTCTGTAAAACAACTGTGCAGAGGTGTGCTCTTGCAGACTCCTTGCAGTTCTGAAATAGTAAAATGACACTTGAAGAATGTTGGCCTATTATGTTTTACACTCTTAGAAAAACTTATCTAATGCCATTTGGATGCTGTTGTTTCTTGAAATGTGATTCTGTTGAGTTTTTTCCCCTCTATTAGTATAAAAGCATGATTATTTTTATCTCTGAGGCCATTCTTTATCATCCTCATCATGTTCAATTCTTTTCCTGTTGTGGCTTCAGTATAGTTACTTCTGAAGCAATTAACTATAAAAAATATCCATATGTAACACTAGTTACTAGTTACTTGAATATTGTGCTTTAAATGGTGTATTAAATCATTTTTCTCATAGCTCTAAAGATTGGTTACCTGTTGACGAAACAGCATTCATCGTTAACCAAATACTTGTGTTTTCTATCTTGATCCTCTGAAATATGCAACCTCAGAGGATATTTAACTTTGTGTTTTTCAATATGGAATATCTTTCAAGCTATACCTTAATATGAAGATCTATATAACTTGGTCCTTCAAACCTGCACGGAAAACATTTTCATTGGAGCTGTACTGTTGTCCTAATGTTCTGGGAAGGGCTGTAGTCTGCTTTGCTGCTGTTTTACTAAGAAATTATTTCAATTTTTCTCTCAAAGTTTTCCACAGGACCCCTTTCCCCCTGTTTCTGGTATATCTGAAGTCAGAATTTGTCTGGAATCTTTTTTCTCCACAGTGCAAGACTAGGCAAGTAGTTTTTCAAACCTGATGTTTATAAAAATAAAGGCAAGTTATTTGCAAGAAATTGTTCAGACATTTTGTGAGACCATATAATCTAACTTTGTAGTTGTAGATGCAACTTGTATTGCCCTGGGTGAGTTGTGCAAGGGAATTGGATGCTTTAGGGGAAGCTGCTGTAGGGATCTGTCTCAAGGTATTGCTAAAATGCTATGTGATCCCTTGRGATCAAGCTCAGCTTTGGCTAAAGGGAAGTTCCACCTGCTGATGGCCAAATTAGGCCCATGGCATTTGTGGTCACAATCCGTAAATAWCAAAAATAAATGCTCAACTTCCATWGAAGCCTGTTTCCAGAGTGCAGTTCTCCTCCTGTGTCAGGCCTGGCTGTCCAGTCCCAACTCCGGTCTCCTTTTCTCAYGCAAAGGCCGTGGTCAGTGCAGTCAGGATGGCAGAGCCCGTGTCTCTTCATAATTCTTTCTTGTAGCAACTCAGAATGGGAATAAATTGAGACTGTTTAAGAGGTGTGGGTTTTTCTGTAATGTTTTAATACACAGCTGTCACAGAGAAATGGAGACCCCGGCAGAAATGCTATGTGCTGGGAATAGGCATTGATTTTCTTGAACTTGGCATAATATGTTTTAAATGATTTATATTTTGAGCAACTGCCTTGCAAACGGGTTGTGCYGAAGCCATGGGAGTGGTAGAGTGAAAGGGGAATGCTGAAGGAATGCATCAGAATGGTTTAAGCTGTTTGAACGTACTTTTTTAGGCCAATTTTAGACTCTCCTGTTTATTTCTCCACATTTAACATTCCTTCAAAAATGAAGAGTATGAAAACTAGTAATTTTAAATATTAAAGGGAAGTATAGGAGCACTATATAATTCTCAGTATTCTTTATTTCATTGTTAATTTTTGCAAAATGTGATCTCTGTGAAAGCCTAAGGGCTCTTTCTCTCTGACATAGAGGCAAAATTTGCTGTGCATAATTTTGCTATTGTTTGTTTAAAGTTGTAGTACATTAAAGTGGAGTAACAGTTAGCTCTAGATGGCATTACCTTTGTTGTTCAGCAGTGTTGAGAGCTGTAAAATATTAACTAGCTACTGACTGCCCTTAGACTGAGCGAGTAAATAGCTCAGGTAAAGAGAAGAGCTTTTTAAGGTCTCTTAAATCCATAATCGGTGAAAAATGCTTCTTAGGAGAAGGAATTCTAAATTCCATCTAGTTAAGTACAGCAGTAATGGAACATGAATGGTATTTTCCTCTGGAAGGATGAGGGTACTGAACAGGTTATATGTTTAAATATATATATGTGTGTGTGCGGGTGCATATATATACATGCACACCACACATGGGAAAAGAATAATGAAAAGTTTTCCATTTGTATATATTCTGTATGTATGTGTATGCATATAATTTGGTATCAAGAGTAAATTGCTTAACACAGGTTTCTTTTGAATTAATTAGTGTAGAGCAAGTAACAGGGAATATCTGCCTTCTGGCCGTGTGTGTGTATGTGTACAGCTCTCTTACAGAAGAGAATCAGATGTGTGTTACTTTGTCCGTAGAGGACAGGGGCTTTCCACACGCAGTCAGAGCTGTTCCTCTCAGAGCTGTGCCTGAAGCCCCTGGTGCAGACTCTGCCTTGCCTCCTTCTGTGCATCCCAGCTCTCGAGTTTGTCTCCTGTTTGTGTGCTGAACTCACGTTTACCTGTTTGCTGTGTGCTGAAAGTTGAAAACTTATTTGGTAGGTGCTTCAAGACATAAATTCTTGGCTTGGATTGGGGTGACTTTCCAAGGATAGCAAAGATAATTTCCCATCACTTAATTCTTGGAAGAGATTTAGGTACTAAAACCCCAACTAAAACCTTTGAGAGTATATTTTTTAATATTTGACATGGGTCTTAGCTTTTTTTTTTTGCTATTTTCTGTAAAATCCACTCAGCTTTTAAGAAACTATTGTCTGTTGATCAGCAGTGCTTGTCAGGCTGGCTGCTGCTGTTTCCAAAGTTCTCCTCGTGTGCAGCATGCCAAGGTCTGTGAGATGTCCCTCGTGGGTGAATTACCTGCCTGGTGGCTCTGGAAGAGCCTCTCAGGTGACTGAATAACAGCACAAAACCAAAGCAGGAAGTAGCCTTGTTAACTACTTAATTAACAYGACAAATTCCTTCCTCACTAGAGACTTTTGAATTTTTACGTAGTTAATTAGCTTTACCTGTACTTACCTGTGGTTCTGATGGTGCCAAATTGCATATGATTTTGTTGTCTCATGTCAGTGAGATTATAGAGATGATAATTTGAGGTATTGAAGGGTTGCAATTTAAAAAAAGAAATCTTTATACAATTTAATTGCTTCATAAAGATTATCCTTGCTCATTTTGAATTGTGATTAATAAATTGAGGGAAAAGAAATGAAAAGAAAGCCCACAAAACTGTAGATGCTTGAGTAATCATGCGTTTAATAATATGGTTAATCTTGCCACGGGTATGAATCCAAACATAGAGAGAAATGGAGTCATTAATATAAATCACGAGAATAAAATATTAGTTCAGCTCTAGCATATAATATAAGCAAAAGCATTTCCTTAATATGACCCAAGCTGACTCCAGTAATTTTTAATGAAACAGGAAAACACAAACCATAAATCTAAAACAATTCCCTACTCAAAAATATTTCAGGACTAAAATCTAACTTCCACAGAAGCCGTTCTTAGTATTACTGAATTTTGAGCCTTTTTGATATTATGCAATTCAGGAGGATTATCTGTTAAATGAGAATCACAGACTTAACATTAAATTATGCTGTCTGAAGATCAGAGCCTTACTAAGATAAACAGGTAATAAAATATCAGAGGAAGAAAGAGGTTTAAGGCAGGAAGGAAGCAGTGTGTTTGAATTAGTTCATTGTTGGCATTTTGGGGTAATAGAGCACATGGTAGAAATGCAAAAAGGTACTCCAGTTCTGAGGAAGAATATAAAAAATTTCTTAAGGCTCTGCAAATCTCAGCGTGCTCTCCATAAACATGTGGAGAAAACAGGTTTTAAAATATTCTTCATGTTCTTTTTTCTTTTTTATATGCTTTTTTCTTTTATATGAATGAGAGGAGGGTTGGGGTTTTTTCCTCTTGGATTAGCAGATAGATAAGGAATACAATTGTTGGACATGACCTACTTTTTATTTCTTGATTACCTGGCAAGTAGAGTTTATCAGAACCTGAAACCTTTATTGAGATTTTTGTAAGAGGAGAAAAGTAGTTTCCCTCTTCAAGAGGTTCTACATGAAAATCATTAGGAATGAAAGACAAATGTCCTTTTATTTGTTTCTGTGTTAGTTCCCCCAGAAGGGATTAAACCCATCTGCAATTACTTGTCTGTTTCAGAAAGACCATAGTAAAAAGGCTCGGCTTGTTACTTCGGGAGAGAATGTTATATATTGTTTTGATGCTTCTTGCCTTTAAATTGTAGGACCAGGACTTTCTGTCTGTAAAGGAAAATGATGGTAATTTTGATATTTTCTCCAGACTCGAAACAAATGTTTATCAATAAATGTGTACCCTTTAAAGCAGAATTTGTTGACAGAAATAATTCCTAGGCTACTTATTTCTAAAATATATAAAGCGCAGTTACAGCTCTGAGCTTCCTGTGTGTGAGTGATTGGCTCATACCCCAAAGCTTATGTTTTTTATTTCCTCCAAAGCTTTTGTTTGTTAAATATTTACAACTTTTTGGCTTTTATATTATAAAACATTTGAAAATATAATCTGCACAAATGTCTGATCTTGTCTTGAATCCTGCTAAGCACTTTGCTTCTGATGCATTTGGAAAGTGCATTTCCCAAGCTCATTATGCTTGGTGGTGAAGGGAAAAAACCTTTTTTAGCCTCGAATTAGTCATATTTGCTTCCTTAGAAATCCCATCCCTGAATTTTGAAACTGAGAATGTCAAAGTTACTATTTTATCTGCACATAGCATTTTTGTTTTATGTGCTTTTATCGTATTTCCTCTTATTTCTTATTAAAAATTACTCTGGTCTTTTCAGCTACATCTGTCAACTTGTGAAGATTTGTGCTGTGTCCTTAGCAAAGCAATCTGCTATTCCTATTGCTCCTTTTTTCGGAGGCAGGAGAGCCAAAACCCTTCTCCAAGGGAACACCGTCTCCTCCTGATCTTGTTCGTTGCAGTATCTCGCTGCTGCTTTCTGCTTTATTTTCCCTTTGTCACTGACCGTGGTCTTCRCTGCATTCTCCACAGGGGCACCTGGGCTGCAGAAGACCGAGGGCAGGGATTGCTCAGCAATTCCGTGAGCCCCTGATTTTGGCCTTAGGCTGTTTTCTTCAGTTCATTTAGAACAGGTTGCATATGACTAGTCAAARTATTGTTTCCAGAAATCATTATTTGGGGTTTGTCAGCACTGAATGTCTTTGCTTTAGACCTCTCATCCCAYAGGGCATGAAGATGTAACAATAGTTCAGAAGGAGACTTTTTTCCCCCTTATTGCTGTGGTCATTAGTGTGCCTAATATATAGTTTCTGTAGAGACTGTTAACATGAATAATAAAGGAAATTCTGTGTGCCTCTGGTACCCTAACTCATTTATTATAACCATAGGCCAGCACTGTGAAAAACAAACAAAAAAATCCCATGAGTGAATAAATCAAAAGGCAGAATCTTAATTTGGGCCTTGAGTGCCCAAACTCACTGGAARCTTGCTTGTAACCAGAAATGCCTGTAGCTTTGTTAGCTCTCTGACTGCTGTACTAGAGACAACTTCATTTTTTTTGCGGTCCTAGAGATGTGCCCAGTCCTGCAGTCCTTGGGCTCCGCTTTCCATCAGCGATACGTGTAGGGCTTTCAGCACGGTGGCGGCCAGCACTGACTGTTTCTACCAGGATAGCAGAAGGGAGGCTTGGAAGAAAGGCAGAAAAAAAGTAGGTCTTTAGTACATGTTTAACAAGAAGCTTCTTTCAGCCRTAATAGAAAATCATAAGCTCCAGATAAAGCTGGAATCCTAATTCAGCTAAAAACTGATGTGGAAGGGTAAAAGTGCCAGAGAAAAATGTAAATAGAAGTAATTGGTTTGTGTTCAATGCAAAGGAGGACTGAGACAGGCTGCTTACATCAGCTTTCTGATTAGGTGGAAGTGGCTCAAGATTACGGACGTCAAGGCCACAGAGGAAAATACTGATGTATTGATGGAGGTAGGAGATGAGGGAAGGTTGCTTGAGAGTTTCCATAGCATCTTTTCCAAAAAGACCACCTCGAAGGTGGTTTGTGGAGCTAAATAGMAAGATTTAGATAAAGCTCGGAGTTGATACCGTAGGAGGGGTGGAAGTTGATGCAGAGCAGAAGATCTGTCATCCTGATGTGTCCAATTACCCAGACAAGGCTCTGAGAGGGGATTTGCAGTGGGGGAAGAGCAAGATAAATAGCTCTGTTAGAGCAGCCCTGAGCTTGCTCTGCACTGAGCTGGCCGCGGTGTTGACAAGTTGTGCAGAATTTCCTAGCTGCACTGAAAAGGTCAGTCTTCCCCAAAAACTGCCCTTGTGGGGAACCAATGCATGTAATGAATGTTAATTTCCTCATTTTAATACTTTGTGTCGTGTGGCTTGTGACACCGTTGTTGCTTGTGGTCACTATTTGCYGTGCGCTTTCATCGCAAAAGTTGTGCGATGAACTAAGCTCCAGTGCAAAGTACTTAGGGTATTATTGAAACAAAGGGCAATTTTAAGATTGATTGTGGTGGTATTCGGGATATTACTATTAGCTGTAGACTTCTAATATGGAAAAATATGATGTTTCTTCAGTCTGTTTGCTCTGAGGGTGTGCAGACCAGTGGTGGTGGTGATGCGTAGTACTATTGTTGATGGGGCTTAGTTGTAAGAATGATAGTCGTCTTTTGAGCAGTAACTCGGAAAARCTGTAGTGATTGAGCAGCAGCACTGACAAAAAGAATTCACATGACACAGAAGTATTAAAACTGTGTCTTCAATGAATTATTGCATTTGAAGAAAAATGCTGTTTTTGAGAAATATCTAATTCATATAATGCTTGTGTTTCATACTTGTGAGTATACCTTTTCTTTTTCATTGAAAATAAATGTACAAAACAAATACTTAAAATGYCCATGCTACTCATGTTCCAGACTGCTGTAAAGCTGCAAGATGACTTTAATAAAACCTTACAGATTAGGAGTGAGGTATTATAAGACACCTGAGGCTGTATTTTTCACTTGAGTGATGCGTTTCTGAGATGCAGTCAATACAGGCCTCATTCACAATGATGAGAGCAGGATTTGACATTCTTGGAGAACATGTTAGAATGGATCCAGAGCAGTTTGAACTTGCCCTTCCCATCGGTGTCGTTGTGGAGTTGAGCGCCCGGCAGAGCGCGAGCCGGGTCCCGGGCTCGGGTGCGGGCTGAGGTTGTGCCCCTCCTGTTGTCGCTCGCCTTGAGCGCAGGCCCGGCAGCCCCAGCAGTGGTGGGGACAGAGTTGAAGGCCCCAGCTGAGAACTGCAGGAGGGGATGGGGCTGAAATGGGTGTTTGGGGTGGAAATGGTCACCTGGGCCCTCGGAGTAAAGGCAAGGGAAGGGATCTCCCAGGGGATGGAACATTCCCTGCGTTGTGTTGGTATCCAGCCCTCCCTGTGTGATTTCTTTTCTCGGCAGAACAATAGGTTGCTATCAAGGAGGAGGAACATTATGGTGCTCAGTCAAGTCTGAGCACTGATCCCCAAAAGTATTAAACTAAGCTACTCAATGCATATTAAGAGCTAAGATACCTTCACTTCAAATAAATACCAGGTCAAATGTTTTGAGCTTTTCTTAGGGAGAAACTCRGAGATTTTGGTGCAGTGGGATGACACATTTTTGAAAGTAGCAGGAAGGATGTTGAGTTTGGTTGCCTGAGTTTGTCTGACTTCGTATGGATGGAGGAGAATGGAATTGATCTACTCATCTTTCATGTGAGTAAAACAGGGAAAAAACAATCACACATTGTTACGAAATCCTCGGTGAGGTCTTGCATGGGTACCTTTCTTCCCATTTTGATACTTTTTAAAACATAAAACAAAAAGCTTGAGTCCTGCTGCGAGTGACGTCAGATGGTGGCTGTGGCAGCTTTGCGCCTGTGTGACTTGCTGTAATGCTCCTTAACACAAAGCCAGTAGTGATGGGAAAAGCATCCGTGTGGGACTGTGTTTAAGAAATAATTTTAAGAATTGGTGACTAGTGCTCAGAACTGCTTCTGTAGGTTTTGCTGTATTTCTGTCTTGTGTTCTTGGATGGATTTTTCTTTTCCTTTTTTTAACTAATTTTCTTGATACTTTGGGATTGAATGGGATCATGTAGCACAAGATTTCTTCTGCCCAACTCCAAACAGTTCAAGACTTGAGGTCTTTCATTTTCATTAAAGCAGAASCCCTCAGGATAAAACAACAGCCGTGGGATGAACTTAAGTGGGAAGTGGGGAAAGCAAGCGGGCTGCCCCGCACACTGCAACTGGGCTTGTTTGTGTAGGAAATTAAAGTGATCCCAATTTCATTCAGGTCACCTCTCAAAAGAACGTACAGGAAAACGGGTGATTTACTAAAGGATTTCCTTTCGGGCTTTCAGTGTCCTGTTTGGTTTCCATAACATTGCTGGTTTGACCTGATGAACGCAGCTGCAAGGCTGGAGAGTGGGCATTAAGGAATGCTTTCTGSGGTAAAGAAAGAGGGTTGCTTGTATGTTGGCTAGATGGACATTTGTAGAAATGGAGCTATAATTGGTTTCTATGCAATGAATTCATGCGAAGAGTACCAAAATCACAAAAAAAGGTGAACTTTTATCATTTACAGTAGCATTTAATGTTTCTTCGCCAAAGAAGAAACCTTTCTTGCTGCTAAAACAACTCTGGAGCTTTGGAGGAGCCCAGCCCACCTTCAGGGAAAAAACGCTATTTAAGTTTGCAGCCTGTTGCGTTTGTACAAGTTCTGAGCACAAAAGTACTGTGTGTCCTGCCTTATTCTTCATTGTGTGGCTGAAAACAGCGGAAATCAGGGAATTGCCCAGGAGCCATGAAAGCAGACCCAAGTTATTTATTTCAGTAAATAAATGGTTTTTATACTTGTTAAAGTTTTTGGATTATTGCCATCTCTTTTTGCCTTTTGATACAGGAATCAGGAACTTAAGGAGCTGGGAGAGCTTGCTCCTCACTGGGACAATATGCGTAAAAATGTTATTGCTCACTGTGATCAGATGATGAGCTTGTACCAGGATACTCTTGCAGAGCTCGGAAAGCATACAGGTATGAAAGTAGCTGCCTCTCTCCTGCACAGGTTAAGAATTAACTAGGTTTATTGCCACTTGATACTTGAATATTCAGCAGAAGTAAAACAYGGGGGGAAAAAARTATTTTGGTTGATATTTGCAGGTTTTCTTTAATTTTTTTCATGCTTCTCAGCAGGTTTTTGCAGTTAGTGCTTATACAGCAGGCAAAAAAACTGGGCAAGYGGATGTGCCTGTTCTGTTTGCACCTTCTCTCAACTAGAGCACTCTGCAAGTGCTGGATGCTGGCTGCCAACTGAAACCAATTAGTTTCTGCCAACTTTCCTTGAAATTAATTCAAGCTGCACGTAGCAGCATATTGTATAGCAGCAACATGCAGCTAGGATTCGCATATTCTTAGCGTAGTCATTGCTGTTCCCAGCGGGCCACAAAAGCCAAGTGTCCCCATGGGTCAGGCTGTCTGCTGTGATGCAGGAGCAGGTCTCTGTGCCCCACGGGCTTGTCCTGCCCAGAGCCTGTGCCCAAGGTGTCCCAGGTGCTTCCTGTGTGAAGATGTGACAGGGCTGGTGGTCAGGGGCTGAAATGCATCATCATGTCCGCATGCCAGTTAAAGATGACAGCAGTGGTGACAAATGTGCAGAAAAGGCATCTGGTCACTTCCTCTGGTAGGAACTCCCACTCATTTAAAAAAAAAAAAAAAAAGGCAAGAGACCCCTTCAGAACAAAGCATTTGTTCCTTTGAATTTCTTCTCTTTTGATGGCGCACACATCACCCAGGGAACTGACAACAAGTCTTTTTGTTTATAACATGGTTTCATGCATGGAAGAAACGGGCACAGTTGTTCTGACTACAGAGCCTTGTTACAGAATCACAGAATGGCTGAGGTGGGAAGGGACCTTTAGAGACCATCTAGTCCAACCCCCCTGCTCCAGCAGGGACACCAGGACACAGGGCACCATCCAGGTGGGTTTGGAAGATCTCCAGAGAAGAAGACTCCACAGCCTCCCTGGGCAGCCTGTTCCGGGGCTCTGTCACCCTCACAGCAGAGAAGCCCTTGCTGCTGCTTGTTGCTAGTGTTGGATTTCTGCTGCTGATCTTCACACTTCCCACCCCAGCATGTGTTTTCACATTAGTGCTTACACTCTTTCATTTCATATTTGCTTCCTTACCATTTGATGTTTCCACTAGGGCCTTGCTCCTACAATTTTGTGCCTGTGAGAGGTAAAACAAGCTTTGAGTTTTGTTACATATTCCTAAGTTTGTAGCCTGGAGTGTTTCTGAAAAAGGCATATCTTAAAGGTAGGAAAAATTGCAAAATTGRAAGTAGAACTTATAGTAAGACATCAGTTTTGCAATTCTGTTCATGTATCTAGGGGAAACATATTTTCGTAACTGTTTCTAGCTTTCTACATACAAGTCTATAAAAAAGACTTGGATACATTGTGAGAAATGGAGCAATGAGTTTTTAGCTTAATATGCAACTGAAATGCACAGCAGAATATATATATATTTATTACAGAATGGGGTGTCTTGTTTTTTATTTCAGTGTTTTTGCTGAATTTGGTATTTGAGGCAAATCCTTCTCTTCAACAATATGCATCTGTATTTCTGTGTTTTAACTAATTTATGGAGTTTTTAATACTTTACTAATTACCTTTTGTAAGCTTTCCATAAAGCACTATGTTCAAAGCAATAAAAAGGTTATGAAGGAATCAGTGCAGTAGTTGCCRTCTGCAGGAAACTATTGAAATGACCTTTTGAGACTTTAAAAAAAAAAAGTAAATTTAAATCCTGAAAAGTCTGTAATGTGCCYAGTGAATCTGAAGAGAGTTGGTGATTTTTAACTGACTTAAATGTGCTTTGAGGTGACTCTAGTCACTGAAGGAGAACAGAAGCAGCACATGGTAGAAGAGCAATCTTCCCCTGTGTCTTCAAAACCACGAGCCCCTTCCCGACCACCAACATAATAACGATACTAAAGATAAAAAAAAAAAGTGTAACAAGTGAACTAAGAGGCCTACACTCAGGTACAGACAATATGCTGCTGGAAAACTATTTTCTGTGTGTATGATATTCAGAGATTTGTCACTACTCCTTTTTGAAGGGACTGCATAGAGGACTGCAAAAGCTAGAAATGGAGATATTTAGTATTTAGCTAAAAAGGGGGGAAGGTRGCAAAAGAGGAGTAGGAGAGAGGGAATGGTAAAGAGCAGGAGAGAGTTACAGGTGTCTGATCCAGATGCAAAGAGATTTTAGAGTTTAAAAAAAAAAAAAACCTTCATTATTGTCCAGAGCATTGCTTCTACTGTCTGTAAGGCTGAAAATCTCATTTTGCTGAAATCCTTTTTCCCCACAGATCAAGTGCACTTCATATTCTAAAATGTATTACAATATTGTCTTAGCAAAAGTTAATCAGATGAGAAAAGGGGAATGGTATATCTCTAAAAGATATACCTATAACTTAATTAAATTTAGTAATGAAAGCAAGGCCAACATAGACATTACTGTATTTGCACAAAAGCAGTATTGAGARAACATGTGAGAATGCAAATTCAGATACAACACAGCAAATGATAAAACTGGACGTGTGGATACAACTTCGATCCAGTCTTTCCAGGTGTTTCCATTTCCACGCAGGCTTTACTTTCCTGAAGTCACAAATTCACACGAGAAGTTTTGCTTGACGTGGGCCTCTGTTGCAGCCTTCTGGAGCTACCTTAGTCAGCATCTTGCCTGAGCTTTGGATGAGGCTGTTCCCAGCCTCCTGCAGTGGAGCTGGGAAGTGCTGTGCCCAGGAGCACGACTGCCCCGGCCCCTGGGCTGGCTCCTGCTGGGGAAGCTGCCCTGGCAGGGCTGGCCTGTGCTGGGCAGCACTCGGGCAAGCACCTGGCAAGGTGGCTGTCCTCAGCAGGATCAGGCTTCTGTGGCTGGTCCCAGGTGCAGGTTTCCAAAGTAGCTTTGCTGTCCTGYGGAGGCTCAGCTGTGAGGCAGAGCSAGCTGGCTGCATTCCCTATGGAAAGCCATGGAGCGCTCACCTCTGGCCCTGGCTTGGCTCTTCTCGCTGCTGTCCAGCCAAGGGCAGGGAGAAGCACTGACACATTGGCGGCTGCTCTTCTCCCTCCTTGGTACCTTAAGAGCAGGAATAACACTAGTGTGATCGCCTTGCCTGTAGCTGAACATCAGCTTGTCTTGGAAAAAGTGGCTTTTCCACTGGTAGCTCAGCACCCGCAATACTGTCCTGAGAGACTGGATCCATGCGAGTCCTTTAGATACAAATATCACACCTTTCCTTAGCACCAGGGAAGACTTTTTTCCCCTGACAGGCAATTTCAGATACCATATGTGAAAAGGATTTGCCAAAGTATTCCCCCATTCCCCTCTTAGGATCATGAATTGTCATTTTTAGGAGTGCCAACCTCACCCTCAAGTGGACAGGGAGTGGAATTGAATGGAGGCGGCTGCTGCTAGCGTGGCCCTCTGTATTCTGAAAACAGAAAGCCTGCAGTGAGCGGGTCAGGAGACTGCATTAGGCAGCGGTTTTGGTTTGGCAGTGTAGTCGCTAAACATGGACGGTTAGAGAAGTTAGGACCAATTTATGTTCATGTTGTTTTGGTGAACACGTCTATCTCCTAAAATAGAAAGCAATTTTTAAAATATTAAATATTTTTGTTTCAAAAAAGCAATATAACAAAATTCTGAAAGGGTTAGAGAAGAACAAAGCAAATCATTTCAAGTTAATCTATAATACTTGGTGAGTTTGGGAGGGAGTAGAATTATAGAACTTTTTTCTTTCAGTCTGACCTGAAATGGTCTTTTCCTGATTTGTGGTGTGTTGAGTTTTTTCTTTTGTTTTCCAGTTCGGTCATTGTACCCAAAATTCTATTATTTCTGCAGCTCCAGAAGGAGATGACAGGCAAGGCTAAGACAATTCAATATTGTTGCTATTCATGTCTCTGCCCCAAAGTCCCTGTGTGACATGAGGCAGGTCAGATTTCTGAGGAGTGGATTTTGGSGTCATTGTGGATTTTTCTTTTTTGGAAGCCTGCAAAGTGTGACAGGCTTCTGCAGTAAAGGGATGGATGTAACTCAAGTCCAGGGGAGCTCTGCTTCCAAAATACAAAGCACCTTCTATTAAGGCAGAATCTGCAGAATCAGATCCCCCACATCTTGTATTCATGTGTTCAAGTGCTCCAACCTTTAGTTATTTCCTGCTATTAAAATGGGTGAAATTATAGCATTTTTTTTCAGAGTTAAAATTATTTTGTAAGTATTTGTAAAACCCTTGGAGACTATAGTGATGAGTACGACAGACAGGCTTGAGGAAATGACTAWTCCTGTTGTTTTAGAAGGTCTAACCAATACAGCTGAGTCTAAGTATCAAAGTAAAAATTAGAAACTTGGTATTGAACTGCTGCTTCCCAAGTGAGCGCCACAGATCCTGCATGTGGAAGGAGGTGGAAGAAGCTGGCATGTGCTGTGGCGTTAAAGTCTTTTTTGTGGCTCCTACTCCAGTGAAGGCCAAGTTAAGGTTACATAAGCTTGTTGACATTCTGATGTTTCCTAACTTCAAAGAGTCTAGTCTTGCAACAACAATAACTGTCGTAACAGGTTTTTTTTTTTACTTGGTCTTAACACAACTTAATTGTGTTTTTTTTTTAAAAAGCAAGCTAATATTGGCAAACTGACTATTGAAATCTCTCATGCTGTGCGGATCTCATACCTGAGTTGAGTGRCCAAGAGCAGCAGTGGCGCTCATCCCACGTGGTGCTGGAGGGAGGGCCTCTCACTGCATGGGGCTGCCCTGAGCAGAGGGGTCAGGCAGCTTGGAGATGCTGCGCTGGGGCTGCTCTGGCTCTGGGGCAGGCACTCACTCTAGTGAGCACAGGCTCTGCTCTTGTCCTCTTGATTTTGGCCCATCCCTTTCGATCTGTTCTCATCCTACTCTCTGGCAGTTTTTCTTTGCTCCAGACCTGGTAATTGCTTCTCAAGCTTTGATCTTTGATCAGATAAGTTCCCCAAAATGATTTGCCTCCTCTTGTTCTCCTCCTCAAAGATGCAGTCTCCTCACCTGTGCTGTTTCTGGTTCCTTGCTGATGTAGTTTTAGGCCTGTTGCCTGCTCCCATTTTTGTCTTTAGCTCCTCTTGTGCTTCTYGCTGCTGCTCTTTGTCACAGGTGATGCCCAGTTTCAGTCTCCACCCCCAGATTTCTYGTCAAATCTGAATCTGAATTGATACTACCAATTATTTTTATGCAACTTTAACACTTAGTCTTGGTTAAAATTATTATGACTCCAAGCTACTAAAATAAGCATTCTCCTTAGGCCCACCACTTAAAGTAAGGCACCTCTTTCTGTGCCTTTTGAGCAGACGTTTCCTGGTGCTTGTGTAGCCCWGGACTGGGGGCCCCTCGGTGCTCCCTGGCAAGGTGCTCTGCCGTGGGAGGCCCAAGCGCGTCCTGCTGGGGTTGCGGCCGCTGCAGTGAGGGGCTTCGAGCAGATCTTCCCTGAACGAGTTGAGTATCTACAGCCGCTGAACAGCCACGTTTCCTGGGGAGTCGCAGCACAAGCACCGGGCTCCGGACCGTGGTGGTGCTGAATCTGGAGACCAAAGCAATGGTCGCTAGAATTGTTTTTTTAATGTAGGAAACGCTTACTTTCCTTGGATTTAATCCGTTCAAAGTTTTTTTTTTTGTTTTTTTTTTGTGGAGGAGAAAAGTCCTAGCTGAATCAGAGAAATTTTAGGCCAGACGTTTAGCATTCAGTGAAATAATCAAGTGCTGAAAAACTAGTATTAGTAGATGTTGGGCTTTCTTAATGAGGAAACCTTTCTTTCCAAATGTAAGCCTTTTGATTTCCTGTATGTGTCCTATTAAATATCTTCAGGTAAACTATGGGTTTGTACTGCCAGGCTTATGTTACCTTCCTGTATATCCCAGTAGCAATCCCTACTCCTAATCTCAGTTTTTGCTTTTTGGTGATAAATTTGAAAAATGCAACCTAGAGCTCTGTGCTGTTTCTGATACTGACTTTTTAGTTCATGATTCTCATGATTCTTTAAGCTTTCTGGGAAGAATACAAAGCCTAGTCAATGTAATATTTTGACTTCAAAGAACAAGACATGTTATTTGGTGACAAGAAAAGGTACTGTCATAGCTCTGTGCCTTGTGTTTTTAGCACAGCATAAATATAATATATTAACTGTAGCATCATTTCCATTATATTGCAGATCAATTTCAGACATCAGGAAAAATATCTATCACCTAAAATATTAGGTTGTTCTATGAATTAAAAGCTGTTTTGTTGCTTGCAATATGGGTGCATGCTGSGACTCGGTTAGTGAACCATTCTTTTTCTAATATACAGTTACCCATTAAAAATAAATTAAAGGCTGCTAATATGCAAATATTGTCCTGGTATAAAAACAAAGACAAAATATCTGCTGCATGCTTAAGATGACTCTTTAAACTTCTCTTTTTTTCAGGTTCTTCTTTCAAATCAAGCTGTAGCAAAGGAGAAAAAACATTAGAATTTATTCCAATAAATCTTCACCTGCAACGAATGCACGTGCATAGTCCTCGCTTGAAAGGTAGGGTATCTTCTGTTTCCTAAGTGTGTCAGAGTGCCAGCTGAAATGCCATGGAACTTGGAATTTGAAGACTGGGTTCCTTTTTGGCCCCTTTTAAGTTGTATCTTCATCTGTATATCTGTTTTCAAGAATGGAGGTTAGACGGACATGCTTTCAGATAACCAAAGTAGAACCAAAAATGCATGTTGGCAGARGGGCAGATGTTGGTCAGTTTACACATAACAGAAAGCTGTTAGCAAATTTAACTGTTTAGAGGGACTGTGAAGATGGTTCAGGCAAAAGCAGTGAAAGTAGTAGTAGTGGTGGTCAACTGCTRTTTTGATAAATCTGTGTGCAAGTAGGACCAAGAACTTCCAAGTTCTTGGAAAGAACATTGAGCGGGCAAGTGTTTTTTGGTAAGAAATGCACTTACGCATAAGGATAATTCTGAGATTCATTTGGCCAAATGTGTAGCTTGTTAGCTTGTGTAGCATTCATGTGGTATGACTTGATATAGGAGACTTCCTGTATCGCTATATTTTTGTGTATTTTATTCTAAAAAAATCAAGCATTTTAATTATTTAAAACCTTATGCTACCCTACTGGCTCAGTGTGTTCTATTTCTCATTTTGTTTGAAGTCCCTAGGAAGTCTCTATTTAACTATTTCTTGTCTTTGCTTTGGGTATCAATTTGGCATTTGCCCATTTTCCTTCAGTTTGGAGAAAGTCCTTTTAGGTCTATAATGTCTACAAGTGGTCCCAACCTTAACTTTTTGCCTTCTCCTGAAAGCAGCTCTGGCAGTGTGGTACATTACATGTTTATTATGGTAAATGAAAAAGAAGGAAACATGGCACCAATTCCAACATCCAGAACAACTTTTACACTACCCACATTTTATTCTTAATGAAATTTCTTTTCCAAAGACTGTTTCTTTGTGAGATATGACTAATTCAAATGAAATACCAATAATTGTCGGAATTATCTTCTAAATTTAGAACTTTGTTTTAGATTTTAAAACTGCCATTTTTCTTTAGATAATGTTCCTTTGCTCCACTGACATGACAAGTAGATAACTGTTTTAGTTACACTCAAGATTGCAAAGCAATAACAAAGAATTTATATTGAAATCATGGAATTCCTGCCTACATGTATCTACTTTGGGAGGAGGCAGCAGGGACGTGGGGGCGCTGGGCTGGAGGCACCCCGGCACTCAGCTTGTGGTGAGCGGAGCTGCCGAGCCCTAGAGCCGCCCTTGCCCCGTGTGCTGTTGGGCACGGTGAGCCCTGGGACGTGAGCGAGGTGTTAATTCCTCAGGATGTGCTCCCCTGGATATATGCTTTTTTGTTCAATGTGTTGAGTAAGAGGTTTATTTGTGTGGAACTTTGAGTCAGGTTGGTATTGGGTCCTGAAAATGGAATAGAAAGTGCCYGTGTGCTTAAACTTGTAGCAGACACTGCTTTGAGAGAAGTATTGATTGGCTGTGTGAGAGTTGCAGCTCGATCCATTTGGTAGATATCACATCCCCTCCGCTGTTCATCATACTACAGAACTGAGATTTAACTGTTGCCATAGTTTTGTTATATCCTTGCTTAGATATTACCTTTTAAGGCTATTCTTGGCAAAGAAATGGGGAAAGAGAACATAGTTTGAAATGAGTGCGTGTTAGAAATAAAATGAGTTACCTGGAGACTCACTGCTGGCTCCTGTTGCCCTGCAAGGCAGCGAGTGTCTTTGCTGCTGCGCGTCAGCAGGAGGCTGATAACACTATTTTAAATGCCAAAGTTTGTTGGTTTGAAGCCAAGATAGAGCCCTGCTTGAGACGGGGATCCCTCAACTCTTGAAATTGGTTGGATGAAGACAAGGTTTATTGAACTTGTGCCCCTGTGGTGCCACCGTGTTGCAGAGCTCTGTGGCAGGAGGGATGAGCCGGGGCTGGCAGCAGTTAGGAGCCCGGGGTAACTTGGTGCCGAGTAGGTAGCCGCTGTTAATGCTCCACACGTATCACCAGGAGATGGGTGTGTTTTTTCCAAGCCACAATAATTATGAAATGATGATTTATTTGAAGCCTAATTTCCTTAGGTTCTGATCTGTGTATATTCTGTCTACAAATTCTGGATTAATTATTTAAGGCTGGTCATTTTAAAACCTTCTGTTAAGGGAAAAGCTTGGGTGGAATCCAGAATTCACCTGGTTGGCCTGATGGTTTCCTCTTACTTTGGTTTCAAGCCATTGCTGCTAAAAGCTTGTTATCAGGTAATGGTGGAGCTCTAATTGCCTGAGACTGTGGATTAGGGGGTAAATGTCCCTAAAGAGCCAGTAGAAGGGGCAATTTAGGACCCCTGAAGCTCACCTGAGGCTAAGCCACGTGTGTYGCTTCTCTTCGGCAGGAATAGAAGAGCCACAAATGCATTAGAGTTCAAGTCAATTTGAGCAAATATTGTCTGAAATTCAGCCCCAGAAGTAAAGCACAGTTCATTAACTGAATCATTTGTACAGTGCTCTTGCTTCTAGGGATATTTATCATCAGAATGCAAGAAAAGTTCTATTTTAGGAGAAGATTAGATTTTAATTTGCATGGAAAGCTTCCTTGATGAGTAAAGTAGTGCACAAAAAAGGCTTCTCTAATGGTTTCCTTTAGAAACGCATTTTAAAAATGCCTCAATTTGACCCCTGTTTTTGTGCTTCCAGTGAGCCTGGATGTAACACAGGTGCTGCTTAGTACAAATGTGAATACCAAGATTTTGAGGGAATAACGATTGAGGTTTGGGTGTAATTAAGTCTTTGCCTCTGCACTGAAAATCAATCACAAGCCCCAAATGAAAGGCTCCTTCTGAAAAGGTGTTTCATCTCCAGCTCTGTAAGCTTATATCTGTGGGGAAGTTCATCAGTCATGTCACAAATGTCACACGCAGAGTAACAGCAGCCCTGTGGTCCCAGCAGCTGAGGGCTGTGCCCAGTTGGCTTCCCGTTGTGTTAACGTTTCGGCTGAATCCGAGCGCTGTGAATCCGCTTTCTGTGCAGACAGCCCAGGTAAATGAATCTCAGCGAATAGCAGCCTTCAATTTAGCACTAAAAGGATATTTAGATCTGAAAGTGAGAACTAAAATTTAAACTAGGAATGACATGTAGACCTTTACTAGTAGGCTGATTTTATCTTCAGAGCAGCTTCTGTGGGGCTGCAGTGAATTCACTGTTGTCTGAAGCCTTTAAACCAAGGTTAGATTTTGCCTACGCACTCATATGTGGTCCTTTGTGCCTGTCTTTGCRCTCTGTCCTGCTTCTCAGAAAGGGAGACAGAGATGCCTTTGCTCAGGCAGAAGTCATGCACTAGCTGCAGGAATCCCAGGCTGCAAGCCGGCAGTCTGTACTATTCCCCCAGCCAGATCACGCCATCATAATGGTCCGTTTTGACCCTAAAATGCATGCCTGTGCTCTGCAGTGTGACTGCATATTAAATAATAGAAGAGGAGGTAATAAAGTGAAATACACAAAGGGCCAATTTACTTGGCAACTTGGTAAACCACAGAGCTAGAAGCTTGTTCTGCACAGCGGCGTGTGATTTGCAGGCAGCAATAAATCAGGCAGGTGTAAGGTGCCCAGGCGGCTCTGCGYGTGAGATGGATCGGCTCCTTGCCCCCTCCAGAGGCAGCTGCTCAGTTATTGCTGTGAAAGATGCCCTTGCTGCCCTGTTTGCCGTGCAGGGCTGTGCGTCAGTGGCCACGCATCTCAGCACCTGTGTGTTCCCCCTTGCAGATGCCGGGTCTGTGTGTTCCCCTTGCAGATGCCGTGTACGACGTCGTCACCGTGGGAGCGCCGGCCGCGCACTGCCAGGGATTTAAGAACGGCGGCCTCCGGAAGCTGCTCACCAAATTTGAGGCAGAAAGGCGAAAGTACGTATCTGCGGAAGGAGCTAAGGATAYATAAGGAAACTGCAGACTCGCTTCTGTGCATTAGACTAAAATATCTAGCACGATCAGATAAGAATTAATTCATAAAATAGTTTATCTTTTGCTAGAATGCAAATTTGTATTATGCTGTTTAATGGCAAGTGTTAGTTTGAGTGCAAACAAAATTGTGATACGCCTTCCTCCTATATTCTAGAGAGCCTGAGGAATACCTGTGCTTGAAAAGATGCTGTTCAAAATGACACCTTTTCTGCAATATTTGTGCTAAGTAGGAAGTATCTGCAGACAATTTTTCAATAAACAATAGCTTGAGGTAGCATCTTCATTTCTGACAGCATTGTGAAGCAGAAAGAAAATAATATTTTTCTTATTCTTCAGAAAGTCAAAATAAGAAGCCTAAGATCAAGGTCTTCACTAAGGTTTCAGTTCAGCACTGTATTTAAGTACTCTATGTTAACTGCTAAGCTTATCCTGCAGTATTATTTGTATWTTTTGTTAGCTAAGCATTTGAGGTCTGTATGCATGTATTGCTTTGGCTGTTCAGAAGTCTTCAGCAGCCAAAGCTGTCACTGACCTCTCTGGGAGCTGTGACTGTGCAGCACTTGGACGAGTTGTGCACACTCGTGCAGTCGGTGGCAAAGCTTTTGGAGCGTACACGTGCCCTGTGTATGAGTTCCTTATGTCTGCCAGAAGAAAATTAGTTCTGTTAGGTTAAATGCTTAAAGCTTCACAGGCAGAATATGTTAATMAAATGGGACGTTATTAAAAATCTAGTGTTCATTTAAAAGTTGAGCAGAAGTTGGCATTAACCTCTCAATGGCGTTAATGATTTAAGAAAATGCAAACTGTCAGTGGAAAGGCATTATTTGCTCATACTACTTAGCTATGGAAACAAAAGGAAATCACAGTAGTTTATAATTCCAGAAAAAATGATCATTAAGTCTCCGAATTGTCCCAAAGTAAAGAGGAAGGAACCCCCAAGGCTCCTCTTCCCATCTGCCCTAGGGGTCAGCGTGGAGGAGACCCAGCGTGCAGCTTGGTCSTCTTTGGGCCCATGCGGGTCCTGCCCATGGAAGGCATAAAGCAGCCTCTGAAGAGCAACTCWCTCGCTTGAATATTCAGGAGCACTTTAAATAAGTAATGGAAAGGACCGTTTTCATTCTTACCACAGAGAATTTTTTTYGCTGTGGCAATGACAACTTCATTTTGTGTGCAGCTGTTTGTTTAACTGCATAAGGATGCTCTGAGGCCACTTAGTGWTTCCAGTGGCAGCTTTTACAATTTAAATTTTCTGTTTTACAATGGGAGCAGCTTTTCTGAGGCTTGGGATGAAGGAAGAAGTGACACCTTGAGGTATCAGTCAGAATAYAAAGTGAACAGGGGGAGGGAAAAAAAATGCAGATTTTGCATCTGTTTTCTCTAGGCAACTGATCTKAAACCCTAAAGATGTAGAAAAAGATCATTTTTCAAGCCAATCTGGGAAGGYCCTGTTAGCTTGCAAGGCATCATTATCAGTGCATGTGACAGAATGTCTTGTGTGCCTTTGAGCCTCAGGCTCAGTATTAAAACAATTTATTGAAATATTCACAGTGTTAGTGTATCAGCAAATACACCTGGCTTCAAATGGATGTCCTTACTGTGCTCAAACCTCTACTTGAGGAATTAGCATGTAGGAGGAAAGGTTAAGCTGGTGATGCCCCATTTTCAAGAATAGAATTGTGTGCTGTTACCAAACCCAGTGAAATGTCTRTTTTGAGGAAAGTTTATCAAACAGAAGCATGCATAAGATACATGTATCAGCTTGAAGACAAGTCAAACGTTTGCAGTTGCATAGAATATATTTTTGTGCAGAGGAAAGAAGGTGCAGTAATAGAATAAAAATGCAACACTTTTGCAGCTCTTTTCATTTGTTACCACCAAGCAAGCCATATATATATTTAATTTATGACAAACATTTTTGAAATAGCATCTTGAGTAAGGATTTTAGTTAAATAGAGGACTTAAGACAAGCCCATTGTTTTATAACCCATTCACAAGCAAAGACAAAATACATTCAATGACAAAGTAAATCAGTTATTCAGGTTAGATCTTCTGCTCGCTTGTATGGATTACGTCTCCTTTCAGCAGCTGGAAGAACTTATGTTTTCGTCAGTCTAGCCCAACCAATTACTGTTTTTGGAGCTCAGCTGTGTGGGAGCATTGCTGTCAGACATCCTGCGAGTTGTACTCATGCCTCACTACTATAAATGTTCAGAAATCCCTTTCAAGATACACCAAGGACTCTTTCTCGCATCTAAAAACTAATTTGATGATTTGACCTTTAGCCAAAACATACAAGCTTTGGAGGACAGGATGTTTAATGTCCTTGTGTGAACGTCAGGAAAAATGGAGGCATGCTAGGAACTGCATTAGGTTCTGTGAATCACTGTGGTTTTGTGCATTGCTTTTGAACAGACTCTTTAGAAATACTCCTACTTTAAATTAGCACAAACTGAAAGCTGAAAAAGTGGTCAATAGATTTTTTTATTGTAATTTTTGTAATTATTTGTTCAGGGGTTGAATTGTCTAAAAAGACCTTTTCTTTCTTTAAGACAAGAGGTGCTCCTTTACTAATGTGCTCATTGCTAGAGATTTCATATTAAAGCTGAGATCTTTGGGGTTTCTGTTACCATCTTTTGTCAACTTGGATCCATTTCCATTCTCTAAAACTGGAAAAGGTACTGTTTCATTGAAAAGTCCAAAAATATTGAAATAGTAGTGATTTATGTTTAATAGTAGTGTGTGTTCTTAAAAGGAAATAGCAGCCAGTTGTGTGTAGGCCTTTTTCAGGCAAGGTCTTCTTTTTCAGGAAGACCTTGTTTTTGAGTCCCTTTCCTTGCTTTTGTTGTGTGCACAGGTAAGTGTGTGTGTATGTGGGAGATGAGACATCACAGATGAATGTCTTTGCACTAATGCTAAAATCATTGTATTAAGGTTGTTAGAAGTTATACAGAGAAACTGGAGCGATTTTCTTACTATTCATTTGATGTACAAAAATCTCGTGGTGTTTTTTGGGGGCCTGGGACCCTCTGGACAGACTCGTCTGTTGTGTTTCCTTGGGCAGGGGTGAAGGAGAAGGGCTGAGGCYGGACAAGGAAGGGGTCTGGGGGAGCCCCCAGATGGGACTGTCCCTTGCAGAGCAAGAAGCCTCTCGAGTGGGGTTCAGGGAGGCCCCAACTTCATGAACGGAGATAGACCAGATAGGACTGATAGTATTATTCCTTTCCTTAAAAGTCAGTTATTCACATTTCAAGGGGATATAAAAATCCGGTGKTTTTTTTCCGTCTAGCTCCCTTGGGCCTATTTTTACAGTGTCAGCACTGGTCGCAGAGTTCAGCTTTATTTCCTGATGCAGTGAATTGTCTGTGTTTGTTGTAATCAGTTTTTATCATAACTCTTCACTTCAGTCGTTCTATATGTGATGCTTAAATTACACCTCCCTYGACTGGTAGCTTCAGTAATTCACATGAGGACAGGGTTGTTGGTGGGGAGCTGTTCTTGCTGTGGGCACCTCAGCTGCATTCTGCGTTTTAACCTCCCCAGTTACTGCTGTGGTCAAATGTTCACTGTTGAGAGATTTTTAACCCAGTCCCAGATGGTGACAATTTAACTCAGTTGCACAAATGACTTAATGAACTGCAGGAGTGGAGTTACTGAGTGTCATTAAAAATTAGATACTGAGCATATTGCAGTACTTGTTCTCATACAAAAACTTGGTTAATTTGGAGTTTAAATTGCAGCTGTAATCAATATAATCTTTTTTCAAATTGCATGTCCACCACTAAAGCTGAATATCACAGGAAGTGGAATGGCCGCTGAAAGCAGCGGGTACGTAGGCAAGGATGGTCCGGTGCCGAGATGGTAACGCTCAGAGAAACATGTGAGACTTGACCCTGTAATGCAGATGTCATTAGAGACTCTATCAAAAGAGACGTAACTCCTAATGCCAGATTTTACATATCAAGGGTAGATTTCAGAGTGCTGCTGATTTCACACGTGGGACCTTCCCACATTGCCTTTACCCTAGCATAAGAGGTGGCTCTAAACTGTAATTCCCTTTTTGAAGCTTATATTAGGACAACTGTTTGTTTTTGTTTTTTTAAAAGCACATTCTGGAAAAAAGATTCATTCTATCTTCCTAATATTCTGTATTTAAAAGCTACAATAGAATTAAGAGTAGTGTTCCCCACAGGGTTAGCATCTCTCTCCATCTCTTTTATAGCACTGTCTGTAGCTTTCCTGCTGCAGTATTTATGTGAGCTTGGAGCTGTGCGATAGGTGACAGGACGTGGGAGTTGAGAGCTGAGGGGAATCCCGGGAGGGCTGCACGCACGGCAAGCTTGGCAGAGCAGAGCGCTTGCCTGGCCTGCAAAAGCTGCTTGATGGAGGGAGAGAGAAGTCTGCAAGAGGAATTACAGAATCATTAAGGTCGGAAGGGATCTCTAGAGATCATCTAGTCCAACCCCCCTGCTCCAGCAGGGATGCCTGGAGCTCGGGGCACAGGAGGATTAGGAGCGATCGCTTGGGGCCATGCAGCATCCAGACTGTTTAGAGTCTTTCCTTCTACAGTTAATAGAGGGCATTGCTCAGATGTTGTCCCTGCCCCATCTACAGGAGCTACAGAAGCAACTAGGGAGTTTAGAGGCCGCTGTGTCGCTGGTCCTGTTCCAGGAGTGGGTTGCTTACATAATTAAAAAATACAAGTAATTGCAAGGTGCAGCTGGCTCAGCGTTTTATGTACACCCTGTTGGAATTGCCTGACATCTGGCCTTTTTTAAACCAGAAGTTTATTAGTTTCTTTTTCCCCTGTTCCTTGAGCTTTCCATTGAGTGATCGATCAGTAAAGTGAAGCCGAGTTGAAATCACATACAGTCTCTGTGCTGCCAAGCCAGACTGAGTGCAAAGCTGTAGAATGGCTAGCMCCTAAGTTGAGGATGTCATCCAGTTTCTTTCCTCTGTGTTAGCGTTAGAGTTCACGGTCTAGAACTGCAAAAGAYTGGGGTGAGTTTCCCTGAGGGCGTGAGGCAGGGCCGAGGGAAGGGCAGTGTGCGAGAGAGACGTGTGGGAAGATGCAGGTTGCAGCCAAGGATCAGGAAGCAGGCCCTCTGCTTGAAAGGGGGATTTCTCAGGAAGGAAATAAAAGGTGTTGCTTAACTARTAAGTGTTGGAACAGAAATAAGGGATGAGTTTT
Source organism: Nothoprocta perdicaria (assembly GCF_003342845.1). Lineage (NCBI taxonomy): Eukaryota > Metazoa > Chordata > Aves > Tinamiformes > Tinamidae > Nothoprocta > Nothoprocta perdicaria. The sequence goes on from NW_020455544.1 coordinate 2,448,658, forward strand.
CAAAAGGAGAGGCAGTCACACAAATACAATTTTGCAGGGCAGGCAGCTGTTGTCTGATGTTCAAGCAAGGACTTGTCTTCMACCGAAGAGGAAGAAGTTACATCAGTGAAGTTTGTGTATCCTGTCATCTGGCAGTATCAGTGGCATAATTTTTATATGTAAGCATTGTTATTAATAGCAGAAACCATGTTGACACTATACAACCATTTCTCTGTTATTACAGTACCGGGTACCAGTGTATTTATTATTCACCTGAAAACACTGCCAAGGCAAAAGAAGTTCTCAGCAACATCAATCATCTACAGCCTCTCATATCAAGCCATGCAGACCTGCTGCTTAATTCTGCAAGCCAGCGTTCTCCAGACAGCTTGAAGAGCTCCTTAAAGATGCTTTCAGAAAAAGTAAGATGCAGATCTTCCTGCAAYGGAAAATGGAACAGCCAAATCCCTAACCGCTCTCTCTTTCTGCATAAATTGACTTTGTAGCATCAGGAAGCACTAAGTATGCTGTTGAAAATAAGCTTCCAAATGTTGCCATTAGAAACAAAAAAAAAAAAGGCAATTATTTCTTTAGGCTTTTCTTGAGGCTTTCCATATGAAAGGTAATGAAGTTTATAAGTCCAGGGTTTGTTTTTATTTGAAAGAAAAATTTTCTTTCATGTGCATATGTTATCCTCTAATAACTGTATAGTGAGRTTTACTAGAATTAGTTTATTATAAAATCTGTAGGGTGACAAGCTGCTATTTTACTTTCTGTGATAATTCATGCTACTGCTTAGATGACTCAAGCCTGACTTGTGTGTGAGGTTTAGAATAGTAGAATGATGAGAAATGGCAACCTAATCTGTAGGGGAGAACTAGAAAGTTGGAGCTGGGAAATCTCAAATTTTAATCCTTCATATATTATTTTCTTCTGTAGCTGTAGGGACTTCTTGTCTTAGTTTTCTTAGYTCTAAATTAAGGAATATATAATTTYCCACCTGTCTGAGAGAATWATATTGAGGATTAAAGCTGATGCAGGACACTGAAGAGTACGTTATCCTAAGAAAATATTAAGCACTTATAGCTGTGACCCGAGAGCTTGCAAAGGCCTTCCCAGCACTTCCCACGCGGTATTTTCTGCAGTGAGGTCTCAGTCGGGCTGAGTCGGTAGCRCTGTGAGCCATCACCTCAGCGCCTCCCCGGCTGTGGGGAAGCGGCCACCCGCTGCGCTGCCCGTCAGCCGTGCTGGGGGCCAGCAGGGACGCACACGGCCAGGGYGCGACACCCGTAGGAGCGCCCGGAGCAGTGGGGCCGCTGGGCCYGTCAGCGCTGCGTGGGGGAGAAAAAGTTATTCGGAAACAAAAGGAAGGAGTTGTGGTTGATTTGGGGGAAACTATAGTTCATTTTTTTTCCTTGCAGTGCTGGAGAAAGCCCCTTTTAGCCAGCCATGTAGAAAGCAAAGCTGCTCTGTCAAAAGTGTTTGGGCAAAGAAGAATCGTGCACAGGAGAAGCAAGAGCCACGCGTGGCGGCTGCTCGGGGCCTCTAGCAGAGGAGCCGGTGGTGTCAGCCGCTCCGCCCGGGAGCGGAGCTGCTGCCTGCGGAGCCCTGTGGAGCCCCGGGCAGGGGCCACGGCTGCCCCCATGGAGCCCCTGGCACGTGCGGTGCCCGGCGGCTGCGCAGGAGGCCCCGCGAGCGCGTGCGCCCTGCTCTCTGCAGGGCTCCGTGGGGCTTCAAGAATCCCCCGGCCAGCTCTGCCTGCAGCCCGGGTGGCACATCAGCGCAGGAGATCTGGGCCGGGTTTAGGCAGTTGGAATGTCCTCRGGGTAAAGCTGCGTGATGCCACCTGCATTCCTGGTGTGCTTCAGATGCCTCTGCTCTCCCASACTTTGAGGAAAAGAGAAATCTAATCAGTTTCACTTGATGTGCATTTAAAAAGCAAATGGCTATTTGAAGAATTAGGATATAATGATGTCCCTGGTGATGAGATTTCTCTAGCTGGTCACAAAAGCATAAGGTCTAGACTTTTTATTTTAAGGTGAGGTTGAGCCTGTTGTGTAGAGCAGTTCTTATTAAAAATGTTAGGTATTAGTAACCCTATCTGAGCTGTACAAGATGTCAATTACAGTTAAGACAAATACTTTGTTAGAAATGGAAGGACAGGCTGCATTGAAAATGGAAATTAAATGGAATAATTCTGCTGCTTATTTTATCATGTTCAGCATGGTTTTGCTTCTCCATGTATGATGTGCAATTTGCTGTAGTGTTTTCTTAAGACTTTTCTCATTGGTTTCTGTTAATTGATTAAAGAAGCCTTTAGCTGTTGACAAGTGTATCAGTGTTTGCAGCTTGCAGAAGTCTTGGTAAATTCATTTCCAAGCTAGGCCTATCTTTATTTGCAGAAATATTCCGTAGTCAAGTATCTGAAAGAATTTGCAAAGTTGGCATTTCTTTGTATATTTTTTTCTGATGTCAATACAGTTTTTTAAATGGTGATGCTCTGCAAATTTAGCTGTATTTAGCAGCAATAGAATGTACTTGATGTAGTTTGTTAAACCAACAGAATCCTCACATACAATTTAATTACAGAAACACTTTCATCTAAGTATGAAAAAAGAGGTAGGTTTTTCTCTGTAAAGTATGTGCACTGAGTGCAGGAACCTGAAGTCGTCCTCTTGGGCTGCTTGGGACTGCCTGGGCTCGGTGCTGAAGGGCCCAGACAGGGAAGCTCTGAGGAAGCCATGGAATATTTAGGTCAGTATGGWCAGTAACTGGTTTGGGGTGGAGGCAGGACAGAAAGCAAGTGCAGGAGGAGGTGAGAGGTCTRTGAGCAGAGTCCTAGCAAAAAGGCTGGGACAGGAACAGAAGGAAGGAGCGCAGAGGCTGGCAGCAAGCTTTGCAGGCAGGTAGAAGCTGATTTTTCTGCTGCTCTGCTAGTGGTTTTGCATGTGAAACCTGGAAGGTGTGAAGGAAGTGGGTCTGGGCAGCCTTCCTCTCCAGCATTTGCTGGTTGGGTTTGCGCGCCTGTTCAGGCTGGGGGCTCTGGCCTTATCCACACGCTTTGCTGCGTGGGTGCCTAATAAAGATGAAGAGCCCCTAGGCAGCTTAGTCGGAGTCCCAAGGCGGGCAGRGACCGGCAAGGCCATTCCACAGCCCCGGAGTCGTGTGGCACCCGGTGCTGCCAGTGAGGGGCAACCCACGGCAGGCCCATGTGGGGCAGTGGTGCTTTGGGAAAGGGCCCATCTTGAGGGAAGCAGGAGTCTGCCCAAATTCCAAGCACCAGAGAAAACRATTTTGTGCTATACAATACACTATTGAAAAGGGGGACTGTGGTCTTCTCTACTAATAGTTAATGCCTGCTTATTTTGGAGGTTGCAGAAGCCTTTTGAAGGAGATTCCGTGGGACTAGTGTTATGCTGTTCTTTATCAGGGTTATCTGCTTACAAGATATTGCATTTGATATTAAAACTTGATTGTGGCCTGATAATGACTTTGAAAATTAATAGTGGAACAGTTTACGCTGTGATCTGGAGATACTGTCTGGAGGTGTGAAAAAACAGATGCAGAAAGCACGGGGGTTCACTGTTTTTTTTTTATCTGGGGAGGGTGAGGCAATGGGAATMGTCTGGAGGTTTTTCAATACCGAGAAAAGCGAACCTCCAGCTGTCACAGCCAGCAAGAAAAACTCAGAAAATGATCGACTGCTGATTAAATAAGGTCTTCAGAAAGCCTGGAAAAACTACTTGAAATGATTCTTTAAAGAAAGCAAGCTGGAAGTCAGATGTTGTCACCTGTCTTTGTTACCTAGGTGGATACCTACAGTTACTATCCTTCGTCCCTGAAAATGCTGCTCTTGCAAACACTTTGTACTCAACTGTGCTGAGTGCAACTTAATACCAAATATCATGTATTCAGTATTTAAAAAAAAAAAACTTATAATTAAGCACGCTTCATCTGATACCTGTTAAATTCCTTGAGTTAAATTCCTGTTAAATTCCTTGAGCTAGGTGCTCTTAAACCTGGTCCTTATAGAGGACTATTTTCGTAAAGAAGGAATAAGAGAGGTGTAAAGAGGTGATGTTTGTAACAGTTCAGTGCTTTGATCCCAATCCTTAGGGTAAGGGGACTGTGGGATGTGATGGTATCCCCCAAAGCCTTGCTGTAGAGTGGTTTGCTTTGCTGTCCGTTGCGCAGCCTGCCCCGGAAGGCTCATCCGGGCTGCTCCAGGTACCACTGGGGGCTCTCGTTTCTGTCTTGCCCAGCGTCTCTCTCCGGCTGAYGCCTCCCGCTGTTTCGCCCTTCCAGACAGAGCTATTCGTGCACGCCTTCAAGGACCAGCTGGTGCGGAGCGCCCTGCTAGCCCTCTACACGGCGCGGCCCGGCTGCGTCCTCAAGAAGCCCCTGGCAGCCCCTGACGGCGCCGAGGAGCGGGGGGACTCGCAGCGGCAGGAGCGCCCGGCCCCGCTGCGGCGACAGGACTCCATACCCCACCACTCCGAGTACGACGAGGAGGAGTGGGTAAGTCGCCCGGCACCGCCGACAGCCTCGCGAGAACGGCTACGGGCTCTAGTGTCTGGCCACGTTTTGTTAGGAGGGGAAAGAAGGTGAAAACTTGAAATGACATTTTCAGATACCTCCATCAAATTGAAACTACTGACATTTCAAAAATAAATATCTTTTAAAACAAAGCTGAAAATTTTCTCAAGTGTGACCACATGGTTGTGCATATAGTGATGAGGATGATGAACATCATGTCCAGACAGGAAAATAACCTTTTTTCCTTTTTTTCTTGAGTTTGTTTCAATAGTTATTTTAAAGGAGATTGGAGAGACATGGGATGAAATGACAAAACAATTCTTCTGTTTCTTGGAGAAGATTGATCATAAATATGAATTGTCTCCAGTAAAGCTGTTTTCCATTACACTCTGTTCTTAAGCAGYACTATATCTGAAACTGTGCAAGAAACCTCATCTTTTTCAGATTTTATGTTCTTAGCATATCTGTCCAAGATTTTTATTAGTTATGTGGCTGAGAGTTTTGTGACTTAATTATTTTAGTGGATGCTTGTGATAGATCTGCTTCCTTGTTGCATACATCCTGAACTCTTGAGGTATTTTTATTCAGCTCAGGTTCAGACACCCAGTTCATCATGTGTTCTCATAAATGTAAAGGATGCCAGCATATTCATCTGTTATAAATAATTAATCACTTTGAGCTACTATATATTACACCTGAACTGTAATTTTTATCTATACCCCAAATAAGGGAAGAGGAATCTATTTCATATAGAGAAAAGACAATTATCTCCGATCCTGCGCATTAAGAAGTCATGAGATTTAAGCAATAAGTAATTTTATTTGCCTTCTGGCTGTAGTCTTGAATTCACTTTTTCATGTTTTCCCTACATCCTCAGGGGCTAGAATAGTAGTTCTTTACTTGAAATCAAGGCCAAAATGTTAATTTGTTTCCAGCTGTAGAAACCTTTAGTGAAATAAATACAAGAAAAGATTTAATATAGGGATGAAACCTTACAGCTCTAGAAAAAATGAGTATTTCTGGGCAAGCTTTAATTTACTCTTCTTGCCTTTGCAAAGAAGCTGCCTTTGCTGTGTTTCATTATGGACTATTTATAAGCTGGACTCTGAAGGTGTGGTAGATGTTTGCCCCCTTCTCTACTAAAGCACGTAAACACGACTGAAGTGTATCTGAGGTTCTTTTTGTCCACTTAGTAGGCTTACCTGTCTGCTTAAACTAAAGCCCAACTAGGATTTTCTGCCTTTAAAAGCAGAGCTAGTCACTGTCACACTTCGGACAGTATAGATCTGTACATCTTAGTTGATCTTTTCCCCCTAATTTTAAATACTAAGCTTCCATTATTTTCCTGTTTATCAGTGGAAATAAAACACAACCTTAGTTTTAATGAAGGAATTTTCATTAGCATAACAGGAAGACTGAGAAAGTGCTAGTCAAGTTGAAAAAAAATGCAGCATCTCCTCTTTTCTAAATTTTGAAATATTTTTTTGAAATTTTGCCCTAAAAGGGAGCTTTGCAGTGTTGTGTATGCAGTGTACGGGCATTCTCCCCATTTCTTGCCTTGGGAAGCTGGCTGTGCTTTTTTTCCCACTCTTCTCAAGGACTAGAGATGCACTTTGTAACTGGGATTTCAGTTTCAGTKTTGCTTGAAAGCTAAACCAGCGATGTCCAACAAAGCTCAAGGAGGCCCCAGCTGTATCCAGTACCTGCGCTGCCTTAGGACCACGAGGAAAGAGCTGCTCTTCCGTTGAGGGGCCCGTGGTCTGCGTTTGGCCCCTTACTGTGCTCAGCAATGCTGCCCTGCTGCACCTCCCCACTTTGGTACCAAGTAGAATTTTCCATCCCTGCATAGCTTACAGCAGCAGGAATTGAGCTCTTGATATTGTGTAGTTGGGAGCACTGTATGTAGGCAGTACTAAAGCATTACTGTTTCAGGAGAAATATTTAACCTGAGAGTTACAGATGGCCTCTGSATAGATGCTCTCTGCTCCTGCCGGCTGCCTCTGCTGTCCTGGAGCCTCCCCGCAGGRGGGGAGTGGAGCCTTGGCGTGCACGATGCAAGGGAAGGGGGCACCTCGGACCCAGGTCTGCTCCATGTTGCTGACTCACTGCTTAATGGGGCTGGAGTTGAATGAAAGCATTAAAAGAGTTATGATAGAACTGCATTTCCAGTGAGTTAAGTACAAATGTTTGCAAAACAATATGTTGAATTTTCTTGAGTGCATGTTGTTGAACACCTGTGATGGAAGGAAAAAAAAGTTGTTTCCTATTTGCTGCTTTTGTATCCAATGGAATTYAGCTGTTGTGACCAGTTGTAACACAGTTGCAACACACAGAAACCCCGACCAACGAACAGGTTGCACGAGTAGCGCAGGCGACGGTGCTGCCCTGTGTCAAGGTGGGAGATGCCTGTCCTGGAAATGCAGGATATGGGGGCCTGGGCTCTGCTGGGCCTGTGCGTTGGGAGGCTGTGATGACAGGRGACTTGCTTCCTCTCCTGCCCGCTCCCTGTGAAATGGCCTTTTAAAGGTGTTTCCAGAGCAGATGGGCACGAATTGCATTCCTTGACTGGCTGGATGAGAGGGAACTATTTTCCAGGTCGATGCCTTTAGGGAAGTGCCTGGCTTTCTGTGATGCCAAAGCCCAAGTTTCCATGAAAGCTGCCCTGAGTATGGGCGTGCACTTGGCAGTGCTGCAGCAGAAGCATCAGGAGAAGTTTGTCTCCAGCATTTGTAACTGTCACCATGGGGGACAGGGGGATGCAGATCTGTTGCCATACGTGTCAGGAGACCCCACAGTCCGGAGTGGCTTTTGAAACCTGGAAGAGGCCAACCTGCTGTTGACCTGTCCCAGAGTGGGGGACAAGCCCTGGGTTGCAGGGTTCCTCTCTTGCTGTCATGCATTTGGCTTTTGAGCTTGAAGAAACAGGAAGGAGAGGCAGTTAGAGACCTTGTTCCTCTTGTTTACTCAGGCTACAGCTGTAGCTTCCTTCCCATTAGCCCCACAGCAACTGGTGGGGAAAACCAGCACCCAGGAGAAACATCTTGCTTAGGAATCTAGGGACTCCAAACTTCAGTCCATCAAGAAACAAAACTTGTGTTCTTCGCACAGAGGGCTCATAAGAAAGTTTACTTGAGAGACACTGGGAATACTTTCTGCTTTTACCCTGATGCATGCTGTGCAATGCTCACTTGTGAAGTAGCTCTTAGGAGAATTGAAAATAGATTGCTTGAGAGGGTGAAATGTGGGTGGAAGATGTGCTAGGCTAGAGGAAAACATTAGGGAATACTAAGGAGAAAGGATACAAAATAGATGGATTTCTTCTCTTGGAGAATATGGAGCCACTTCATTTTAATTCATTTGAAAACTGTGTTTTAGTTGGTTTCCAAACTGCAGTACTCTGTGGGTCCTTTTTAAAAGCATGGATACCTCCAGTCTGGGCAGGCTAAGGTCAGCATGAATGCTAGACACATTTATGTTTTGTGACCACTTGTAACAGCATCTAATCCTAGATCCTCCCGCATGGAGCGGKGGAGAGCCCAAGGACAGACCTGTGCTCCCTGTGTGCCACTTGGCTGTGTGTGAAACAGCCAGGTGTGTGTTAGGGACAGGGAGCTCTCCTCCCTACAGACGTGCATGCATCTTACCCCAAAGCCCTTGGGGAAGGGTTAGGTGAATCTGCAGGCATCACCTTGCTGCTCAGCTAACAGCTGGTTTTAGGGGAGATGGGCGAGCTCACCTATGTAAACAGGGAGCATTTGCATCGTCTATGTGGTGGCACCAGGTGCTCATTAGGAACCTGATGGTGTTGGCTGGGACGGCACAATCCCAACGCGGAGAGAGGAAGGGGAAGTTTTGTTGCTGCAAATACATCCAGCACCTTGCTATACATAGCCCTCAGCAGCTCCAGTGGCTGGGAAGGCTCATGTTCCCTGCTGCTTTGGTAAATCTTGTAACTATTTGGTGCCATTTTTTTCCCTTGCTCTCCATAGAATCCTTCTTTAAAACTAGTGCTTGTGGATGCCTGAAATCATTTAGTTGATCTTGTGTCTTTCAGAAAAGCTTGAGGTACCTAAGGGGTTAAAATCCTGAAGTTTCTCTACCTTTGTTTGAAGTTTTGTCTGTGGATGTGAATCCCAGCTAGTCAGGTATCCAGTAGGCTGGTTGTGTGTATGGGTGTAGATATTTTCGCTTCTTGCATTGGGCATCTAATGCTATAGAGACTGTCTTAGAAAAAAATAATTGTGAAATATATGTAGCTTTGCTTGGTAGTTGCTGCTGTTGTACAAGGGGTGCGAAGTGGGTACCTTGCTCTCTCGTGGGCAGTGTAGCTTGCTTAACAAGTCGTGAAGATAAATGCTCATCTGCAGGGGAAAAGCCGGAGCAATTTCTGAAACCGGTGTGCTCAAAGCACAGGAGTGCCCTAGGGAGGGCCTCGGGTGGCGTCTGGCCCCAGTTCTTACATTCTCCCACTCTCCAAAGTGTCCACRTGTTCTTCAGGCCCCCCTATGGGAATGGACGAGGAGAAGCCCGGCGTGGGGCTGGTTGGGGCGCCCTGCTCACTGTGCGCGCCCCGTGCCGGTGGCTCCCTTGGCACAGGAGCTGCCTCCATCGTGGCTCTCCCTTTGCCGTCGAGCGGCTCCCGGGTGTCACCGTTCGTATGGCAGCGTGGCCTGACTTGAGGCTTTGGGTTCTTCTCCTTGACCTCTCTCGTGTTGTCTCTTGAAACTCCATTTGTGCACTTGGAGGAGCCCGACACGTACACAATGCTTCTAGCTGCTGGGCCAGAAAGTAGAAAGCAAAGCAGTGACATCCTATTCTTTTTGCCACTCTTCCTCCTGCAAGCAAACTTGGGTTGATCTCCACTTGTTTTCGAGTGATTCAGTTGCAAAGCACATGTGCTTTTCCCAGGCTTTATCAGACTTAAAACTGGATGTGTCTTTTTTGTGCTACTTGATTTCCCCCCCCCCAACACACATACACCCACATGAGTAAGTGTAGGAGGTTTCCTTTCTGCAGCATATGGCATCTGAAAGAGCCTTCCTGCCTCTCGATTCCATCCTGGCTTCTCTCACCCGCACATTCTCGTTTATTCTCTGCTTGTTCAACTTGGCTTCTCTGTTTCTGTAATTGCCATATTAGTAACACACCCAGTGAAGTGTCCTGCCTGTGGCTCCTATGAGAGCTGTAGAACAGAAGTCACGTGGCAAAAATAGAGGGTATATTAAATTGTCAAAAAAAAAAAAGGCTGCTAAGCACAATGGCAAACCAATTGCACACAGGGTTTGATTTAGCAAGGCTTTGAAAGCCTTTACTCTAGCTGTGTTTTTTCACATAGTCTAACTCTTTAGTTCTTGGCGGTTGGATCTAAAAAGTTTTGCATGTGTCTTCGTGTACAGACTGAGGCATATGCACCCTCCAGTGTCTTTAAAAACAAGCAAGCAAAGCCAACCAAAGCAAAGGAACAAAAAACAGTTCTATCATTTAACACTGTAGGGAAAAAAAGCGCCTCTGATAAAGTCTTAAACTGCTGGTACACCCTCTAATGAGGAAAATGGTAAGATGCTGSTTGCTAGTATTTCTGTAATCTGTACTTCTTTTTCACCAAGTTAAGTGTTTGAAGAAGTTGATGTTTTTTCCACGCTGCTTCAGTAATGTGTAGTGATACTCATGCTCTTTTCAGGACAGGGTGTGGGCCAACGTGGGCAAGAGTTTAAACTGCGTCATTGCCATGGTGGACAGACTGCTTGAAAAAGACAGCAGCAGCAGCAAAGCAGGTGAAAATGCCCCTTCGCCAGCAGATCGCCAGATGCCGCACGAAGGCGGTAAGCACCCACTTTTCACTGCCTAGAGTAAATGGGAAAAATCCATTGGGCAAAATCACCGGTCTCTTTGATAGGAGCGCTGGTAGCGAGGCTCTGCACAGTCCCAGCCTTGCGTGCTGGAAGGCTGTTTATCGGATTGCATTGCCATTGTGCACTTGAACTGTTTGCAGTGCTGAATCTTCTGTGCTACATGAAAACTCTGTGGAAGTAAGGTGCTTTCTTTTGAAGGCTGAGGGAGTCTATTTTAGGTTATACTTGAATATACTCTTTTTTTCAGGGCGGGGGGGGATTTGGAATGTTAACCCTTTGGAACTTTAAGGAAAGGTAGGTGTTCCATTTGAGTGTCCTGTAAATGCTCTTGYTTTTTGAAAAGGCTTCCTGAACTTTGTTTTCCAACCTGCTTAAAGTGGTGGTTCTGTGAATGCAGAAGTTGATATGTCAGTCCTGTGACCCTCCCTAGGAGGATGTTCCTTGTGGTCCTCACCCAGTACAGATGAGTCAAGATCTGCCTCTTCCATCTGARGGGAAAACTTGCTTGTGTGCATTGCAACAAATGAGACAGCACCTTGGCATCCTGTGTTCTACTCCACATGAGAGAACAGCAGAGCCAAACCCTGTGTTACTCTTCAGCCAACAATGAAAATACAATCCATTTTTTTCTGATTTCTGTTATTTTTTTTCTTTGCAGTTTTTTCTTTCCCCACATTTTTATGACTTGATTTYACTCTAAGGCTTTTAAGCTGTTACAACCTATTTGTAGTTATTAACTTTTATTCCAAATATATAGAAATCTTATTTGTGCAGTAGTGGCAAATGCATCAGACCAGACTTTGGGTGCAAACTTCTTTTTTTTTTTTTAATGTAGTTAGTGAGCAATATGAGAGGTTTGTGTTGAGATCCTGGAATTCCTGTTTTCCCATCTGGATGTGTTGGAGGGTTTTAAATTTTTTTTAACAAATAGTCTAGAGACAGCATATTGTTTTTCTGTTTGCTTCTGCAAGTTTCCATGTACCAGGAAAGTGTCCCTTTTGCTAGGGAGATTCTCATCTGTATTTCCTGGTGATGGCTGGCAGGTTCCAAGCATGAGCACGGTTGGGCTTTCTACAAGGGTTCTCTGCTTTCTACCTTCCTTAGATAAGGTACAGAATTCTCAACAGTRAGGTAAAAATACTTGTTAACTTGGCAGCAGTCCTTAAAAAGTGAGCGCAAGCATTCCAGCTCTGATTGCAAGAATGAGGCTGCTTTTATTCTTGTGCCCAACTCTCCTCTCTCCCCCTAGATGCTGCTCTGTTATCAGATGACAGATGACGATGAGGATGGAGAGTGTTTTGCAGGGARGGTGCTACGCTTGCACCTGAACCTCTTCTCTGTGTTACCACAGCGTGTGTCCACATGTATAGCCTGTATCCCAGGTGCTGAGCATCCTTTTAGTTGCAGAACAAGACTGGACACTGAATATTGTTTATCCAGCTTGGGACAGGAAAGAAGCTGTGATTTAGGGTTGTACTTTGCTTCACTTTGAGTGCTCTCTGTCCATAAAAGCAAGAGATGGAAAAGATGAACAGCACGAAAGCCTCAAGCATAGAGATTCCTGATTTTCCTTAAGTCTCTTCAAGCCCCTGTACATTTACTGTGTGTTTCGGTATAAGCCATGAGATATATTTAACCAGCAGTGGTCCGTTTGTGTTGTACATTGTTCTTGCGGTTGTAAAAAAGAGAGAAGGGTGCTCTTAGGTTTGGTTCAGGCTCACACTTTACRCAGGCCGCTGAAATATTGATCAGAACTTCAGGCGCACAAAATGAAAGGCACTTCAAGTTACTTCCTTTTAAGAACTGCAGTAAGTGGCCATCAAATAGACTGAAAAATAACACTCACTAAGTGATGATGGTGATTGTAATGGTGAGAAATTGCAGGAGACCTGTTTTGTTCAGCTGCAAGTTTATTTTCTGGAGTTGACAGGCCAGGGACACARAACACATCTAGGTGTTATGGCACGGGGATAAATTTTTCTCCTAAATGTGCCCATAATTGCAGGATCTTCCCCTAATCCTTTAGAAGGAGCAGAAGTGCCCTTCGGGGGAGCAGCGCGGGCGCTTGTGCGGAGCTGTGCCGCGCACTCGGCTTGCAGGTGGGAACCGAGCGGCTTCGCGGAGCTCCTTCCCCTTCTCCTCCTCTGCTTTCTGTGGAAGCCAGTGTGTCCTTAGGGTGACTGCACGCGRCTTGGGAGTTGCCCATGGCAGCCCAGAGGATAACAACATGGTCACACCCATAGATTTGAGCTACGATGATAGTGTTTTGTGCATGCAAATTCACAGGTCAGGTACACACAGTTCACAACCATCGTGGGAAGGAAAAGCTTGCTGTGTGTTGTGCTTGCACTCACACCATGGTTAATATGCAACCTAGGGGAGTAATACTGAAAGCGTACGGCTGCAGAGAGAGCACTGGATCTGGAACTGCCTCAGCCCTGGAGTTGGTCCCAAGAAAAACTGTGCTGCCGTTTGAAAGAGAAATGGGATATACCCAGGGATGTGAGCAAATCACTGAAGGGCAGGCTTTAAACTAGGGGAAAAATAGTGTTAGCTCAAGTTAGTGAACTTGATTGATGTAATTACTSTGCAGCATATAACAGAATAGATGATAAAAAATGCATCACACATTCAGATAATAGAAAAAGGCAATTATTTTTTGAATAATAGCATATTCCTACAAATGGAGATGTTCTTTTAATACATGGTCTGAACTTGCTAGGATAGGTTTATATTTTGCAGTCTTAGGATTGACATTTTGTGATTATTTTTTCCCKTCTTCCCCCCATCCCCATCCTTTCCAGCACGCTCACTTTGAAATCTGAAATATCTGCAACACATTTTCTATTGTACTTCCCTTTCAATGTGAATTATATCCTCCTTAGCCTAACTTTTCATGCAGTCTGACCTTTGAGTGTATGCTTAGGGCTCAATTTGAGTTATCAGTCACCAAGGTAACGTGTTATGTTTCATCAGCTGCAGGATTATGATTCCTCTGCAGGATAAATCAGGAAGAGTAAATGGATTTTAAAGGAGAGCTGTTCAACCCCCATCCCTTCCATTCTGGTAGGGTCATTTTAATGGGCTATAGGTAGCCCAGAATACAAGACTTGGCACCTCTGTCTTTTTCAAAGTGATTCAGCTATTGATGGCACCTTAAAGACAGCCAGTGTGAACGGAAAGGKAAGAGCACTTAATCACCAGATTTTTCTTGAAATATTCAGTTACCAGCAGATCTAGTTTCACAGCACTTTTACAGTAAGGTTTTCCRCTACTCCTTTGTTTTGAATATATGGAATTTACGCCTTAGACATAAGGGCCTTACCTTCATGTCTGCTGTTGCCATCACCTTCTGTTTCCATTGTAATCCAAGTTGCTGAGACACTTGTGTGTACATGTTATGCAGTGGTTTCAGTTTTCACCCTTGACTGGTGTGATCACATTTGTAGTCTAAGGTGATCAATATCGAATAGTAGATCTTAAAGATCATTCCCCAGGACACCAAAGCTGTGCAATTGAGGTAAATCGTTATTGTATTACCTGCAGAAATGCCAGGAAGGCCTGTTCAGGTTGGTGGCTCTCTTCGGTTAGGATTAAATCTCATCCCTTCAGGAAGAGCTTAGCTCTCACCCCAGACTGAAACTGAGACCTAGCTGGGAAAATGAGGGAAAAGGAAGCTGACCGCTCTGTGGTGCGAGGTCAAGCCACATTTGAGCTTAGAGATGTGTCTTGAAGCGAGGGTTCTTGCAGATGGGCGATGCCGTGCAGCTCGGGGCGCGCGGGGCAGCGGCCTCCTGTTGCTCGGGCCGGCCACGCGGGAGCTGCTCTGCTTGCCGGGATCGCTTGGTCTCTCAGCCTGCCTACTCCTTTAGCACATCGGTGTTTGCCTAACGCTGCTTCTGATGAGGGGCCATCAGCTTCCCGGTGTGCTTGGCCTCAGGCCTCTCCTGGGTTACTTGCATGTTCCTGTGCTAGGGAGGTGGGCATTTGCTGCAGGAAATGGGTTGTTCTTGAAGTCCGCGGTAGCTGCTGYTGTTTTAGCTGCGTGCACCTGCAGAGGCCTCTGCAGCTGGGAGTGCAAGAGGCTGTGCCTGCTTCTGCCTCTAACGCTGCTTTTAGCTTTTGTCTTCATATCAGTTACACTTCGAGGTATCTTACAGTCTTGCTTTTACCTTAAAGACTTGTAGTGATTTTTAGATAGGAAGCAGTGRTAGAATTAGCTCCTCCTCTTCTTTCTTGACAGGATAAAAGGAGAGGAGTGCTACTGCAAAACCTTAAGATTTTCTGCTTGTTTACCAGCATGTTTTAATAAACAGCTCAATGCACCTGATTTTGAAAAGCACAGGAGCTTGTTTTTGTGCCAAACTTCAAATTTAACTTGCCGTTTGGCTTACTGCAGCTTGGATATTATCATTCAGAAATTGCTAACTGGATGCTAAGCAGATCATTTGCTTGTACAGGCATGTGGGTTAACAGAATATTTTCCAGCACTCGGAGAGCAAATCCTACCATAATTTTCACAGGTTATTGTTAAAATTGGGAGCAGGATCTGTCCTGTGCTTGTGCTGAACATGTTCTTTCCTTTTAATCCTTTGCTACTTGCGTAGTGGTAGCATTTCTTCTGAATTTTTTCCCCTCCATCCTCAATTTTAATGTCTGGCTTGGCTRTTTTTGTTTTAGTTTCCTTTTTGAAGGCTGCCTTGCATGATTTCTGACTTGTCCTGCTTYATCATTAGGTATTAGGTATTTTTGGAAGCCAAGTATTCCAAACAGGACAGCCTGCCCTTATCTCTCAAGCAACCTGTAGTCTCCGTGTAGCTTATCTCCTTGCTCCTAGTGCCCTCTGAAACAGTTACTCATTCAGTTAGCTCTTCAGTTGTTTCTGTACTTCACTTAGAGATGTGTAACTTGCAGTTAAGTCAAAAGAAATTTTGARATCCAAAGGGCCAGCATTTATGTGAGCTCTTGAGCGTGCAAGATGCAAAATTTATAGTTTGTACCTTTGCCTTGCGTCAGTCGCTCTACCAAGTTCTCGCCGCTCAGTAAGGCGGTGCAAGTCGCAGACCCCTGCGTGCCTGACTAGCCTTGTAGCGACAGCCGGGTCTCAGCCAACTGCCCGTTTCCTCGTGAAGGAGCAACTGTGGGAACTGTGGGACACCCTGCACCTCTCCACAGCCAAGCAGCATCTTCACCTGCCAGCAGATTTGTGACAAGATGTAGCAGAAAAAATCTGAACATTAATTTGGACCAGGTTTTTAAAATACTTTTTAAAATCATCTCTTTACAAATTTTGTTTATATTCCAAGCTTATCGAGGCCTACCAGGATAGACTTACACTTTCCATATACTATTCCATTCATAGATGCTCTGTTTTCAAAGCAGTACAGCCTATTCTAATTTTATAATGGGGAAGAGTGAAAACAGAGTAGTCTGTCCTTTAGACTTGCTAACTAGCTCCACCTTCTGGGAATTGAGCTTCCTTGTGAGCTGTGAGCAAGAATTTTCATCATGCAGAAAGAGTCAGATGGCTGTTATGGATAATTTAATTACATTTGGGTATATTTTTATCTTGCTTCCTGTTAGCAAGTACAATGCCATTCTATAATAGCATACAAAAAAAAATTAAGTTTTAGTCATTAAGGTAAAGTGTATTAGAAAGTGTATTTTTGGAAAACTGGTATTCTAAGCCTAAATAACTAGAATTATAATGGTCTTTCTATAAAGCAAAATATCTATGTAAGTAAAGATTTCTACAGAGTAATGTCGTGGCATTGTATTCTTTGRGTTATTAAATATTCATTTACCTTCATAAATTTATCATGACTGTCTGTTAATGGGAAAAAAGCCTTGAGAATTTCAAAAAAAAAAATTTAATCCTTTATGCCCAGCTATCACTGACAAAAATTACTAATGTTAGTAATATTATCAAATATGCTCCATTTTTACTTTGGTACAATAAGATATTCCAAATACAGKTTTAGACAAAATTTTTACAAGAAAATCGTTTTGAAACTAGCACAATGTGTATGCAAAATAATTGGGGAAAACTATAATGGAAAGTAGTTATCAGTGATTTACTGTCAATCTGGAATCTGTATGAAATCAAATCCACTTATGTTGTTCTGAGTCTGGCATTATTGAATATTTTCATTAATGTCTTGGATGACAAGGTACAGACGAGCCTTATAAAAATCTGCCAACGCTCCAAAGCTGGGGGAAGCTTTAGGCCCTGTGAGAGCAGGATGAGCACTGATCTTGATACAGTGGCATCGCAGGGCGACACTGAGTAAGGGCAAAGAGGGGTGTTCAAAGCAGAAGAAATACAAGATGAGGAGTGACTGGCTAAGCAGCAATTCAGTAGAAGAAAAATGTGTGTGCTGTGAATTGTGGCTGGCCTGTGACCTGCTTTTTTTATGAAAAATGGTAGTCTGTAACAGTCTCTAGCCCTGAAGCAGTAAATGTGGGGTCAGAGGGGCAGCTAGTTATGGAAATTCATGTTTTTCTCTCTTGCCCTCATTGCTTCCTTGCAAGATCCACAGTTGTGTCTGTGTCCAAATCTGCTTTGTCATGAAAATGGAACAAATGTCTGTTGGCTGAACTTTCATGTCTGCTTTGAAGTGACTGATTATGGTCATTTTGAAGGCTTTCTCAAGTTCAAAAAGAGAATATGGACAGCAAACTCCATTTCAGCCACATAAGCCATCTCTGCTGGTTTAGTATACATGATATCTTTTAATCTCATTCTGATGTAGTTACTTTCCTTGGCACTTATTGATTGACTTCTTAAATTAGTATAATTTAAGACTGGAAATGGGGGCTTAATTTATCCGTCATACATGGCAAAATTCCAGGTGAACAAGTTTTGTTTGCATTTTGCTCTAGAGCATCTTCCAAAACAGTGCTCTGTTTCAAAGATATTAAGAGATGGAGAATCTGCCACTTCCCTCAGTACTTCAATTTCTCATCACCAGAAGTATCTGCCTTATTTCTGAATGTTCATGTCTGGTATCACCTTTTACAGCCTTTGGTTCTTGATGCGTTTCTGTTTGCTAGAAATAAAGATCACCTCAATACTTGCTACTTGTTCCTCATGAAGAAGAGAAAACAAGCTGCTGTTCAGTCTTTTTGATAAGTTTAACAAGATCAAATTGTAAATCTTGGTAGTTTTCTTCTGCACACCCTCCCTTTTTTTGAATAGTGTCATATATAAAATTACCTCACTTTGCTTTAGAATGGAACTGGGGACAGCTTGTCTGTTTTATTCCTGATAACCCTATATTTTTTCATACTTGCAGTTTTCCAGGGAGCATTTCTCCRGCTGGCATTTCTTCAATATGTTTTACTATGTTAAAAAACATTGTGTCTGACCACCAAGTGTATGCAAAGCAACTCAAATTGCTCTGACTGCTCTGACCTTGCCCCTATGTCCTCCTTTATTTGCCTTATTTGTTACAGCTTCTCCTAGCTTTAAAAGGTGTCTCTAGTCTGCTTGGGTGGGTGCAATTTATTCRTTTCTGCATTTTCCATAGTATAGCCAAAGAAACCTGCATTAGTAATGGACAGTATTAAATCGGTTTTACTCCTTACATTGAATTAAGATTCTTCTGATCGTGTTTATTTTAAACTATAAAAATATGCTAAACTATAATTGTAAATTATGACTTTATTTGGGAGCTTTTTTTATTGTTTTACTTACAGGGATGGGCAAAACCATCTGCAGTGTGAATGAAGGTCTGTTTATTAAATGCTGAAAGAAGCTTTTGTTCATTTCTAGTTATCTTTTCATTTAATTTTTAATATCTTAAGGAATCTCATGTTTCAAGTATTGCACTAATCCATTTTTGATATTACTTAACATCCACATTAACAGCAGAGCAAAACATATTACAAAATTATGTCTGTCTGCTCAGAATAACTCAAAAAAATGAGTTCAATATCTCTAAATATTTAAAGAGAAGATAGTGAGAAGCTAAAAAAGAATGGAAGTGTGACCTGAAGGTTCCTATCTGTCCAGCCTGTACATTAAGCAGATAATATTCTTCCCAGATGGCTGCTCGATCTTTTGYTTTGCCTTCCAGCACCCAGTTGCTCTTCAATATGGGCTCTTGCCCTGCTCCTGCCCGCTCTTTATTTGTTTGGGTAGTAAGGATGTTGGTCCTGGAAAGAACAGGAGATCCCCCTCTCCACTGCGTTCATCTTGTGCTAATTTGTTTTTCGCGTGTCTCCCTCTGTGCTTTGTGAACCATACTTGGGTGTGAGTTGCACAGAGTTACTAGGCTGGCCTTAGGAAGTCACCGGTTTGGCATATTTTGGGGTTTAGGCCAAGGGTTTATGCCCAGTCTTGGTGCAAAGCTCTAACCCTTCCTGCGAGCAAGCCCTGGGTGGTGCCGCGGGGTCGCGGCGCTGGYGGCTCCGCGTGGGCCTGCAGCCCCTCGCCGGCCTGGCGAGGGTTTCCGTGCAGCCCTGCAGCCCCTGCTGCGTCTCGTTCCAGGTGACTGGTATGAACAACTCTACCCCCTTGTGCTTACGCTCAAGGACTGCATGGCAGAGGTGGTGACCAGGGCGAAGCAGTCCATGACGTTCGTCCTGCTCCAGGAACTGGCGTGCGGTCTGCCCCAGTGTCTGATGCTGACCCTAAGGAGAGACATCGTCTTTAGCCAAGCGGTAGGTTGTCTCGTGCCGCTTAGTTCCCCACTGTGGGGGTGCTTCAACATTACTGGTGTTGCTAAAATGGAGTTTGTGACAGTATTTGTGGGGCTGGGGGATCAATTTTAAACAACTTTGTCATGTATCCACATAAATATTTTATCCTGGGAAAGAGAAATGAATAGTAGATGAAAATTCTAAGTGAATCAGTGAGTCATAGAAAGTCTGGAAGGGACCAGAAGAGGTTACCTAATCCTTTCCCTCTGCATAAAGAAGGGCCTGAACAGCTATTTTTAGTCTTCCCAGGTCCTCTATTCCAGTATATTCCAACTCTCCTCCTCCTCAGGATGCTTTTTCTCTGAAGTCCAACAAGAGTATTTCTAGCTGTCGTTTGAGCCAGATACTTTGTTTTTCTCCTGCTTGCCTTGGAAGTGAAGAAAAGATTATTCCCTTTTAGTTTGCAGCAATATTTTGTCTTTGAAGTCTGTTATCACGTCTCATCTCAGACTTGTCTTCACTTGGTAAATAACTTAAGTTCTTTCCATCTTTCTCTGTAGATTGTGTTTTCCAGATAGATAGTTTCTAAATGATTGCTCTCATTTCTCCTATAAGCTTCACTGGTTTTCCCACATAACTTAAGGTAGAGCTACCAAGCAGTTCCAGTTGCATTAGGTGCCTTAACTGCTTTTAAATCCCTCAGAAGTCACAGCCGTGCTGCTTACTGGCTTGCCTGGAGAGAATCTGATCTCACTTATGCCCGTGCAAATCACATATAACCCTAAGAAACAAATGAAATTTCTCTGATACAAAATAGGGAAATATTTGGCTGGCTTTTATACCACAAAATGAATCAGTAACATTTTAATAGGAGGTGAAGGATATARTCATTGAATATCTCTTGTTTTCTCAAATACCTGAATGTTCTTATGTTTGCACATTGATGGGAAGCCTCATTTCAATTTTAGCTCATCTGTTAATTTCACACTTTTTTTCTCACTGTCATTAAAGCTTGCTGGATTGGTCTGTGGCTTTATAATCAAGCTGCACACAGGTTTACATGATCAAGGCTTTTTGCAGCAGCTTCATACCGTTGGATTGCTTGTGCAGTATGAAGGACTCCTCAGTACATATAGTAAGTATTGCTCTTGAACAAAGATCCTTATACATGCAAACTAGGTAGGTTCTTTTAACTTGTATTCCACTTCAGTTGGTATTGTGCTGCATGTGAATTCTGCATCCAAAATTATTCGTGTTTGATTTTTTTTGACTTCTTTCAGAATGCTGACTGTTCCAGAGTGTACTGAACTGCTCTGCCTTCCATACACAGCACTAGTTTCATCAGTACAGCTAGGGGAGCTTTTATTCTTAATTTAAAAAGCCTATGCTTGTGTGGTCATTAAGCACATCAGGTTTATAAAGGTAATGCAAATAGCAGGTTTAAAGAGTTACTGACTGTAAACCTTAGTCCCATCACTTCTGGAAACCACCTGTCAGTGTTGGTGATGTGAAGCCAGCCTGAAAACTATTTAATTCCCAACTTGTTACAGATGCCATCGTCTGATAGCTATTTGAAAGGACATTGGGAGACAGCAATTGCAGTATACTTCRAAAGACTTTCAACTAGGTGTGCTGAAATCCTTTCCCCAGATGGAGAATTTGACCAAAGGAGCAGGATTTAGCACATGCTTGCTCTGAGGCAGCTGTCAGATTTTGAGGTTGCTGTTGTTCTGAAAACCTCTGTTCTCTAACAGGACAGTCTTTTAAAAACACTTTTGGAATGGACAATATTTTTTTCTGAAAAGTTCTCTTTATGCCTATATGTAGCAGGCTCATTTTCAGGAGTGCTTAGCTCTCATAGCTATCACTTGGGCCACAGAGAACTGTCAACAGTTCTGAAAATCATTCTGTTTTCATGTAGGCTCCTTCAGGGTGGATTTAGGGATGTGATTTTAGATGCATAGATTGGCAAATATAATCCCTGTATTGCCATACTGTAACCTGTTTGGTGACTGATCAGTCACCGTTAACCTCTGATCTTTCTGTGCAGGTGAAGAGGCAGGTATGCTGGAAGACATGGCTGTGGGAATTTCAGATTTGCAGAAAGTAATGTTTAAAATCATTGAAGCTAAATCAGAAGATTTTTTGCCTATTATCACGGGAAGACGGTAAGAATTTTCTGTTTCCTAGAGCTTGGAGTACATGGAGATCTAGGGAATGTAAGTTAAGACTGAGGGAACTCGTAATAGTCCCATGGACTCCCTGCTACCTTCCTGATGTGAGGGATCTAAAGATTGCAGTTGTTAATACAAACTAATTGTAGAAGTTTCCTATTTGTGTGCTGAGTTTCGTTGCGTCCTGCATATCCAGACACTGAATCACAAAGAAGCAAGGCTGAGTTTATACAAGTGTCCTCCAACTAAAGGTACTTTGGTTTTGAGGTGTCCAGGACTAATATTTCAGTGTGACAAATGGCAGAGCATTTGCAAGAGTAGGGCCTTTATTGTCTAAAGATGGGAACTGAAAAAATTAGGATGCCAAAAATTATGGCAATGAAGCCAACTCATCTGCTGAGGGGCACGTAGGAAATGTAGTACTTGAAATCTTGGCACAGAGTGACTGATATTGTGCATTTCACATGAGCAATGGTGAAGATCAGGACATAACTGAAATACTTCATTAGCTGTGGTTGTAAGACTCGTATATGGCGACTGCGTTGTTTGACTTTGTTATTGTTCTAGTCTGAACTTCTGAATGTTCTTAGTGTTGCAGAGATCACATCCCTAATAGTATCATTATTCTTAAAATGACTATAAACTGAATTTGACTAAAAGCAGCAACTTTTAGAAAATATATGTTTTCTCTGAAGGGAGCATTCACCACTAATTTATTTAATGATTCTGGATGATTCACTTTCATCCTATGTGCCTTCTGAGAAGAGATTGCAATGAATAGCAGGGAGGCTAGCAGATGATAGGTAACACATTGGGGAATAATTAGGAATAATTACAGTGTATAGAGGGGAAGAAAAAAAAGGCAGAAATGCATCCTTTGTAAATCACACTGGTCAAAATCCTTGAAACATCCTGCAGCCACAGTTGCTGGCTCGCCGCCACGGTGGTGGGAGCTGAACTGTCACACCGGGAGGTCCTGCTTTTCAGAGAGACTCGAGCTTTAAGCTGCCTCAGGCATTACAGATTGATGGAGCAGTCAGTCTTCAGGGAGGAGAGTTGCTGCCTGTGACTGCTGTACTGGACGTACGACAGGTCTTCACTGAGCACTGAAATGGTAGCAGCGGCAAAAGAAATCTGTAAGGCTCTTGTGGAGGCTCATTACTGCTACGGCTGCGACGAGACGGCTCCTGTCAGAGAGCTTTGGAAATGAATCATAAAAGGAGAAGGTAGTGGAGCAGCTGGCTATTTGTGAATTTTGAGTTTTGAAAAAAATCAGTTTTCAGATCATTTTATTTGTTGTTTTGGGAAGTGATTTTTATAGAGCAAAGTGAGAAATATTGCAGAAGGTCAAGACAGAAAATTAATCTGCCAGTTGCTATTTTGCAGAGTCAGAGCATTCACTTGTAACTTGCTTTCCAGGGAAGTGCTCAAGCCCAAGTCCTTACTGTCTAAAGAAGTGTATGAGAAGGGTCTAGTGGGGAGCAGTAGCGTGCTGGGCTGCCTGGCCTCTGGCACGCAGGCAGAATGCAGGTTAGCTCCAGCGTTCAAGTTGCCTTGACACRTGAAAGCTGCTAACACGTTTGCGTACTTGAACTTTGAGGCACTGCACAGCTTTAATATGTTTGGAACCAAGAGTGTGCTCGGGCAAGCCGTGTAGAGTCACACTGAAGGGATTCAGAAAGGAGTCACTAAGAAGAACCAAGGCAGGACAAGCAGCTCACRGGTGAGGCACGGAGCTTCCCTCGAGGCCTGGTGCTGTGCTGGCCACGGYGACGTGAGCGCTTGCAGCCGCTGTGAGGTGCCGCGTCCCGACGCAGCGGTGAGGGACCCTCTGGGCTTCTCCTGCCTGGAGGGAGCAAACACTAGAGCATAAGGGAAGTCAGAGCCAGCAGTGTGCTTAAGCAGTCATGGTTAGTGATGTGTTTAAATATGCAATACCTGAATTTAATGAGTCCTGAAATAAACAGGGWTTTATTATTACCCTCTTGAGTACATCAGGGTTTTCACTATTTTCTCTTCTTCAGCTATTGTTAAAAGCTAAAAAGAAGCTGATGATTTTATGCCAAGTCATCTTCTCACTGGAAAAGGTAGCAGCCTTATCACCTGTGTCATGCCAAAACCACCTGGCATGGTTATGCCATAAGTTGCACATGTAGCATGTAGCAACTGTATGTGACAAGAATTACGTAGAATTYTAGGACTTCTAAAGCTTGGGTGAACTAGTGTTTAATTATTTCTACAGGTCTTGGTATTTGGATTTTTTTGCCTGACTTCACTATTACCACTCAGCGCTCTCAGTAGTTCTCCCTCACAATAGTGTTTTTTTCTTCCCCCAARTGTTTGGAAATGCGATGTTTTCATTGTGCATTTGGTCATACATTTTTAAAGTTAGGATGATGGAGGGATGGTAGCTCTCAACAGAGTATCCCTGAGACTTGAAAATCCATGTGCAAWATGTGGAATGTGCAAAGGGAAGCTCTTAAAATGGTACTGCAGTTCACTTATGCCCGAAGGTCAGCATTTCTCAGTGCTTTTCCACATGTTGAAAAGATTTGTAGTGATTTGGGGGCTGAAATGTAGCAATGTCTTGGTTTAGTCACATTTTTGGTTCAGTGGCACACGGTCTTTAAAYTGGACAAAGCCAAGGCTTCTTCTGAACCCCTGGAAGCTCTCTGTCACATGCACTCGGGCAGCACATGACAGCAGCCAGGAGAGTGACGTGTGGGCTGAGAAGGGATGTCACTAAGCCAGGTTCACTTTTAAGGATGCTTTTACTATTGTCATTGCTCTTTCCTTCACATGGATGAATTAAAATGCTCACCTGAGAGACTTATGCAGGGAGCGGAGCTTTGTCCTTTTTTTTTTTTTTTTCCCATTTTTTATAATCCCTTTTCTGAGATGCACTGCCTTCCCYTTCCTTCATAATTAAGGCACATACCTCAGCAGGGAGTGTCTTGTACTTGCTATAAGATTACTTGCTGGTTTAAACCCCACCAAGAAATAAGCCATTGCGCTAGATGACTGTAATTGCACTTCCAACCCACATGGATGGTGCTGGACCAGCTTTTGGGTTCTCGGATCTGTGGGCAGGACAGAGGTCCAGATGCTGCCAGTAGCTCTCCTAAATTCAAGCTGTTTCTCCAAACAGCTGCTCCCAGGCAGGGATGCAGGACAACCCAGCTGGTCCTGGGTGTCGAAGCCAGGGCAGTCCTTCTGCAAGGATTTCTGCCTTTTGTCCCCTACAGTCTGCATGTCGGTACTGCAGCTTGTATTTTAATTCTTTGGTGAACAAGTAAGCGTTGGAGGAACAGTGAGAGATCTTTTCAATTGATGCAAACTGTATTCTTTAAACAGAGATAACTACGTTTTGCTGTTTTGACTTCACATCTTCCTTTCWATCTTAACGCATGTTGACAGCTTGTGTGAAAACCCAGGCTTGGTGTCTGTGTGGGGGAGACGGGTCCTTCTCCCCGTGCTGCTGTAATAGGTGCTGCTCTTGTTGGTCATCCGTAAGCGGGCTCTGCAGGCGTCAGTCTCCTTTAGCATGGAGCCCTCTTCAAATGATCAAAATGCTGGATCCTGAGGGCAAACAGGTCGGCGCTTAATCTCTTCCTCTATTAGACTCTAATAATGGAAGGACAAAGTTAATAGCATGCTGTTGTTTCTGTCGCGTAGGGTCAGGCATTGCTCCTCAAAGGCAGGTGAAACCGGAGGGTTTCACAGCAAAGGTSATAAACAAAATTTGGACTGACAGCCCAAGTGAAGCGTGTTTCATAACGTCTGACCACGAACACAAAACCCRAACGGTTGTATCAAATCTCTTTCAAAATAGAGCTCGAGTCTGTATAATGAACCAGCGCCTTTAATTATTATCTTTCTGGAATCCATTTTGGCATTGGTGATGCTTTTTAATTGTGCAGAGAAAATCCAGACATTGAAGAAAATTAGAATTTTGTTCCGGATTTGAAGCAGAGGTTTTGCTGAGTATGGGCCATTATGAAGGATCACTTTGTGGCTTCTTGAAAGGAAGCAGCTTTTATAGCTCAAAGAAAATGCATGTTAAGAGCTGTGAGGTGTTCTCTGACATTTTGGTAGAGAGTGGTAAAGAAGCAGAAGACTTTTAACTTTTATTTCTATTTTCACTTTTGCACAGAAGTTGGTAGCAAGCTAGAGAGTATAATTATATATACCTGCCTATTTCCATATAAATTTGTTATGCTCTTAAATAAACAAGCTGAATCTTCACATTTTACAATTTAGCACAATAGAAGGGAGCAGGGGAATTGATTTATAAGCCTAAACATTTGCTGTGGCCCAGGGAAGTTACAATTTTAAGCAAAGGAATCAATATTCCCACTTTTTTTCCCTATCCTAGTGAACATTATGTTATAGAGGTCCAGCTTCCAGCAAAGATGTTTGAGTTGCTGCCACAAGAGATCAAAGAGGGGAAGCTGCTTCGCATGTATCCAGTGCTCTTCAATGTTGGAATCAACGAGCAGCAAACACTTGCAGAGAGGTAAGATGACACCTTCAGAAAAACGCCAATTTCTAGTTGAGGATGCTGGGCTAGCACAGAATATTTCTCACYAGATTACAAAGCAAGCCTTTTATTATTATTCAGGTTCACTCGATTCACTATTATCTCGGGTTCACTTGATACGTATTTAAAATGAATTAAAGGATGCACAAGCTATGAAGTAATGAAATAATGAAAAGTAACAGAAATCAAATAAAGTCCCTCATATATCACATCTTCATTTTAACAGTTCAGACCAACTTTTCCTTGGATGCAGCTATGAAATGGATCTCTAGTTCACAGATGTAGAAGTTTATTACTGTGCAGAATTTTGACCCTTTGAAACACAAGTTTTAAAATTCAAAATTTATTATTTATTATCTGCCAGAGGCACATCTGAAGTTGCTAGAAAAGTCTCAAACTGTAAAGAGAACATTTTTCTTTGTTTAATCTTATAGGATTGAGGAGGGATAGTTAATTATATGGAATACGTATGTAATGTATTCCTAGAAACTTGAAGGATGGTGTTAAAATTCCAAGGTGTAAATAGAACTCCTCTGGAAAGATTACTTGAGGTAATTAACCAAATTTCAGCCAGAGATTCATTAGGCTTTTAATTTTCTCTCCCAAAGGGATGGTGTTAGTGGGTTGTGTTAATTCTAGTTTGTGCAATGCTAAGATTGCAAGGCTGACATCTGCAAAAAGGCAGCTATTGGTTACTGGTTCTAGCACGAGCCCCTCAGAGGCACAGTGCATAACTTCAGATTGCATTCTGTACATTTTCAAAGCCAAAATGAATCAAAATGTAGGCGAGCAATACAGGGAGACACTGAAAAAAACTTCAGTCTGAGTGGTAGGCAGTAACGTAAGCACAAGAGGGGCTTGACTTGCTGGGTAAGACAGCTTTTAAGAAGTTCTAACAGATGCCATCTCGTAGCTTTGTAGATGTTCATGGGAGACTTTTCACAGTTGCCATTTGGCATCTGAAGGTTAAGGCTTTGCACTTGTTTTCGACATTGGAAACACTGCATATAATTTCATCAAAAAGGTATCTTTTCTTGGAGAATGAATGTGGCAATAAAACATCATCTTGTGATAAATTGCTAGAATATTCCTTTAAGATCCAAACATCTCTGTTTTCAGGAAACTGTGGCTAAAAGGTGATTTAAAATAAATACCTTCATGTAGCAGGGCAGCAATAGAGTAGCCAAGTCTTCTTCACTTTCTGGGCAATCTTAGAACTTGATCCCCTTCTATGTGCTGTAGCAGCACATTTAGTATCGTTGGATTTGTCTCCCTCTTGGTCTACTTGAATTTCTTACCTGTCCATGTCTCTTTCTGTGCTCCTTCATTCTCTGTTCAATACCAGAGAAAACAATTASAGAATCACAGAATCATCAAGGCTGGAAGGGACCTCTAGAGATCATCTAGTCCAACCTTCCAGCTCAAGCAGGGACACCCAGAGCATGTGGCACAGGGTGGCATCCAGGCGGGTTTTCTCATCAGTTTCTCATCAGTTTTCTTGTCAGTTTCAGATACAGGCAAGTGAGGAAAATTTAACAGTTCAGGAGCAGTACCTGGTCAAAAGGGCCTGGGGAAGTAATCAGTGYGACTATTTGCAGCACATGTTCTCGGACCAGAGCACTCCTGCAGCACACAATAGTTGGCTGGCAAGTTTTCCCTTTACAAGTGCTAAACAAGGATTTGTGCTTTACTGAATGGTTGTCTGCAAAGATATGACTTTGTCCATATGTTTTTTGGAAGAAATATCTATGGGTGATTATTTTATTCCCAAATATTAGCTCCAAAGTGCACATGAGATTTGTAACTRCATTCTGATAAAATCTCTTAGATTCAAAACAGTACTTTATTTGTGCAAAGAAAGTATTCTGAGGCGTTATTTGACTTGGTGTTTTAGTTTTGTTTTTTTCTCACTTTTCTGTTCCTTTTTAGGTTTGGAGATACCACTTTGCAGGAAAACATTAACCAGGAAAACTTCGAACTTCTGAAAGAATATTACAAGCTGTTTACAGAAAAAATGCCTCCTGATTGTGAGTATGAAATAAGTAGTGCTTTTTGAAATGTTCAGTAGACAAAAGGTCGTTAATAAATTAATATCAGCATGCTACTGATGCGTGTCTTTCATGGGATGGAGGCCTAAGTCTAAAAAACAAGCAGTTTGTGTCTGCATGAAGTGGGTAGGGGTTGCAGTCCCATGGCCATAGCAGAAGGGCCAGTGAGAAGGAAATGCACTAATGAGCAACCAAATAGCTCTTTTAAATTATTAATGCAGTATGCATTTTAATAATTCAAGTCTCTACTAGAAGACAGTCCCTGCTCCCGGTGTTTGTACAGAAATAMTCCATAGGATTTTGCAGAAGCTTCAGACATTCCCTCCACTCTTATTTTTTAGCATGCATTAAGGTATGGTAAACTGCTGAGAAATCTGTAGATACAGATACCAGCAGTGAGCTCTAGCATCATGTCACTATTATTAATAGCACACTTTCAGGAGACGAGTCCCTATATGCAAGTTTTAGAGAAGTTTGGTATCATAAACATACTGTTCATGATTTCTTTTGTGCTTTAAAGCAAACACTAAAAACACCCTTTGCTTCATCTAATCCTGTTAAAGCAATTTTATGGTCTGAATTATATTCCCAAGTGTACAGCTTAGTTTTAAATAGCTTGGGCTTCAGTCTCTAYCCCTTCCTTTTGAGTAACTCTCTCAATGTAAAAGTTGGCTCATGCTGCAGGACTTAGGCGCATGTATRACACCTCATGGTGAAAACTCTTCGTTAAGATCTGATATAAAGCAGATCTTTCTAAGGTGTTCTGTCAACTGCAYTTTAAGCATTAAAACTTCTTTCTTACCCATTAAAATGCTTGCTATRGGCAAAAATTATTCCTTGCGTGCACTCATCACTATCTAACGTATTGCTGCATTATTTGTATATGCTTTGCATTTCTATCATGATGAATTTTATTTGTTAATGGCATGAACAGGAGTGAGTGCCCTATTTCTAAAGGGTGGGCAGTGTGCCCATCCATCTACCCACATCCTTAATACATATCCTTAGATATTTCTACAGAAAAACACTTACCATAAGTTGTTAATTAATTTAGGGGAATCCTGCCAAGGATTCATCCTGGAAAAGTAACCTCATCTGGGATTAGGTCTAAGGTAGATCTGCTATCTCATAGGCACATTTTGTAAAATAAAAAATACTCATGCAGATAGTATTTGTTCCTTTCCATTAACACAAACTCACCTTTTACTGCCTTCCCCAGAAGGCTGCTGAGGGAGCTGCACAGTCTCTCCTTGGTTATGAATGCTGCCTTGCATTTTTTTCATGCTCGGAGAATGAAGCTCCTGGTTTTGGTGTCAATTTTTACAGAACCCAAAGCACCTTCTGCCTCTCTTATACWGCCTGATTGCTCCATGCTGTTATAGTCACTTTCGTGGCATTTTAAACCAGCGCCCTCCTAGCCTTCCCGCAGTGAGTTTCACATATGAAGTTGGAGTAAAGTGAAAATCTTCCACGGTGTTTGGCAAGGGGAGAACTTGGACTCCTTGCCCTGCTCCTTGCAGAAATCCTTTGGAAGGGACACCTCCGTGTCCCCCCGTGCTGCCAAGCTGGCAGMAGCCCTGTGCTTTGAGCCAGCCAAGCACGAGCTGCCCGGTGTCGATGGCTCCCTCATGGCTTTATTGCACTTCTCCCCCACAGTCTCCTGTGTGCCAAATCTCTGCTACCAAGTGACTGACCCAGTTTGAAGTGTTTGGTCAGCAGTTGTGCTTGTAAAGCCAGGTAGGGTTTGTGAGGACTCTCAGCCCCGCTGGCTGAGTGGCTGCCCGTGCCTGCYGTGGGCTGCCTCGCTCGCCTCTGCTTCCGTTGGTGATGCAAAAACCCAGGCTCCCGCTCSCCCAGAGACAGCACAACACTAACAGCAGCCTCTCCCTGGCCTCTYATCTCCAGCCTCTGTTATGCTGTAGCCTCCTTTGTGTTCCTCTAGTTATTAAACCTCTTTAATTGCACATACCTGCGTATGGCAGACATTGGCTTTCCACCTGAGTTTAGATGAATATAGAATTCTTTCAGTCACTTTCTTCCCAGTCTCTTTAGCTCTCTGTTGACTCTGAAAACAACAAATAAYGTGTTTTGAGAAAGTCCTACCAAAATTCTGACAAAATGTAGTTCTGTTAGGCACCAAATACAAGAACATAGGACTTTAGTGATATATATGTAACTATAAAGAATTGCTTGGAACGTGGCTTAAGTGATTAGCAGCAGATTAATGCAGATGATTTTGGCCTTGCCAAACGACAGCAGCAGTGTCTGTGTTGGAAAGTGATGTGGCACTTGAGATGCGTTTCCAAAGCCTGTGAACAGGTACAGCTTCGGTGCTCTGGAGCAGTCAGTGAGTCAGCCTGCGAGTCTGGTCTGTGCTGCCAGGCGTCTTCCTTTTAAAATAATCTGTGGAGAGTGATCTGACAATTTAATACTGCTTTGTGATATAAGCAATTTAAGCAGTCACAGCTAGTCAAGATGCAGCTTTTTTGGCATGTGTTTTTCTCTTGCATATTAAGAGAACCTTGCTTTACCTGAGCTGAAATGATCTTTCTCCAGAATGATTGATTTTTGTTCTCCTGAGAACATAAGAAAAGCTACTTTGAAGCAGTAAAATATTTGCCTGGTGACATGTTCTCATAATTTGGAAGCAGCTTTTTAGTGTACTTATTTTGCACTGTGCTCTCAAGAAACAGAGACAGGATTGAGTATAATAGCCTTATAGGTTACACTATGTTTTTGTGTGTTACATAATCAGGAATTATACTATGGAAATAAAAATCTTCATTAAAGTTTTTACACAGCTATTTTTTAAGTAACTTTTTTGTAGTTTGTGGGCTGTATAACCATATGGCTGAAGCAACTTAGACATTTTTAGTACAGTTCTTTTYGTGTATTTTTGAATTACTTCTCACTATGAATTATGGTTAGGGAAAATTAGAGCAYTTATTAAATACACAAATGACAGTTTATCTCTCTATATAAAGTATCATTCTAGCCATGATTAGTTTAAGAGAATGTTTTTACTGACATTGCAATAGTTTAGTCTTTGCTCTTAGCTGAACACAACTCTTGGATCATATACTTTTAAAACTTTTTTTGATAAAATGTGGTTTTGACAATGTATTTTTCTCACTGAGGAAAAAAATCGGGCACTCTGAGAAATTTTTGATTTTGGCTGTTTTTACTGATTTTCAGTATTAATGACAATAGAGATAATACTAAAACAGAACCCTCTGTATACACAAAACAGAAGAAACAGTTAAATTGCCTGAATTGTCCTTGTATGTATATATATACATATATATGAAAGCTTCAGCTTATCTGCCAAACTCAGAGCCAAGTAGGTTACGCTACATCTTTTGAGTAAACCTGAAATTATTTTATAATTTGAAATTAAGGCCCCAATTCATTTCAGACTGAGCAATAGCCTCTCAAATTTTGCTTTTGAAAACAAAGCAAAATATTTTGACTTCAAAATAAAATATCATCCCCTCAAAATAACTCTCTATACAATCAGGTATTTCTCTACTCATAATTTTAAGTGTTGATGAACAGAGTTGGAACAAAAATTTGATTTTTGCTTACCATTTAAATGACACCTAGTATTTTCCTTGGGGAGCCTTTGGGGGGAAGCGGTCCTATGGTCGGACAGAAAATGTGCTTAATCCTTAAAAGCCAGTACTTTCTATTCTATCATTCCTAAATGATAAAGGARCTTGTTAACAAGGAAATGTTTTAGCCTTTGCAACCTTATCAAGTGTTTTCTTCCTTTCAGGCCTACCACATTTTCAAGAACAAAATGACTTAAAGGGATTACTAGAAAACCTCCATCAAAATATCCAGGCCAAAAAGAGAAAGAATGTAGAAATCATGTGGCTGGCTGCGATGGTAAGTTCCCTTAACTACTACCACATGATCAGTTAATTTTCACATGCCTTTCAATTTTGTAAGAACAATATATTTTTAAGGTTGTACTTGCAAAGCTTGATGCCAGAAGTACATAGATATCTGAAACAGCCTTCTAACCCTGCCATTCTGATGACCTGTTTATCCTACTCAGGAATAGTTTCCTCCTCCTACCTTTAAATTATAAATAGTAGTTTTTTTCATAACTSGTCAGAGCTGAATGGCGTTAAGAGATTTTTTTTTTTTCTCACCTTTATTCACCTGAGTTCAGCACGCAGCACCTCACCAACCTGAAAGAATTATTATTTGAGGCAAAGTCTGGTGAAGTGCTTTGGGACGCGCAGAATTACCAGGAAGCATTTGCGTAGGAAGGGGCTGTTGGCAGGCGTCTGGTCCCCCCGGCAGCTGCCCCGGCGTTGCCACAGTTGTGAGCAGCCAGCAAGGCAGGCGGGCCGCAGGGCTGCGGGTGGCAGGGCCGCGCTGCGCGCCTGCGCTCCCCCTGTGCCCGGGCCCCGTGCGGCGCAGCCGCTGCGCGCCCCTTTGACTCGAAACCCCCTCTGTGCTGATACAAACCTGAGCTACTCGGAACWACTTCCCTCTTTTATTTAGGGTCTGTAAAGCCCCACGGTATGATGTAAGAAATGATCGCTTGTTTGGGATTTTGTTTAATGTTGTCACATCTGACACTTATAATTCTATGTAGCACTTATCTTTGCACTTAAAGCACTTATCTTTGTATGYAAGTGTCTAAAATCATCAGTAAATCATGATCGCTTAGCACACTGCCCATTACACTCTTCTCTAGCCAGTGTCACTGTGACAGCCACTCYGAAGGCAGTTGGTGCAACACAATCAGCCAGATATGAAATTGGCAGAAAGTCAGACCCAGAGAGGCATAAATAGAAAAACTTTATTAATGTGTAGCATTTACTTGGCTCTATTCACATGATTCCTTTTTATTTCCCAGTTCTGTGTCACTGCACAAATATATAAAATATACAGATGTTAAAAAGAGTTCTAGCTTTTCAGGAATGTGAAATTCAGCAAGGTAATTGCGTTAGTTTTAGAAAACTGCCTTTGTTGCCTCTTGGGAAGTAAGCCTATTTAGATAAGCAGACGTTTGGGCCCTGGGTAGCTAAAGAAATTGAAATGGAAGACCTTTTGTTCTGGAGAATATTCATCTTCCAGGGGAATAAATAATGGACACAGAATTAGTAAAGGTTTGTATAGCTTACCATTGGCGCTGAGGACAGGAAAATAATTGCCACATGACAAAGAAAAGTCTTTGCATTAATAACAGTGTAACAATTACATGTTATATATTATTAATACCAGTTTGCACTTAAAAAAGTTTTATCACATACTATTGTAATATACATCTGTTGTGGGTAAAAATAAAAGCTTTCTTCCGCAGTASCAGTTCTACAATTACTATGAAACATTCTTTTTCAAAGAAAAGATAAATCAATGTAGGATATTGTAAAATAAACCGTAAAGAATATGACAGAACTTACTTAATCTTTGGGCATAGCGAGTTGCTATTTRCCATCCATTCAGCTTTTCTGAAAATAACTTCATGGGTAAAAACTGTTCTCTTGACATGTAACTATTTCAAGCATTTCCTTTACTGTATTGGGTTTTCCTTATTTCTCTTTTCTTCAAGCTGAAATTCTGAAAGGAGTATTTCTGGACCCTTTGAGATGCATACTGCCATGTTACTTTTAGATATTGGAAAGGCACAATTCCCAGGATATCACTGGGTTACTGCAGTATGCGTGTATGGCTGCACATATCATATGATGGATGTGCATGTGCAGGCACTGTGCACACCTGTGTGAACCCATGATGAGTGGGACTGTGAGAATGCACAGTACATCTGCATTTATAAGTCATCTGTTGCAAGGTAGTATCATAAACACTTCTTAGTCTAAATATAACAGGACTGAGATAATAGGCTGAAAAGCCCAACRGAGCATCTCTCTTCTGTTATCTAAGGCAGTTAGATACCCTCATTATCAATAACAGTGATTCCTTTTAGATTCCTACTAAAATCCTGAATTRTTTTTTTAGAGTGCTACATATGTGATATCTGTGGATCTCTATACTATGTAGTATAGAAAAAATATTTAATTTCATGAGCTTCACGTATTTTCTTTGCTAAGCTGGTCCCTTGATGTAATGTTTCATATGAAGAAAAATGATCAGAGTACTGATTTTTGTCCCTGTTTTATTCTTTGTTGTCTTATGTGTCTGTCATCCCTCTGTGAAGTTAACCACGATCCTAGTCATTTAAATCTCTTCTCCTATAAGACACTTTCTAAGCTTCTGGTTATAGTTCTTGTCCTCTTTTCYCCCTATATCTTCAGTGCATTTGGGGGATGAAGTGAGCAAATTGAGGATAAAATTCAATCTGGAGAATTATCATCAGCTGTGTGTTCTGATATCACCACAGATTTGGCATTGTCCCTTATTAGATTTCTTGACCACCTGATCATTGTGTTTGCCCRTTTTAATTATTTACTTTAACTGCTGCAGCTTATTGACTGATTTATCTGAGCCAGTCTTACTACGCTGACCTAGATTTCTCCTTACATCAGAAGCTAAGGATTTTTAACGTGTTTATTTAATTTAGCAGATTGTAGTCCATTTAATCCACTTAGAAATGATTGAGCCATTTGTTCTGAATTTAATGCAAAACAAGCTCGCCAGCATGTGGACATGGCCATTTGCTGCTTGTGCCCGGCGTGCTGTGCAGTTCCAAGCTGATTCTTACCAGCCAGCACTGCAGTGCTGCGTCCCCAGCCGAGGTCCGGGATTCCGTCACTCCCTACCCAAACTGAGGCCGCAAACCATCCAAGAAAATTACTGATTCCCCCATAATTTTGTCAAAATGTTCAGCGAAAAGTAGCAATTCCCTGGCATCTATTCACGTTAAGCACCATTTTTGTTGGCTCATGCAATGGTTTTGGTGTTGAAAGTAAGGAATGCATGTTAAGCGAATACATAGATATGCCTGAATCCACATCTCAGGAGGGAACTGCATCTCTGTGGAGTTAAGACTTCTCAACATCTTCCTTAATTTTTGGACACTTACTAGGTGTTCAGACAGTTAAGATTTCATTGGAAAAGATGTTCCTCAAAGTGAGGGAAAAAATACTGAACTTTTCACTTTAAATTCCAGGCAAGCACAAATAACTTTTTCATGTTTAGGAGACTGGTAAGCAATAGGAAGAGCAKACGTTCCAATGACTTGCGTAACGTGCTTAGGACGAAGAATAGCACATTTACTCGAATTTGGTCCCCTGTCCATTTCTTGTTCTAACAGGAAAAAATCACGTGGTCCCTTCTGTGGTGCACAGAATGGGGCTGTCGGTGGCAAACCTCTTCTGCGTCCTGCCTGTTCCACGTGGTCCCTCAACCTTGTACAAAACCTGTTCATCTGAAGTCCAAGTATAAAACATGTGCACATCAGATTGGTCTTGCTAATAAAAACTCTTAAGTTCTGCTTTTAAGATGTGCAAATTGGATGAAAGAGAATATAGATCTTCTGCTATTAATTTCAGGCTGGCATGGGTCTAATCCTTAAAATACAAAACCTGCAYGGCAGGGATGGTAACTGATTTAACTGCAGACTCGCATGTTGGCAGCTTAATCATTCCAGTCTCATTTCTTGTGTTTTAATAGCATTTCCTTCAGAAACATAGACATTTCTGTATACTTCCTCTGTTAATTGTAAAACTGTGGGACTCTGAGTCTACCAGGGCACAGAGAAGATCTGACATGAACAGAGCCATCTCCTGACCTCTGCCTGTGTTACAGATTTGCCGCAAGCTGAATGGGATCCGTTTCACGTGCTGTAAAAGTGCCAAAGACAGGACGTCCATGTCGGTAACGCTCGAGCAGTGCTCCATCCTGAGGGACGAGCATCAGCTTCACAAGGACTTCTTCATTCGGGCGCTGGATTGCATGAGAAGGTACGTGCCCTTGGAGGTGATGCTTCCTGCCTGGCCTTTTGAACACAGGCACAGGGCCTGTAGCAGGTTGCAAATGTGCAATGGTCTTGACTAAGCAGAGAACTGGCCACAGCAGCGTGTCAGCTAGTGATGTGCAACTGTGTGCAAGGGCACTAGAGCTGCACATTTTATCATTAATGCATATTAATGCATCATAGCTGCTGAAATTTATATGTGAAACTGCATAAAAAATATCACTGTAGAATTTGATCATAGTAAACAGCAGTTATTCTAACGTTTTTCTAGGTCTTCCTAAAGTTTGCACATTCCTGTGTTATGTTAAAAAAAAAAAATGCTAGAAAAAGCTGAATGGACTAGCTGCTCATGAAAATATTTTTATAAATAAATATTGCAAAAGCAGTATAGCCATTTGTTATAGTTGACAATTCTCATTAGCTCATCCTATTAAAAATAACATAAAGAAAAACCCAAGCAGGTTTGGAGCGATGATGATTGCGCTAATATTGGATAAAATCTTCACTTTGAAAACTTCACTTACATTTCATTCTAAATTACGACTCTGGAAACTGAGACTGACATAATAAGGAATGTGTAAACAAAAGATGTAAGGATTTTTCATTAGCTGAATCTTTSGTGAATGAAAAAAAAACTGAGCAAACAATTTTTGTTCATAAAATGAAACCAGGTACAGTCTTCTCTAAACAGATTGTTATTGGCTTTCATGAGTACTGCACTGTATGTTTGGTATTTTAAAAAATGTTTCTGAATCATTTAAATAATRTGTAACAAGTCACAGAAAGACTGACCAAAAAAAGGGGGGCAGTCAGTCTTTAAGTCAATAAGTATAATCTTTCTTCTTGACTTTTAACATTTTAATATTCTCGGATTACGTGTTTAATGTCTCGGTAGATACCACACGTGTAGAGTCTGTTTCCTTTGTAAAGAAAAAAATTACGAAGAAAATCGAACAGAGGAGTGTGATGGGCTAGAAGCATTAGTTGCTTTGAAACTTGATAGCACAGTGTGATGTGTTAAACTGAGATGGTATCGTTTTGTATATATCATTAGCTCACATAAATCCCTTAGTCTCTGCAGTGAGCGAGTGACTTGTGTGCAGTCCTTCATATCTACATGTTTTATCATTAACAAGAGATGTCTGAATTTTCTGTGTTAATTCCCATTTCTGTTGGCATTTCAAGTGTTTTTTTCTTTTATGTCTCCAATAAATGASAGCTTGCAACTTGCAGTAGTTACCAGCTGCAACTTCTAGATAGTAATGTCTTTAACATATATAACACCAAATTTGAAGTTTCACAAACATGATTTAAAAAAAAAACTGAGAACTAAAATGTAAGGGACTTTCAGTACTATTTTATAACATAATTGATCTGAAAGCTGAAACAATTAACAGTCATATTTGTGGGTAACACTAAATTGGAGTCACAAAAGAAGAGAGAAGACCAGCAAATCTGGAAAACACRAAATAAATGAGCAGACAGGCATCTAAGGTTGAAGCAGCATTGCAAAAGTATCAACTTTATGGTTTTGCTCAGGTTGAGAATAGAGAAAACCTTTATCCTGTAAATATATTTGAAGTAGATTTCAACTGAAGTAGCTGCAATCTTAAGTGAAAGCATATTATTTTGATTTAAGTGTTTAAAACTTCCTGRGATTTAAAGCAAGGACCCTGCATGCGGTGGCTCTAACATCCAAAATGCATCATCAGGGTAATAAATCTTTTGTTGATGTTAATGCCTGTGTTGCAGTGTACACAACTCTGGAGGCTTAAAGGATGGCCGCCAACTTACTTCTCATGCCGTGATGAATTCTCAACTTAAGAATAAATATATCAAATGGGGATATGTAGTGCTTAACTGTAGTACAGATAGTGACAATTGGTTAGTGAGTTTAATTGACTTGAACTTGCAGAAGAATGTTTTTAAGAGGTGTTGTCAGGCTTGGTCAACATTGACCTCGCTGACTGACACAGCAGAGATACTCTAACCTGGGTGTCTTCTTGGGAGCAGATGAAGGTGAATTGCAGGGAAAAGCAATTTGAAAGAGCAAACTGAGAAGAGCCAGGGATATAAAGCAGAGAGAAAAGAGGAAAAAAAAATTCTCATTTTTCACATGAAGTGATAATAGTGACCTTTTAAATAATCTCTTCCAATTGAGGAGGGTTTGGCAGCTATGTTTTTGAGGTTTGTCTGGAAAAGGGCAATAGAGTTGTTTGTTTCTGGTCTTGGTGCTTGCCCACTTATCCTTTTCTCGTGTTTGATTACTGTTGAAGAGTGTTATTTAAAATGTTAGGCTGTGCATTTCTAAGCTTTTCACTACTGCTAGAAGCTTTTGGAATGGTTTTTGCCTCTTAAAAAAATATTTTGTTTCAAGAGCAAGGAGAGGAAAAACTCTGATCACCTTTCAATTTACAGCTGGAACATTTTCCCCGATGAATCTTCTCTAGATCGCTTTGTTAAACTGTCAATGAAATGCCTTTATGATGATTGCCACAAATCACTTTCAAGCCTTTCAACAGAAAGAGCAGACAAGAAATTCTGTTTTAGCATACAGAATTCTAACAGGCCAAATTGATCTCAGAAAGGCTTCTTTCAAGAGTTACCAGTAGGAGATGGAAAGTGCTGTGAAACAAAATGAGCTGGAAAAGTAAATGGAGGTTCAAAAGCMGCCTTATTAGAAATGCCATGGTTTTCAGAAGTGCAAACTAAAGGGTGCCTGTGCAGCCTTAAAGCTCCTTTCTTTTCCCGTGCCAGTGCCCAGACACAGCCTGGGCAGCCGCTGTACGAGGGAGGCTCACACTAATGGCTCTGGGCTTTCTTGCCGCCAGCAGAGGCTTSGTGCCGATGCTGGACTGTCGTGTGCTGCTGCTGGCCAACTTTGCCCGTGTCCCCAAAGGCCTTGAAATCGCGAGCGTGCCAGCGGCCCTTTCACATGTTTCAGTTTTTGTTTGGCTCGTGTGTGCATTGCAGGGTGTTGTTTTGGGCAATGCTCCTAGTAGCTTTTATATAATGGATTAGTTCACAAGCAGAGCTCCCTGGTAGTCAATTCCTGGTACTGATTAAACTGTGATGTTTATTGTGTCTTCAGAAGTCTCCACCCTTCATACTGAAAACAATAGCAACTGAAAATTGGCTTTGCAAGAGGTCCTTCCATTTTTTGCATTTCTTATGAAAAATATGATAAAAGACAGGAATTCAAGCTTTATTGCTTACTAGTATGTAAAATACAGTCTGGGTATGATACTAGATGTTATAGTGCCTTAACAGAGTTGGATATGCATGTACAACCTGGAGTGTTCATTCCATAAATAATTCTACATATTTCTTGTCTGTGACTTCCATTGATCTTAGTGGCTTGGGTCATGCAGAATGAGGGGGGTCAATTTTGTTCCTTCTGTAACGTGCTTGCAATTTGCATCACTAAAATTGTATTTCTAATGTTGCTGCTGTGTTCAAATGATGCAACCTTCTTGTTCTCCTCTTTCGCGAAGGGGTGACTATTTCTTGTCATCCAGTATATGCTGTATTGCGTCTTTGCTGGGAGACAGCTAAGACACAAGTGTTTTATCTGAATTTACTGCAGTATCTCTCTCTCTCTCTCTCTCTCTAATTCTATGTAGTTTCCTTAGATTTGGCCCCTGCCTAAGGAGGATTGGGCCTTGTTTAAACTTTAGTTTTTCACTAACTGCTTTTCAAAGTTAAGACCCATTTTGGGGGCCTTAGAGAGACCTGAGAATCATTTGTTTGTGATGCAAAGTAAAAGAAACAGTAAGTAAAAGTAAAGTAAAAGTAAACAGAAAGTAGAAGAGTAAAAGAACAAATAAAGGAAATCCAGTGAATACAGTGACKCCTCTGGGCTTTCTGCCCAGTGGTCACTCTTAGCAGGACGCAGTACCTGTCAGGCGTGTTTCAGGCAGTGAGTATTAAGTTGGATTCAGTGCAAACATGATGTTTTCATCTGAAGCACTGGTAAAGGATATTTCCAAAAGATGACTGAAGTACAAGTGCTAAACAAGTGCAACAAGGTGGTGCAGGCTTTTGATGCCTGATTATGAAGCAAATGGCTTGTTTTTCAAGAGCCGTTTGAGGGCATAGTTTCTTAAGGATCTACCAGCACAATAAATTCATTCAAAAATGTTTGCATTCAGAAGGCAGGACAGCTATTAAAAGCTCTTCTTAATCATGGCCTTCCAGGTGATTTGGACAGAATTCATAGGTCCTGGTGTAGGGAGACCCTGGATTGKGTTGATGAGGGGTCCTGTAGCAAACAACCTACTGTCACAATGGCTACATGGACGAGGAAGCGGGAGYGAAGTGACAGGAAGAGAGGCAGAGCTCCACGTGCAGATCTGTCGTTTCCTTCGTGTCCCCTGCCAGGTCTCACCCTGCGCGCACAGATGCTGCCTGCACAGCCCATCACGCAGGAGTCGCACCCATGTGCTCCTCAAAGCTGACATACACCCTGTCTTTTATTCCACCAGGGCCTGAGCTCAGGGTAAACACCACCTGAAAGGGACATATTTCCCCACTTGTATGTTTCTTTAGAAATGTAACATTTTTATTTTGAGGCACAAATTTCAGGCAAATAGGTCTATGTTTCCTAACTTATTGAAAGGAGCTTTATTGGAAGTAACAGCAAGGTCCARTTTGGTGTAATCAGACCACCATTAATTTTGTTTTCAAAACCATACTGCTGTTAATTTTAACAGCAAGTACACACACATCTGACAGAAGAAGAGAAAATTAGGGGTGATGGTAATGAAGCATAATAAGAATCAGTGCATTCAACTCCTTGTTGGACTTCTTTTAGAATAAAGAATTATTTCTGAGCATCCTTCTAGAACCAGGAAGAGAGCTGCAGACAGCCATTACAGACAAAATGGTATCCCAAACGGACTATGTTAATTCTAATGTTTTATAATGCAAGTGCTGAATTTCACAAATTCAATCTTTATGTTTTTAAAGCAGTTTTCTTTAAAGACTTCAGAAAACCCTCAAACCCAAACACTTGTAACACTCAGGGGTTCAGACCCATGTGTGGGGTTCAGACTTCTGCATGGGCAGATTGAGGAAGTGAAACTAGCAGTGTCCTGCGTTTTGTCTGCTTCATAGGTAAGGGTCAGATTTTGCAGGAAATTTTGCAGGAAATTGTTCTGTTACAGAAGTTCCATTTCTTCCATGTAACTTCTTTGCAGCCCTCATTTCAGGCTTTATTCCCTGTCCCAAGGCTAAGCTTGGGAGCCTGCTCACGGGGCTTCTTTGTTTTCCCCAGCTACTGCCCTGTTCCCTGTGGCTGCCGCTCGCTGCTCTGTGCTGCGTGCGGCTGCTTTCGCCCCTCTTTTTCCTCCTGTCGAGCCCGCGCCTGGGCTTCGGTAATGGCACTGGGACGGCTTCCTGGCCTCATTTCTGCTCGGCACTGCAGCTGTTGTCATCTGGCAAGGACAGCAGTAGCAGGGAGAAGTCCTGCCTGGCCTCTGGACCTGCAGCCTGTTTCTCTTAGACTGAGTCCAGCCAAGTGCTGAATTTTCCCAAGTCTTCGGTAGGAAGAATTGCTTTGAGATTCTTTTGGGAGCAGCCTTTGGCAATAGTTCTCTCCCATACATTTACTGGCTTGGTGAATAATATAAAATTCTGCTCTTCAATGGTGAGGTGCTACTATGGTGCTAGGAACTGCTGTCTTGTTTTGGGGTGGTAGTTACGCATTATTTTTGATTTAAATGATGTTRTAGGTTTGTGTTTTAATCGCTCAGAATATACAGCTATAGATGCTAAAWGGAAAGTGCTGCCCCGTCCTTCACGTGCTGCCTCCAGCAGTACTCTTGGGTTCAACAGTGGTAGGGGGGAGCGTTGGAGAGGGAGGRAAAAAAAAAAAAAAARRRGGGCAGGGAGGGCATCACAAACCTTTGCTCCTCTATACAAGGAATATGTGAAGATGTGATGTAGGCCATCTCACTGAAGCACTTGGCTATTCAGCATGTAGTCCACTGGTATTCCTAAAATGAGTGTTAAAATTCCCTGTCAGGCCATGAAAGGAAGGCAGTACCATGCATGGTGCATTTCATCTTTGAATTTTGACAGCAGAGTTCTGAAATACTCCCGCTCCTTTGACTGTGGAGGGATTGTGTGGCTGTACTTCAGAAAGACTGGCAAACTGAAGGTAGACTTTTAACTACTGACCTGTAAAAGATTCACATTATGTTAGAGAGAAAAAAATGTTCCTTTTCCTTTGAAAAATGTTGGGCCATAATGGATGGTCTGTCGCAAGGAGGAGGAAAAATAAAACACCCTATCATCTCAAGCCTGGTTGTTCGGCTGTGATTTTTATTTTTCCTCCTCTCTCATTGAGCTATTGATGTATTGACATGGTAAATGATGTGCTACCTCGCCCATTTATTATCTGTTCTTGCTGCTAGACTGTGAAACTGCCATTTGTGACCCAAATGAGGATGTGCGGAATGGAACTATGTCTTCTTTCTTCCCAAATGTTTTAATTATTCAGTATGGACTGTGGAAAAGGTAGATAATACCAGGTGAACACTGATCATTCACTTTGAGTGTAAAAACAAACAAAAAATCCCAATAACTTACCCAAGGAATTTGCTCTCATTTATTACTACAATCTGTGTTTGGATCTTACAAGGTGCATCATTTGTTAGTACAACAGTGCATTTAAATATTGCATCTTGATTGACTGGAAAAGGAAAGCACTGACATTATTTGCACTTCTAAAAAAGCTCTTTTATACAAGATGTTTCTATTGCTATTTTCATTTAAAAAAAATAGACAATAGTTTTTCTGAACTTGATCTGCTGTGATTAGCAAATATGACCAGTCATATTAGTTTGAAATACTTTCATGTTTATTTTTAAGATCCTACTCATTATCTGTAGTTAATTAACTTCATTAATTGACTTTTTCATATATTGTACTTTAACTCTGTATGCAGAACTTCCACAAAAGACTCAGGCTTGCATGCAATACACAATTAGATTCATTTTACTTGCTAGAATGAGTGATACTAGATTCTTTCTATTCTATTTCACTTCTATTAAGATTTCTCTGAGAAAGTGTGTAGGAAAAGTCCTGCATGAATATGTATTATCTGTTAAAACTTTGTGAGCCACAGCTGAATTACCTTGGCTTTGGCCATGTACAGTTAAAGCTCCTGTGGAAAGCAGCACTGCCAAGCATAAAATTCAGATAAGAAAGGAGCCCAAAATGAGAAGTAGGTAGTGATAGCATACAGTATCTGGCTAAAATGATCATGGTTTCAATCTCTGCATGCACTTACCTGTCTCCAAAACTGTAATATTCTCAGAATAATGTAACATGGGGAGGTATAGCTAGTAACTTCCTCCCTGCAGTCCCAGCCACGTATAAGCTGTGGAGAAGTACGTAACACAGAAAAGCAATACAGAAAAGAGTAAAGACTAGTCATTATTCYGGAAAGGCTGATTTGTAACAAATGATGCTGTATATTTCCAGAARATGAGGTAGTCTCAGGCTGTTGCTCTAGTGAGTGGTCAAAAAAGTTCCTAGGGAAATGTTTAGGTCCTTTTTTGCTCTTGCTCTTGCCCTTTTTGTTTTTAGGCTCCTTTAGTCACTTCATTCAGAATCCTTGTTTCATTTTTTTCCATCTTCAGCCTTCCTGCATTTATTTAATTTTCCTTTAGTCTGCAGCTATGTTTCCTCTTCACACCTGCTGTTCCCCTGTTCCTATATTTTGCAGTATCACCCTGATATGATGTTTTCTGAAAACTCCCTTAGCAGCAGCATTGCCCAGTGTATTCATGGAGAGTTTTAGCAGCGGTTTCTTAAATTTGTCCTCCTCATRAAGACTTTTACTGTATGATTTTACCATGCTTCACAGATGGGTAAAAGTGGGAGTTCCTATTTGGACATTTCGTTATTGTAGAGTTCTGCTTCCATGATGTYGTCTCCAGGTGGCTGGAACTATAGGCAGAGAGAGCCAGCACTGTTGTATTCCTGTGCTGTGCTCTGGGGCACTCRGAGATGAACTCGGCAGATTGTTTGGCAAACTTGTTCTAGGAACTTGCRTTCTTAATATGCTGAGCATTGATTATAATCTGCGGAGTAGGAAGTATGTGTTTCTACGGAAGTTAAATGCAAAGGAAACATGATGTCTTCCCAAAACTCGCAGCCRAATTGCTCTGCGGTTGACTCCTACTGTGTAATAGCTGAAATGGTTTCTGCAGTCCTGGGATTTAGTGAATGTGCAGCAGAATTAGGACTCTCAATATACCTGATGCCCAAATCACTGGATGTGGGTGTGCAGCTGCAGCGCCTAAGTCTGTGCTTTGTGCTGGGCCAAGTTTCTGCAATTTCATCCTTTTTCCCCAGCCAGGATGTTGCCACTTGTTTTCATCTTACAGCAGTTTTGATCTGTAGGTGGAGGCACCTCCAATGCCCTATAAGGTGCCAGGATAGTTTCCTACCTCTGTGGGGTCCTTGGATCCCAGGCAGATGAGAACTGTTGGGCTTGGAGTCCCACTGGGCAGGGAGACCAGAAACTGAGAAGGAAACTGCTACTCCCTGTAGTGTCTGTTGAGAGAAAGTATTTTGGGTATAGGAGCCTGCCTCTGAGTTTAATAGAGGAGGCACCATCTGTTCCTGCCCTGCTCATTCATCATGTAGGTTTTTTGATATATAACTTCAAGCTCAGCCTGCAGGCTTCTCCTTTTACAGCGTCTTTCGTCAACTTGGCTGCCTGTTTGCTAAAACCTGTGAGAACACAATAATCTCCGATAATCTTATTCCTCACTCGGATATAGCTGACCTTGGTCAATGTGCCCAAAGATCACTGGGATACAGATATGCCATTCCTCCCCTCACACCAAGCATGAGCACAAGGCCTTGCCTGACTGCTGTTATTAGCAGGTCGGTGAGCTAAACCTTGCAAGGAAAAAAAATTCGGCCACAGATTCTCCTCAGGCAACACTMAGCATTGTCAGATAAGAGGAACTTGTTTTGATCCTTTAAAAATGGACTAAGGAGCAATCTGGTCATGCATTTATTTATAAGATAGATCCTT
The DNA here is from genome assembly GCF_003342845.1 of Nothoprocta perdicaria. Lineage (NCBI taxonomy): Eukaryota > Metazoa > Chordata > Aves > Tinamiformes > Tinamidae > Nothoprocta > Nothoprocta perdicaria. The sequence goes on from NW_020455544.1 coordinate 2,493,379, forward strand.
TAGTCTGATTTATTTCTTGTCAGAACCAGCATGTTTGATGAAAATGTATCATTCCTGTCAAAACAGAGTTTTGTTTCATTTTTTGGAGCAAAAAAAAAAATGCTCTGAAGTGTTTTAAATTGAAATCTCTGCAACTCCTTCATGACTCTTGATGGTGAAGTATGAACAGAATGCAAAGAAATTGACAACTGAGTGGTTTGCTGATGAAGTTCCAGCAAATTTCCTTGTGTAGTGAGAGAAGATGGGATGGTCCAAGCAGGTTGCTGTGAGCTTTTATTAGTTCTACAGCCAGGAAATAACAATCAACCCTGTTAGTACTGTTTTAGTTCAGTTTTGCTGAACAACAGTCATGTTTATTTTCCTAGGTCTATTTCATTAAATGAAACAGTTACACTGAATGCCTAGGGAAAGCTTGAAGAAGAAAAAAAAAAGGCTAACTGGGATCCTGTCAAAAACATTATTAGTTAATTTTGAAATGATGAGAGAATAGCATCACAACCTGAAAGGACAAACAATTAAGATAACATCTTGTTCCAAAGGACACGTTAACTGATTTTGGAATTAAGAGCCTCTTTTGGTAATATTGTTTATCACAGTTTAGAATATTAYGGAGTTTCCTGAATGTCTTTATGACATGCTCACTGTAGTTACTGTTTCCACTTTTCTGTTGTCATCAGTAGGCACTTAAACTATGCTCTCGCAATCTGGTTTGTATATAGCTGCTTTTTTTCAGCTAGATTCAGAGATCTCCTTTTTCTCTTAAATGTTCTATAAATTCGAGTTTGCCTCCCAAAAGAAATTAAAAAAATTAACTTGTATCCTATTCTCCACTTTCCCATTCATGTGGCAAATCCTAACAGGCTGAGCTGTGTATGTGCTAAACATCTTTCACAGTCAAATACAGAAGAAGTAGGATGCCCTGGCCAACAGCTAAGAATTGAACAGATATACAAACACCCTTTTGTGTGTTTGCGACACACAAAAGACACTTGCGACTCCATATTTTATATCTGACAGGCGAAGACTGAGATAGAGAAAATGCAGTGATTTCTTACATTTCACCTGAAGAAAGKTGATAAGATATCAAGACATCTTATGACCACTCAGAGCTCTAATTATACTTCTTAAATTGAAGCCTCCTCTTGTCAGCTGGCTCACAGTCACAGAGCTGTGAAGTCATGTCGCTGTCCTCAGATATGCAGTAGAAACGTTTGAGGTTTGTTCCCTTACTGACCTTTGCTACTCTATACATTGCTTACTGTTTTCACCACTCCCTTTATGGTACTTTAGCTCGTGCTAATCTAGGGAGAGCTGGGTGCTGGCCTCTCTCACCTCCCGGGCACTGGTGTGTGCACTAGACGAGCGCTCCCATAGTCCTCCCTCAGCAGAAAATCTGATCTTGCATTACTACTGTGTTGCTGCCCAGGGGAGAAGTTGCTCCCTGTGCCCTCTTTCTCTGTAAGATCTTTTTTTTCCTACACTGGCATTCTTGGCAAATTGTTAGGCAGTTGCTTTAAATGTAATTTGACGTTTCTGTTGCACAAGCTAACATAGTTTGCAACATGAAGATGCTATTTGAATTCATCCCTGAAAGTGAGCCAGTATGTGTAAGACTGCTACTGTAATTTTCCTCCTCACTGTGCAACAGAAGTAGCCCAAGAGGTGCTAATAGRTGAATATTTATTTTTGTTAGACTATTTTTTCTCCAGTTATGCCCTTGCTTCATTGCATAGGATACTGTCTCTTGAATATTCATTGCAGCATGTTGCCTTTTTTGCTCTTTATGAAGGAAAAAATATATTGCTTCATGAAGCATTCTTAGTTAGGGTTCATGCTTATGTTGCTCTGTAGAAATAGTATTTTTTTCATGAGCAAGACTATTACCTGTCTGGCTGTAATTTCTACCTCTGGTAGACTAAAACTTGGAAGCTTATTTTTCTGGTTAGTGAAAGGTGAAATCACCTTTTTGCTAGTGTATTAATGAGGCAATATTCTGTAAAACAAACTTTAGCTTCCTAAGTATGGTGGTCTATATGATGGGACCACTGAATAACATACTCATGCATAATGCAAAAAAGTATGAAAATACAATATTTTTTGTCACTTGTTGATTTAATATGTGACCTAATGAATTTTCAAAAACAATTTACATAAAAGCATTTCAACAAGGCATGTATTTGTATTGCTGCAATTTGACTGCTTTGCATGYTCAGCAATTAATGCCTCATTAAAAATTTGACCTTCATGTCTGTGTTTCCCTGTAGCTTTACAATCTTCAGGTAAAAATACTTGTAGATCAAGATTCTACTAAGGCAGAAGTGCTGGAAAATGCAGACACTCTCTGAATGTTGTGATGCAGGTCTTGGTGTTTCAGGGAGGATACTGGAACTTCAGAGTTCTAACACTTTCCAAATCAAGAGGGTTTTTCTCACTTTTAGATAGAAGGTTTTCATGGGTAAGAAGATATGGAACAAATGCGCAGCACAGTGGTCTGGAATGTCATCTTAGTCTTAGCTGCTTTTTTGAGGTTATTTTGTGACAGAGGCATCTCAAATTCCATTTTCTGTCCCAAAGGCAATCATTCTCCCTTATGTCAGAAAGAATTTTCCTCTGTGCGGCATAATAGGGATAACAAAACTAATTTCAGTCTCAGTTTAGGCTTAATTCCCAGAGGAAACTTGAAATGAGGCTGTAATGAACCTGAACTCATTTTTGATTATTTCCTGCATGCTTATCTAATGTGCTCAGATACAGTATGGGTATTTTCCAGGCATGGTGCTGTTTCGAGTGGTCCCATCTTGAGCAGATTAAAAACTGAAACTTTCTGCTTTGCATGTTGTTGAAGTGAATATGGGAAGATTGCTGAGAATTCAGTTTTGTATTTTAAACTGAATCAGACCTACAAAAATATGCATCCACAAGAAAATTATCATCTGCGTGACTAACAAACTGTGGTAACTTTAGAAAACGAAGTCCAAGACACTGATCCTATACAACAAAACAGAGTGATCAAACCATTTAAAATCCACTTGACAAGCCAAACTTTCACAATTGTGCTTTACTGTACCAGTAGCACAATCCAATCAGTACAGTGGGGTTAACAGCCCCTCTCTCCTCCAAAGAGAAGTTGAAGTAACCGCTGATAAGTACTGGTTTTCAGAGGGTCGTGTTCTGTTGTCTCTTCCCAGCAGCTGTAGCAAATGCAGAAGGGAACACAGGTCTCTGAGGACATGATCAATCCTTTCTGGCCAGTCTGTTCTCCAAAAACAGTCCGTGCTTTGGACTGTTGAAATGTTTTCTTTCCATGCATTTGGCTTTGTAGGCACAGATGAGCTAACTAACCTTCCCTACTGTGGCTTTCTGTAACATGGACTTTGCTGAGCTCCAGGGTAATATATATCCAGATGGAGTAATGAGCCCACACAGAGCTGGCAGAAGTCACAGGATCTTTTTTTCAGAAGGGATTGGCACTTGCTATTATGGTGGATTGTTTTATGCGAATACTACTACTACTTTGCTGCTATGGCATTACCAACTGCATTAAGCATCCAATTTCCTTTGTAAATGAAGCAGTATATTACCTCCATAGCTACTTTTGAAGCTGTCTGCAATTTAAAGCTGATGCTAAAACTAACAGAACCCAATGAACCTTCTCTGAATAGTAATCCTTGAATGGAGTGGTGTTTTTAGTATTTTTTTAGTAGAGTTTATTAAATAAAATACATATTACAAAGAAGAGAAAGTCAAATGACCTTTTATGGCAAAAGTAAAAACTTAAAAATTGCTACACAGTCCATTATGTATGGGCTGCCAAAAGCCTAATAAAACACGTTTAATCTTGCTGCAAAGCTTAATGTTCTGTGCCATATTGTAACACAGCCCGAAAAGGACAACTGCTTGCTCATACATCTCTTCTTTTTCTTTAATTCTAATTTTTTTTTTTTTTTTTTTTTTGAAACAGTCTTTGGTCATGTGAGTCTGAATGCCCTGTTCAACAGTATTTATGGTGCTGGAAAAGACAGGAGACAAGTGTGGTTCAGGCTGGTAGATCACAGAGCTCAACTGATGTAGTAAGCCCAAGAGGATCAATTGAAATATATGWTTTTATATTTGTTAAAGGTATTTAATACAAACAGTGATCTCATGTATATGGAATTTGGTGCAACACAACTTGTGAACTGCACTGTTACTTCARGAGCTTTGAACTGCTAAAGTCTGGGGAGTTAAGGATGCTTGAAAACAGAAAGGTACTTTCTCATCAGTATGTCACTGTATCTGCACTTTTTTGGCTAAAGATTTGGCCTGCTCTGGCCTTATAGCCCAGAGCAGCAATAAAACGTTTAGTTTTATTTCATTTTTTACTATAGGTTTCCTACCTTAGCAAATGAAGTCAGTACAGTCCATGTTGTTGCAAGAGGTGATCCTACCTTACCTTACAGGAGAAGGGTGTGAAGTTTAAATTTAATGATTAAAATCTTAACTAACTTTCCTGATTTAGAATGTATTTGGTTTACATCCCTCACAAAGTTTTCTATTAGAATGATTTGGGTGATTTATGTGGTTTTGAATGCATGAGTGTTACTGAAGGGGAACTACAGGTTATATCAAAACCCTCTAAGGGTTTATAGCTATCACTGTTGGATGGCTTCCAGCAGTCTGCACAGAGCTGGTATCTTTGTGCTCTTTTTTGTACTCTGCGAAGGAGGAAGTCTGTGTGTGTATGTGTGTACAGAGACAGTAACAGGTAAGCTGAGAGGACTGGCCATGTTATGCATTTAGCAGGTGACACTGTGGCAGCACTGTGCTTTGGGATGGAGATTATTAACCACTGTATTAGGTGAAAAAACAATTAACCACTGGAAAAATCTTATCCCAAAGCCTCTGCTTGAGCTCAGTGAAAACACTTATAATCAAGCTGCATCCATCACAGAACTTAAGCATTTATCATTTGAATATCTAAGTTAAATGTTTATGCTCCCCATGGGCGTATTAGAGGGTGGCAGTTGCCTAATYTAGAAACTCTGAATCCCTCTGTAGACATTCTGCAGACAACTGGGAAGCTGATGCTGCTAAATTTAGCACCTAAAGATCTTTAATGCTTGGTTGGGTTGGGGAATAAATCATGTGTCAATTTTTGAAGGATTTGGAGCAGATTTTGGAAGTTTTTTTTTGTTTTTTGTCTTTTTTAAGTTGTCCTACTGAACAACTAATGGTAAACTAATTGTAAGATTATAGAATCATAGAAGTTATAGTGGTTGSAAAGAACTTTCAAAATTGAGTCCCAAAATTGAGTAAAAGGATGGCAAAGTTTGGAGTGAGGGAGATTTTGCTGTCATCAGCACACAAAAATGCTGTGTTCTAAATATAAATATAGCACCRGGCAGCAATATATTTCTCGTTGCAGAGCTAGAGAAACTCTGAAGAGTAAGGACAACTAGTAGAAAGTGCATTATTAAATTGCAATTTAATCTACAGCTACTCAAGTATTCTGGCATGTTTCTCTACTTAGCTGTGATAAAGTGCCTAAGTAGATGTTTTGGTATCTTGAGGTAGCAGTCTGATTTTGTTAATCTGCTTCTTTGTGTAGAGAGAGCAGTAGTCATCAGTGTATTTAAAGTCCCATTATCTTAAAATGCTCTTYATACGTACTGGTTGCTTTAACATTTGACAGTTCTTTCAGAGACTGTTACTCTAGCCTAAGTAACTTTGGGAACGCTGTGAATTCTGCAGATACTTAGCCATTCTAAGTGTAGATAATGAATACGTACATGTGTAATAAATGATATTCTGATTTTTCTACTTCTGTGATTTGATGCGTTTAGTTCTGAAAATTCATTTGTAGCTAGTATTAGTAAGCAGCCAGGTACTGTAGAAATATGCAGCTAATCATTTGAGTGAATGGACTAAGTGTGAATGGAATTGGAAAGTTTCTAAAATTGTTTGATAAATGGAATTTTCTCCTTGTTCTCAGATTGCCTGTCACTTCTTTCTTTGTTTTGAGCTCAGTATGATTACAGAACAACATTACTGGCCAACTTTTTTTTCCCCCCTTCCACTTCTCCCCTGAAATTTATATTGGCTGTAATTCCACCTTAGGATGGATTAGCACTTTAAAAATATTTTTACAGCATTCTGCAGGCTTTTCATTACTGTGCTGTACTGTGGGAAAGTGTCACTATTTCATGCACCAGAATAGTTTGTCTGCATCGATAAATGTGCCTGCTGGACAAGCACAATTGCGGCCCTGCACTCACATGCCTTCAGCTTTGAGTCGCCTATCTGCTATCTCTAAACATGCATGCAAATAACAAAAGTAAACAAAAACAATTTAGGCCAGTTCTGCTAATTGTTTGCATTAACTATGTTGTATGAGACTGTGAATGATATTATTGAGTTGTACAAAGCAGTGCACAAGGCAACTCCAAGCCCTGTATATTATTAATGAGATAACAAGGGAAGCCTGTAGCTAGGCAGTGATCTTTTTTAAACATTACTTTAGCTATTTAATTGCGGCTTTGGTGTTTTATTGATTGTATTTAAGCTGTCAGTAGCAGCACATTAATAGTACATTATGGAGTTTATTTTTAACTACCTCAGGATTAAATACTAATAAAATGAGACAAGCATGATTCCAGCATCCTCTGCATCTGTTCGCTGGGCTCTGCTTAGATGCTACAGACCTCTGGCTTAGCTTTTAGTGAAGGCTAATTGAGAGTAAAATGGTGAGAGTGGCTTTTTTTTCCTTTTTTTCCTAAAGGAGGGTGGGGGGCATTGCACACCTGTCTGCACACAGCTTTGCTCCTGACAGAGGATAATCTCCACAGTTTAAAAGCCTTGGTCTTTGCTGGGTTCTGACCAGTGCAATACATTCATGTTAAAGAGGGAAATTGTTTAGCTGCTTGAAGTCTGCAAATGCTGCGTGACAGCCAGAGAAGTACAGTATTAACCAAAATAAAAGGAGAGCAGCTACCTGCTTAGGTTAGAGTGGCTGTATGTGGCTGTGATTTTGCACAGTTCTCTGTGAATGGGTGCCATAAATGACTGTGAGTGCTCGTACATCTTACAGGACCCCAAAGGGCAGTATCCTTCCYAGTAAGGTTAATGTGAGATATGTTACATAATAATTGAAAGTCATTAGCATTTATTAAAAATTAAAAAGGAAGCAGAATTCCTCAAGGCCTGTCACTGTAACAGGCGCTGTGGAGATGAAGTGTTTCTAATTAGCAACCTGTGTGCTATTTGGCTGGRCTTCAGATTTTTGACCACCTGAACTGTTATTATTTAACCACCTGGACTCTGGCTCACAATTATTCAAGCCAAATACGATATACATAGAAAGAAGTTTTACTGCCTTTCTCAAAAGTGATTAAAGGAAACTCATCCATGTTAGAACATGATGTTCTTCAGCTATCATGATAACCCAGTACACAAACACTACTAGAGGAACAAACACCACCAGGAATATACATCTTAGACCTCACTGGTTATAAAATTTTTAAAAAATACCTGTGACTTACCTGTGACTGACCTTGTCAGGTTGCATTTTTCTGATTGAGAAAGCTACATGTGCAGCAACTTCTTTTCTATAAGTACTCCCACATGCTGTGCCTAGTACTAGTGCTAACAGGAAGGCTCATCAGAACAGATCAGTTTTCAAACTGTTCRTGAGCCTATATATACAGAGAGAAGGTATCAGTATGTTAGTGGAAAGCAATTAATGAATTGGATTTATTTAAGTGGAAAAGTAGTTTTCAGATCTTTGCTATGATTTAAATGAGAACTCACTYATTTGGTTAATCATATGAAGAGTTTATGCGGTTTAGAGACCTTAATCAAAAGCAGTCAGAATTTGCCTTTTGGACAGCTTGAATTGCAGACGCAGGTATGCACTGTAAGTTAAAACATTAAGATTTGTATTTATTGCTTTTTAAAACCCTCCTCACTTGAAAGGACCCTAACTATAAATGCAGCTGTTTCTGAATGATCCTTTGTTTACAGTAGCAGTTCTCTCCTTAATTCTGTCATCCTTTCCATGGTCTGAGATTTGAACATTTAAAATTCATGTCAGATTTTAAGAATTTTTTTCATGTTTGGCTCTTAAGTTGTACAGGATGCCTTTTTCACCAATTAGATCAGCTTTGCCACTCCTTTTGTGCTGAAAAATTTGTTAGTAGCATGGAGATGGTTTGTGAAGGCTTCTCATGGTCAACCAAAAGTGTTTAAGATTCAATTAGACATATGAAAGTGAGGGACTATATTGGTGGTTTGTGTGCTATACAATTAAATGTGTAATTACACCCTTGGTAAAACTCGGCATGAGAGAAATATATTGGAAGAGGTGTGACTCACTAAGCAGTAACATCAGCAACACAACCTTATGAAAGGAAAATGTATTGGGCACAGACATATTCTTCTGAAGTCAGCAATGATTTCTGTAGCACTAGGATTTACAGATGGAGTTTTATATTATAAAATAGTATGCTTTGCATGTATTGTATATAATATTTAAGAGATGAAAGAGCTGTTTCACTTACCTTATGGTATATTAAAGGTTACATGGATAATTTGTTCTTGGGTGTGCCAACAGTTTAGGGGCAGATTCAGATAGACCTGAAAAATGGAAAAAGATCTGGTTTATCTAAAAATTTTAGATTTAACTCAAAAAATAAACAGACAAAACCTTGGTGTTTGTCTTTAATATAGGGCAACATTGAAACAAATTGAGTTTCCCTCTGTCAGCTGAAACTGTCAAGTACAACAATCCAGTTCTATTATTCCAACCACTATGGTGCAGCATAGAGAGGGGAGGTGGGAGACTATCTCCAGAAATCTCCAGGACATGAATTCACAGTGAAGCCACTGTTAGCCCTTGAAATTCTTGTATTGATTAAAAATTGCCTATCCGTTCTACTTGCAATACTGAGGCATTAAAATGTGTCTTTCAAAATCTGGGCGCAGGAGGGTTGAGCAGTGTGACTGGCAATCAAAAGCCAGTGCATGCCCTCACACGTATGATTGACTTCATTACACTCTTGAGATGGAGTTTTAAACAATTCATCATCCGAATTACAAGACAACAGAAAATACCTGCTGTTTTGCTTTGTCTCATTTGATAGGCATGCAGTATTTTCCCAGTAGGACTTCAAGATGATAAAACACTGAATGAGTTAGAAGGCGGCAGACTAGAATGATGATATAATCGTTAAACTTACAGCACCCTTGGCTGACATGATGTCTGTGCTATGCTRTAAGCCTCAAACAAAATTAATAAAAAATAATAATACATGTTAGAGARGTATTAATGAACCCAAATGTTACAGATCTACAAGCTTTCACCTTTTTCTCTTAAAAACATGTGTACTGGATTTTGGAGAGCCTTCCTCTTTCCCTCTTTGCTCTGAGAGAGATGGCTTGTGACTGAGTTAACATCAAAAGCTCTGTACCTTCACACCATAACAGGATCAGATACCACTTAGTTCTGACTGTGTGGAGTACCAGATTGGAAGCCAAAGAAATCCAGTTGACATATCACCAACTGGATGCGTGCTGTTTGATGCAGTTAAACTTCCACCAGGTTTGATATGAGCAAAGGGGAATTATCTTCCAAACTGCCATGTTACAGACAGCTCAATTTAGGTCTTCACTTCAATTAGCTATACTATGAGAATATGAAGTTTGTTAGAAGGCTCTGTTACTGCAGTGCAGTGGAATGTATTTGCTTGCAAGCTTAAGCTAAGCATCTGACCATGATGAAATATTATTCTTAAATTAAAAGCACATTCCAGTATTCCACTCAATCTTGTTTTGAAGTAGTTAAATAATGAAGTTGGATTCTCTGGCTCCATTTTAGAGATGTCTCATTGAATCATGTGCAGAATGATGCAGCTGATCTGTGCGACAGAAACCTCCATGCATCAGTTGCTGACAGTGGTTATCCTGGCAGAAGACAGTTCTTTTTATGTCAAAAGACGTTGATCATTCTTTTCAGTATATCAAATAACAAATGTACTGTAGGCTTTTCTAGGTAAGAGTAACAGAACAAATGGCTTTTATCTGTATTCCCATCACTACACCTAAATGTAATATGCATCTAAATGCATAAATTGCAGTGATGCTAATGGGACTTGTAGAAACATAGCTGATAAAAATAACAGATGATGAGATATGGAGCAAAACATACCRAGCAGGGCAGCCTACAGAAGCAGAAGGGTTATGTTCCTGTAGGGATAACATGCAAGCATGTAACTCGGCCTGCTTAGAATGAATTGCATGAAAACATGTTACAGACTGCATAAAAGCTTTTCATAATGAAGTAAGCTGTACTGTATATGTACAGTATGTATGGTGCAATATTGCGTCTCCAAAAGCTGTGCAAACTTCCTGAACTGTAAAAGAACTGTAAGCTGCATACTTTCAAAAGTACGTGGAAATATATAATGAAATTAATAGAAAGGGAATGAATCTTCACAACTGATCACAAATGACAGTGTTGTGAGCAGAAAAGCAAGAAGCTTCTGAGTAGACATGGGTGTTAACTAGTGGTCTGATATGTAACAGTTATGTATTTCAGTATAAGTCACAATGTTGATAAAATTAGCATAGCAAGAGTCAATTCTGTTTCTCAACTGTTTCTGAGAGGATTTTGACCTATGTGTTTGAGTTCTGTGTACAATGGAAAAGCACAGACCAAGAGCAGCAGGCACACTGAAACCATTAATTGCAGTGGATTAGATGCCACTCAATTATTAGGRTTTTTCATTTTTGTTGCAGTATTGAAAATAGCATGGAGGATCATCTTTRTTTTTTATTGATTGTTCAAAGCAAACAAGAACTGATGAATCTAATTTGAAAGGCTTTTTTGTTTTTAAGACGGAAAATTGTGTGAGGAATGGTTTTCATCAACTCTTTTCACAGGATTCCACCTCTCTTGATATTCCAGCTCAAGAGACTCAATATTGCCTTTTAAACATTCAAGACAAAGGCAGACTGTCTGTAAGATCAAGTTGACTGCAGCTGTCTTCAACAGGGTGATACTACAGCTGTACTGTTCTCATTTTACCTAGGGCTGTGCAATGTTACCTTTACCATCTTGCACTCTTTCTGATCTTCCAGTATTTTCTTTCTTGACAGACTATATACTCAAGATGGCTSTATCTGATACAGCACCACGTTGTAATCTGATATATCTGAATATTCTTAAATCCACACCACAAAATGAAGTTAGCTTTGAATCCCAGAGTATTTGTAGCTAATATAAAAGCATAAAATTAAGTTGTTGCTGCCCAAAGGAGCTCTATAAACAGGAATCCTGAGCAAATACATATAAATAACTCTATAGGGATAGAAAAAGGTAGAGCTGAATTATGCATAATCCTCGTTGTATAGAAGCTTTTAGGGCTATGACAGAAAGGGATTTGAAGCTATTCGGGCTGCTGTGGTACACTGGCAGCACAACTTAGTGATGCAGTGGAACTCCTCTGTAAGCAGATTAGCTCCTGAGTCAACTGAGCAAGGTGCAAGGTCATTTTCTTTTGGTAATGAAGATGTGAGCCTTTAAATAGGAAGAATTACTACTGACTTCAAAGTTGAGTCACCAGCACTAATAAAGTTTCAAATAAGTAATTTTTAGGTCAACTTGCCAACATTTTAAAATTATTGTAAAATAGTTGCAATTCTTCTCCAAAGAGCATATGCCCTTTCTACTTTTGCCTATCTATTTCTTAACAAATAGGGAAGCAGGACTGAAAAACCCGTGAACACTAACCATGGAGACACAGTTTTTGCCAGTTTCATATTGTGCCATATTTGTGATCCTTTTTGTTTCCTTAACTATTAGTTTATGTCCTTATTTCATTTCTGGTTGGTGTGCATGTTTGCTTCAGTGGCAGTATAGCTCATCTCATAACTTGTACTTTGTCATGTAAAGTTGTTACACTTCAAGATACTTAGCAGGATTTTAAAAGCATTAATCTCTAGTTCTTCCCATGTAAACTGTAATAGAGATTAAACATATGAAGCTACTTAGGCTAAGTCCTTGGTACCAGAATGGCTATATTTGCTTGCTTTGTTGTCAGAATACCTACATGTTGGCTTTCTTTGCTGTTTAAATGCTGTTCTGTTTGTTCCTAACTTCCCATGTTTAACAGCAGACAAACCCAGGGAGCACTGAATGAATCGGATGATCCCGAAACAGGCTGTCTAACTGATAACAAGCCAACTTCTCGTCACTTCTATCCTGTCGCCTTGCTGCTTGTCAGCTCACACTTGCTGGTTGTGTGGCTTATTTTAAGTCTTGCTTTGCTATTAGCCAAATATCAATAAACTGCACTTGTGTTCCTTTTCTACAAACAGCAACAAACTCTAGAAAAAGGAATTATGCTGTAATATTTCTACATTTTCAGACCCCAAGGATTCACCTTTAAGATAGAAATGTCTGAAATGTACAATGCTTTCATCATTTTTCTGAACTCTATTACTATGCATTGACTGAAATTGATTTGCTCTTTCTGTTCCTGGTAAAGCTTTCCCACTGTAATTAGCTCAAAGAAAGCCCACTTAAAATGCTGTCACTGTATACAAGATGATGTAGAATCCTGAATGCTTGAACCCTTTTTTTCCCCCCGAGAGTAACAATCTAAAATAAAAATGAATTTGCACAGTACAAACTATCCCCCAGCCAAATATTATAGGGCGGTGGTTTGTGAGACTTACTTTCTTTGTGTTATTTTCATTGTTACTATTAGCTGATGGGATTTTTTTTTTTTTTTGATTTGACAAATAGGTTATTACTTTGTTACAACTAACCCTTTTCTGTCAAGTAACTAAATGGAATAGAATAAGTTCTGTTTTGTAATTAAATTAACCTGTTTGTAGTTGTTGCTTTAGTTGCTTTTGCTTTCAAGACACTTTTATATTCTTTTTAATGAAGTCCTGTTTGTCTTGATGCACCACTTTGGCACTTGTGACTTTTGTACTGTATGTGAACAAGCATCTTTCCTTTATAAAAGCAGAGTGTTGGATTGGGCTATTTGAAAAGCCATTTCTCTTTTTTCATTGCAAAGCTGAACATACAGGAAATGAAACAGAGATGAAACTTTCCTTCACAAATCTATAGGGCCAGACTTAATAAAATGCCTTATTCCTAAAAATCTCATTTTTAGGGCAACAGATACTCTCATATATATAGTAAAGTAATTTGAAAAATATGAGAATATTTAGAAGGCAAATATATTTCTGGAATCAAAATGAAATGTATCAATAATTTTTTTACTAAACTTTAAAGCTTAAGGGCAAATATATTATGAAAAAAATCGTATCATCTGTTTCTGAGGGCAATAACTGTATTGGGCCTGGCCTTGGATTTAATTTTGTAAGATGTATCATCACTTGTGGAAAACAAAAAATGTAGAGTTGAATCTTTGTTATTTTTACTTCAACTGTTGCTGAAACTCTGCAATGAACAAATAAAACATATTTATTTATTCTGTGTTTCATGAAGTTGTACTTTTTCCCCCTTTCACTAGAGAAGGATGCCGCATAGAGAATGTTCTGAAGAATGTCAAATGCAGAAAGTATGCATTCAACATGATACAGCTGATGGCTTTCCCAAAGTACTACAGACCTCCAGAAGGGACATATGGAAAAGCTGACACCTAAGTTTAACAAAAATGTTATCAGGAGCATACATTCTATGCTAATTAGTCAATATTTTAAAAAATGTTTTGTTTATCAATTATAAATTGGCAATGTGTAACAGTCAAGATGTTATCCTTATCAGGTTTTATCATTTTAGAATAAGTGCAGMTAGTCATTATGAAATAAAACATCATGAAAAAGTAGTGGACTGAGTGTTCTCAAAATAGTTTCAGCTTTTCTGTACAAGGCTGAAACTCAGTGTGATGTGTTAGCCAGCTGAAAATACTTTTTAAGTAGTCTGATAGCAGATCAAAAAGGGAAATGTGGACTGCTGTAGGAATTATGTTAGCAGTTTAGGCAGCATTTTGACTCTGAACCAAAACTGGATATTTAAAGGTTCTCTTTTTACTGCAAATGATGTTTTCAGGAATCAACATGTAAAGCCTGGGTTTTGTTCACTGATGGTCAAATGCTCTGTAGAACTGTTTATAAAAGAGCTAATCTTAATCCCTGGGTTAAATATAAATTTGATAATTATATTTTGCTGCTTTAGGTAAGCACAGTATCTACACGATATATTTTTAATAACTGCAGCATGTAATTTCATACTGATTCCTTGCAGTTCATTTGGATGTATCATTCTTGTTTTCTGAACCATATCCAAGTAACATCCTCCTTCACTTGCACATAAATCATACTGAAATCAGGGAAGTGAATTGTTCAGGTAAAGTGACACAAATCTGACCTCTTATGATCATGTTTAGTGTTAACTCTGAAAACTAACTTTTTACAAGCAGTCAGTAAAACCACGTTGCTATATACGGGACTTAATATATACATTTAAGCTATAAGAATGTATTTTTATAAAACCTGAGCATTGTAATTAGGGTAGCATGCTATATTCAGTCTAATTAGCTACTGCAGCTGATTTATGACAAATTGCATATAGATACTCCAGGACAAAAGACAGCCATCAACTTCAGTTTACTTTTAGATTAATTAACTGGCTTCTGCCAGTTTATGTTAGTCCTGAATTTATCTTTCAGAGACCATTTGTGTTTTTCATTTGTATCTAATAATTTCATTCTACTGCCTCAACTTCCCTCAAATTATAAGTAAATAAAAAAGTATTCATTTGACCTTTATGTAATAAATGCTTTCATTTTGAGGGGGAAAAAAAATATACAGAAGAATGAGAATTCTACCCAAATGAAACTGCACTGGAAATCTAAGCATCTGTAGGAACAAGTATTTGCCAAGAATGACAAGCTCTTATAGAAGCCACAGAAATCTTTCATGATGAATTAATATGTTCTTTTTGATTAACATACTACATATAAATCTGTTGATAAACCAATAAAATATTTAAGAGCCTAATCCTGCAAATTATGTTTGGGTGACTACATGAAAATGATCTGGAATGCAAACAATAAAAATCACCTTGCATATTTGCAAGATCAGGCTTTTGACCAACTAGTAAAATACCTGGAAGAAATCCTCATTCCAACATTCATTGACCTCAGTGAAGCCTGTAATTCACCTATCTGATATATGGACATAGTGAATTCAAAGTAAAATTTATTACTTGAATAGCATTTTGGTGCATTTATTGTTTGTTTGTGTTATATGCCTCCACTAGAAAGTTGTTTAATGCCTGACTTTTTCCTCCTTCTATAATGTATTACTTCGCAGTCGATGTCAGAAGAGTCAGTGCCTCTTGTGTTGTAGACAGGATCAGGCAGATGAGAATATAATGCCTTGATTTTTCCTGTCATATACCAGTAGAAGCAGGCACTACTTAGTGGGAGGATGAGTGAATATATTCATGGATTTGTGTTTGTATTTGACTATTTAACCATTAAGCAACTGACTTGTACAGAACCTTATCTGTGGGTTTCTAAAGCATATGTCTTCCTAAAAAAGTAATGTTAAATTCTGTTAATCTGATTGCTGCTTTGGCCCTTGCTACTCTGACAAGTTCATTATGTGAGAAAGAGAGGAAAAAAAAAAACACCAAACCTAACAACTAGTGGTAAATTCCTTGTGCAACTCTGAAATAACCTTATAGGTGCATCACAGAGAATGACAGCCTTTCTACAGAAATTTAAAACTATTTCCAAAATTTCTGGGATAGTATTCTCTGGTAAGTACCTCACCTCAGACCCCATGGGCATTTTGTCAAGTTTAAAGCAGTCTATAGRCTTATCAGGAAACCTCCCTTTCAAGATATTTTCTAGATATTTAAATCACACATGGGATCTATACCCCTGTTGAGACAATCATGTTACCTTTATATTTAAGAAGTATTCAATAGCCAAGCATTTTGCACTTCAGTGCAAAAAAAAAAAAAAATATTAATTTTTTATTCTTAACACCCACTCCCAGTGTGTCCTTGAGAAATAAATCTGTTACTAATAAGAAAAATACCACATCAGTGTGCTGTAGTGAGACTTTTTTTTGGCTTGGGCCATTACACAAGAATAGGCTGGGTTATGTTTAAAACAAGGCTGAATTCTGATGTCAAATTTTTGCTCTGAACATCATRTACTGCCTTGAAGTCACATTTAAGCCCTCTGTATTGCCTGAATATTTAACAGAGGAGGTAAATTATCCTTGAGATGTTGCGCATCGTAGTACACTGTGAATATYAGAGGATTCATATTTTTACGAGCAGGCTATACTGCTTGTTTGCAAAGGGTTACAGGAAATATCACAGGAAACAATTTAGTGGCAGATTCATGGAAAATACTCATCTGCTTTCCTAAGTTTCTTTGGAAAGCTATGAAATATTCTATCCTAAAGAAAGGACAATATTCAAGGACTAGAGATTTAACTTTAAATATGTGTATCTGGCATTTAAAACTACATCCTGTCATCCTTACTCAACAAATATTTTTATATAAATAAGGCAATCTAGATCTGCTTTGAGAATAATTGAAGGGCTTCTAGATTTGAGTATTTATACAGTGCATTGTATGAGCTTTTTTTTTTTTTTTTTAACAGACTAGAGGTAAGCATCTAAACAGAAAATGGGCTTTGCATATTTAGAAAAGGGAGAAAAGTAAATGCAATGTCTTCTCAAAAATTACTGCAATAGTGTTATAATGCATAGCATAGGTCTTGCATTAGTAAGCAAATAGCTCTTCTGAAATCTTTTTTTTGAGGGCAATTCTTATTAATGTTTACAATTTTTTTAATGGAGCAATTAGGAAACAAACTTTTAATTATGTTATCTGATTTTGTCAATGCAAAGCTGTGCATTTTGATGAAATCCTAGCAATGTATGTGCTATAAAGATTAAGTGATACTGAAATATAGCTGAAGCCAACAAAATAATAAGTAAACCTTAATGAATCCTTTGCACTGTTAATTTTTGCGCTGTCCAAACTTTAAGTACTACGTAAGTTAAGTAAGGAAGTATTAAAAAAAAAGGGAACTTCTGTGTCTGAAACAATTGATTTTTATGAAAATTGTTATTTTAAGTGAATGGAAATGTAACCGCGTTCTAAATCATCATTAGAAATTTAAGTGCAAAGAACTACAACATATTATTTTGAAGCCTAGTGTACAAAACCTCCTGTTTTGATTTTCAGAAAATACTAAATTGTATTTCTAGTTTTAAAAGATATTACAGGAAATTCTATAGTCAGCTGATCAAAACAAAAACAGCAAACACACAAAGTATCATCAGCTGTCATAAACTGTATTAAAATCTATGCAGCAAAATTATTTGTGGGAGTTCATGGATGTAACTAGTTAACAATCTTRTACATTGTGTCAGCTGGCCATATTGTAGACTTGAAATCATTCAATCTCTGTATTTATGGTCTCTTATTGTAAAGAGGAAGTGTACTGTACAGGCAATACCGCAACGTGAGTTKTTAGCATTTATTGATTATTTGCAACTTAAAAGCAGATGTTTACATTCTAAGAGCTCTGAAGTCATGAATTGTACTTTGAAACAGACATCTGCCTTGTAGAAGGCATTTTTCAGAAAAAGTATTATCTGTTTTGTTCTAACAAAAAAAAAAAAGATTTCAGTCTCTAAAATACAAATAGCTTTTACTTCAATCACGTAACACATAACAATGATTCTGTTGTGATGCAAGAGGGTTAAGCTTATTCTCTGCAGCACTCAAACCTCTATTTTCCTTTTCTCTATATATCATCTACTAAGTAATAAAGAAGCAAATTAGCTTATTTCTGATGATCCAAGAATTAAAAATTGCACAAATACACATAAGATTGAATACTATGTAATGAATAAAACAAGATACTAGTGAACCAACATATCCATATGCCCAAGGGCTTAAAAATACAAGGCATGAGCATTTGTGTGCTGATGGGGAGAATGAATTATGGTAGAAAGGTATAATAGAGTGCTCTGAATCTATGGGCTTTGGACTATGCTGCTCAAACTTGAGCATCTAACTGCTGGTAATAGTCTATCTGGCATGCAAATTATTTCAAAAGTTGTTGACTCTTCTGTTTTGTTTATGAAGAGTCTGACTTCAAAATTTCTAAAACCCTAGGTTACTTTGGTATTTGTTTTCATTTGGTATAGCTGTTCCACTGTAAAGGTCCTGTCTTGCTCTCTAGAGTACATGGGGGCTATCTGTACTACTAAAATGAACAGTACTTCAGTCCACAGTGTGTTTAATTCAGAGAACTGAAGCACAAGTAAGCAACTCAACTTTCTTTGTATTGCAGGATTTATTATTTTGTTTCATTGCTTTCTAAGCCATGTCCATTGTACACTGTGTGTATATTTTTATTTAAATAAACATGATGTTTATTTTTTATGTTTCTGATGTTTTGTGTGTGTTGCTCATTTTTCATTCTCATGACAGTGCCTACGTTCAGTGGGCAGATTCTGCACAATACTAAGAATGTATTCACTCCTAAACGAGTCAGTGAAAGCTTTTATGATTGCAATTCAGAGAGTAAACATTTAAGAAAGACTCTGATGCAAAAGTGTTTAAAAAAAGTAAAAGGTGTGCAATGACTAGAGATTAAACGTTTCTATTGTTTCTAGTATTACTACAGTTTTTATCTCAGAATCAGACAGATTGTACACTACCTAAAATGAAAATATTCACGTACTCATAAGGAAATCCTTTCACATAATTTACTGACCTATAGAAAATTACTCCAGTGTAACAGAAGTGGGATCAACATCTTTCAGAATTAAGCCTCTTAAAAATGTAAAGTGGCATGTTTTAGCTGGTATTTTATTACYGTTTTATCATCATTTTATCAATGTTTCTTCCTGGAATCCAGACCCTGGAAAATAAACACAGGTGGCTTCAGTTGGGTGTGTTCTTTTGGGTATTTTTTTGAAGATACACAGATTTATTATATTATGCATCTTCACCATAAAAGGTGAGTTCTCTGCGGCTACGGAAAAAAGTAGAAAGTAGAAAAGTAGATGAAAAAAGTAGAAGTTGAAAAGTAGATGAAAGCTTGTTCTGGCTACATAACACAATAAAATGTGGCTCACCTTCTGTATTGTTAATACTGTGATTAGAAGCTTGTTGCATGATTTACTTCATGTGCTTACACTTTTGGTTGCTTTACACTGATAAATTCAGTGAGATGTTAATTACCTGTGTGGTTCTTGATTACCTTTACAAAGCACTGGGAACTTTATAGTTGTTATGGTAATAAGTTATAAAACATCTGCTAGCATTCAGTCTAGGTGTTCTCTTACTAACAAAAGTGACAATCTTTCAATATACTTTGTCTCATCTTGTATGTTTACAGATTTTATCTTGTATGTAGATTAGGAAATACTTTTCTAATGAGAGAATTTTAAAGGCTAGAAAAKGTAAAAATTGCAACAGTAAAGAAATGGTACCACAGAATTTATCCGCCTTCACCACTTCTCTGTCCAAAGTCATTTTGGAGTATTTTAAGGCAGAAGGACAATCTGATGTTTCTGAAATATCATCCGCATTGGTCTGCAATGGGGCATTTGTTGTTGGTACTGAGAAATTACATACACAAAAGGTAAATGTCTTGTACGACTGTCTTGTATGACACTATTCACAGGTGTGGGAGCTCTATTGCATACTGCCACAGGTGGCCTGCCGAGTCTTGCGTGTATCTCTGTCTTCAGCAGGCCTATGGCAACACTGGTGATAGGAATAAGAATAATGAAGTTCTAGGGACTAATTACCAATGACTATGCTCTGCTTGCTTTACTAAAATACACACACCATATACATTTCTATGCAAGCCAAGTATTGTCCTAACTCATTATGTTAACGATAAATAATAATAATAAATACTGTTGCTTCTAATAAAGCAGTAGGGTTCTAAATAAAGTTCCAAACAAAGTGGCACCAGAACTTGAGTTTAAAGAGTAGCTAAGCAGGCATCATGCACTTATGCTCTCAGGAAAAAAACAATGGTTTTGCACAGAGATGATTATACCACTTCGTACCATCTCACAAAGGCAAGTGACCAAGACTCTGCTTAATTGAGAAGCTAAGAAGTAAGCACAGAATAGATCGTGGCAGTCTTTTTTCAGTTGCTTGTAAGCATTGTATYTCTGATTTCACATGAAATGACTAACAGAACTTTTAGAGGGTGACTGCGAGACCTAATATAAACATAGAGCAGTTCTTTAAATAGATTAAATATTTTAAACTCTTTTAAAGAAACATTTGATGCAAATCAAGTTGTCATCACATGGGGTGGAAAAAAATGAAAAGATACATTGTAAAACACATGTAATACTAAGCAGTCTTTTCAATGGCTAACCTGATTGGTTTACGATATACCATCTCCCCACTTTGCTGAAACAAAGGGTGGTTGTGAAAATAAAGAAATAAATCTCAAGGCTTTTATTTTTTTCATCTCAGTAAAGGAAAAACTCATAATTTCAGAGAAGTAGAAAGTAGCAGCTCTTAGCAGTGTTTCTTGTGTGTGTGAATCCAACTAGTTTGTTAAGGTTGGTAAGGGCTGGTTAAAAAAAAAAAAAGTGAAGCACCCAATTTATATTTATGTATTCATGGACATAGTTAATGGACAGCAGCAGGGAAGACGTGCTCCGCACTTTTTAAAAATCAACAAGAAAGTAGTGCGCACAATGCAATTCCCTTCTGCATTAAACCTATTAAGTCAAATCAATTTTTACAAGCACACAGGCCAGAGCTCTGGCACTTAATTCCTTTTGATCCTCAGCCTGCTAAATTCCACTTCCCACTGTGCTTCCATGCAGTTTATTTTTAACAGTTAATTTATTTGRACATCATTAAAAAGAAAATACTACAGTTGCAAGCAGTAATAAAGCACTGAACTGTCTGTCAAGCTAGTAATTGTCTGGATATGCACACACACAAACAGCTGATTGCAGAAAGGGAAACTGTAGAGTTAACAAAAATGTCACATTACTCCGTTCAAAACCATGAAGCAAAATATATACCTGACACTGACATTTGCAAAGGCAACAGTGAGCTTAACTCACCAACTGCCATGCTCTAAGTGCAACTGTTACCATGGCTGTTAAGCTTTTGCAGAGAGGGAGACTGCTATGAAATGACAAGTTCTGAAGGGAAGCCTCTGCTCCCAAGTCAATGGATTTGTCTTAGAATTACAATGATGCTAATTCAAAAGTATGGTTTATTATGATTAGTGCCCTGAAGCATGTTATTTCCCAATTCAAGATTCTTTTTCCAGCTGACTACTAGTCTAGAGTTGCTATAGAGCATCTTCTATAAATAACACACACCTCTAGGGCTAGAGTTTCTATGTCGTTTAAATTTGTGTAATGTGAGACAAATTTTTTTTTTCAATTAATGATCATGCTGTGATTATGTTTTAGTTGATTACTTTTAGTTAGAAGACTACTAGGTTTATGTGTAGGACCCATGAAGAGATCTATGTTGCCATATACACACTCCAGGATACCCGCTGCATTAATGAAACCCACATTTAAGATGCTGAAATTRGCACATATGGTCATTAGAAATCTGGATGCTCCCAAAGGCAGATGGATTGCGTAGAACTGTGGAGCTACTGCTGTCAAAGAGGCTCAGCAATTKCACTGAAGACTTTTTGCTCAAAACACCCTAATGGCTCTGCATGACTTGTTCAGAGAGGTAAGGCTGGGAGAAAGAGTGCATTCTTGCTGTGCCTGCATCCAGTAATTGCAGGTAAAGTATTTTCAGTTATGGTAAATGCTCCAAGGATTATATATTATCTTCCTGTCAGAAACCTAGGACCTGCTAAATATGTTGGCCTTTTGTTTTGTCCTAGGTCCTCTTGGCTATCCTAGATCTTCACTTACGGCCTCTTATGCAATACATAAAAACAGAGTAAATGGAAAAAAAAAAATAGACCAAAGATTCCTTTTCCCTAATCCTTGCTCCAACAGTGACAAAGAGTATGTAGGGAACAGTTTAAGAGCAGGGCTTCTTTACCTAGTGAGCCTTCTAACAGGGCTCTCCCAGCTTCTGGTAATAATTTAAGGACATCTGGATGAAGATTTCATACTTAGGGCAGAAATTCAAGAAAAAAACAAAYTTAAGTCTTACTAAGTTATTTGACCTGTTTGTAATAGTTTAGATTTCTCTATTTGAGAGAGAAATTATTGCCTTTGTAGACCAAGTCAATTGGTGAATGAAAACTTATTAATGATATATCAAGCAGATAAGAGTTCACAATTTCAAACACGGCATTACAAAATGKGATTAGACACAGAAATGCTACCTTTGAATAGATACTCCAGTGAGCCTGTGAATCTGAATTAGGCAGCCTTCAAAACCAGGGCCCCATCAGCAACGTTTACATCCCTAAGATTTTATACCCGGTTCTCCTCCATTAGAAACTCCGCTAATCTGTCTTTCTGGTTTTGTTTCTTGTTTGTGCACCAATATGGATCCCTGAATGGGAAACTGAGCTGGAAGAAGCATTGCACAGGTTTCGCAGTTGAGCAGCACAGACGTGCTCACCAGACTACTGTTTAAAAATATAATAAATTTGGGATTTACTAAATATCATGGACAATATTATGTACAAGTCATGCTACTAGATGATGTTTACAAAGATAGGATCAAAGTCATCTGCAGGATATCCTGCACTGTCAGCTTTTTCATAAATAGGAAATTCTAAGGATAAAGAATTTGAGAAAAAATGTAGGCTGTGTGAACCAGGTTCATCAGTGATACCAATGAACATCTGCCTTTATTGTGCAGTAGGGACAATATGACAGATTAGCCTTTTCAGATAAAGGCTATCTTAAATAGAACATCTGCTTCTCTTAGGTGTAAAAGATGTTGTTTTTAAAATGAGATTTCACAATATTTTGTAGAGAAGACAACTATCATATGCATTCTTTTCAGAGAATCAAAACTTCAACAATTTTCTCAATCATATTACTTCAGAGCACTACTCAGTACAAGACTTCATATGACAGAAAAATGTGTCACAATATCTGCTATTAATGCAATGTTTTATTGAAACACCAAAATGAAGATGAATAGCAGTTAAGTCAATTTAAATGCTATTTCAGCACACAAGGTAGACAGCTGTCTCTAACATCTGCTCTTAAGTAGCTGGAGGTTCATATTTACATGATTTTGTTTTGCTGAAGTGATCCACCTAGGAATGCAGGGTGGTATGTTAAAGTCTTCTAGCACTTTGATACAATTTTTATTGGCTTTTAATTTTCATTCGCTATCACTATCTCAAAAAGGATATAAAAGGGCAAAAGAAAAAGCTGATCGATGTAGATAATAGTAATATATATTTCTCTTTGCAACTATGTATATATATGTATAATATGCAAGTATAATGTATATTGTGCACCAGTGGGAATACAGAAATATCACGCATTTTTCTCACTGAGCCCTCCTTTAAAACAACTGCCATCATTGCAATGATACATGCTGAGACTGAGATGCCTACTTCAGCAGTGGAGTTGCTACAGATGACAGTTTACTGAGTTGCTAACTGAGATTTAGCACATGACACAAGAGCTAATCCATTACCATCATGGTCCTGAGACTGTGATGTAGTATACATTATTTCCTTTCATCAAGTAAATGAATTGTTATGAATTCCACACATCAATGTTTCCCAAAAGAAAACCATATATTTATATGTCTTATTAGTTAGGTACTGTGTTAAGACTACTGAATTTAAAAATGACCTGATTTAAGATGAATCTTCTCTTTTTTCTTCTTCCATGTTTTATTGTACACACCTGTAAAAACTCATTCACTATTTAATTAGCACTAACAGTGTTGTTTTGCTGTGAAAAAAAACCCGCTCATTTTAGTGCAAGCAGAAACCTCAAAGTGGTTAGGACAGGTATTTCCACAAATTGTTAGAATAGAGAAAAGCATGACAAAACATTATTTTAAGAAAATAAAGAAAAAAAAAATGTTGGCTGGATAAAAAGTTCTTACTTCAACATTATCTTACCAGTCTGCAAAAATTAAGAATCAAAAATCCTTCTTAATAATCAGGAAAACATCTTGTGTTTAACCAGCAGCAACATTCACTCTGGTGTGACCTTAAAGAAGTACATAATTTATGACTTAAGTCTTTAATCTACTTGCAAACAAGAGAGCAATATTGAAAGCTGGCTGTTGGTCAAATTGCTTATCTGCTTACTTATTACTTGGTCAAAGGAAGTTTCAAAATGTAAATACCATAATGCACTTTTCAGTTTGATGGAGGAATTGTTACTCTTTCTCAGGGTGCTAAACCAACAGTGAAGTATGTGCCAAGCTGTAATGCAACCTAAAGACTTAAAAAAAACCCTTGCCTCTGGTAGGTGCATGGGCAACAGAAGATGTATGACAGACACCTAGGAGTCCCACACCTCTGACCTGCAGTGATCAGCAATGCGAGTGTGCCATTTCAAGACAGCCAACCAACTGCCAAATTAACTTAAATATCCAGTCTGTGAAACTCTCAAATAAAGCAGCAGTGAGGATAGCATATACAGCATTTCTCAAGGACCTACTCAAAGTCTTGAGGCAGTTTCAGAAGTTGTCTAGACTCGCACTGAAATTATGGAGTATTTACAGCAGTGCTGACGAGATTTGTTGACATTTTTCACATCTGCACTGCCATGAAAACCAATGGCAATCAAAATATACGGCCGCCGTTTCTCCTCTGGCCTGTACTCTTTTCAGCAGGGCTCCCTTTAGCTTTAAACCAGGAACAACTTGCTCTTTGGAGGTTGCTACCTCTCAGTGAGCCTGTGAATATTCAGCACTTCAGAAAAACCTGCCTTTAATGACCTCTATCTTTCAAACATTTAACTGCTCAGAATTAGAACAGCTATTTAAACTTTTTTTTTTTTTTTCTGAGTCATCCCAAACAAAACTGACACCTCATGGGAATATTAAACACCTCAGGATTAAATGCTGAAAGGCTTTCTGGYTTCTTCACCCTTCCAGATATATTTCAAATTTAATCACTGTAATGAAAGCAGTTTAATCCCCGCCGTACTAAGCAGTACTGAGGACATCAAATTCAGCACYGGAATTGCATTGAGGCTGCAGAGGGAAAGGGAAAGCAGAGGGAAAGCGAGGGAAAGATCTCTCGCCTGCCAAAGCTGCAGCACCAAGTGGCTGACATCTTGCTGGGATGAGTGCCTAGGCAAAGCCAAGGGCGCTGACATTTGGTGAACTGCTGTCCCTCTGTGGTGCATTAGTAATCAAACTGGTGATTTTGGGATGCCAGAGAGGTAAAAGGAAAAAACTTACAGCTGGAGACAGTGTTTTTTTCAAGAATGGGTAGCAGGAGAACATACCTGTTCCCTTTGCTTCCTGGCTCCCATTTGGGAAGAGCATGGCACCTAGGAGCGGGCACAGAACTTTCCAGAAGCTCCCAGGAAGCAGAGCCAACACATGTTGGGGTGGGCAGAACCTTCTGGAAGGCGGGGTCCGGCGGAGGTGGGGAGAAGGGGGCGGGGCTGTGGAGAGAGCATAGAACTTTCTGGAAGGTGGGAGAATGGCAGGTATTGCCCGTGAAAGTTGAGGTGTTTCAAGCGTGTGGGAAGTCAGGGGGGCTTGCAAAAGCTGCTCTTGCAGCATAGTGATAGCAACACTGYATGGAAAAAACTAAAACTGAGAAACTTGGTGGGGTTTTTTTGTTTGTTTGTGTTTGTGTGTGTGTGTGTTTTTGTTAAGTATGTGCAGGTTGTTTGCTAGGCTTCATCAAGGTGGCTCCTTCTGCTAAGGACAAGGAGCTCTTGCTTACCCTAAAGGGCCACATCAGGAAGGAGATATGGAAAACTTGTTCCCTTGGATATGGTGCGCCTTGTAAGGGTTTAAATATTTGTCTTGGTAAATATTTAATAATGCAGTATAGTAATAAGGTTGTTTGTAAAATGTCAAAGGATGTAAAGGATGTTATTTTGAAGAGTTAAAAATTATTTAACTGCATGCTTCTCAGTTGTTCAAGTTTCTGATATTTCTGGAGTTTGTGAGAGTGTTTTGCCGGAGTAAAAAGTTTGGGTTTTTTTTTTCTGTTTTTTAAATCTTAGTTTTTATACATCTAGGCAAACCCAGTCCCATTACACACAGCTTYCTGGATCAAACTGTTGTGCTTTTGCTGTTGTTTATAACTCTTTAAAGTTCTGCAGTAGAGCAGTGTGCCTTGCAGTCCAGTGAGAGAAGTTGGGGATAGCATTACCTTACTGTCACTTGCCTGACCTGCTTCATCAGGAACCAAATTTCAGGTGACAGTGCCCTCAGTTCTCTGTTTTACCCGAGCTCAGTTACAGTGTTACCAGGGCCTGGCAAAATACCTGACTTTTGAGTGCTGTTGTACTGTTTCTTAATGTTTTCCAGACACACATCTTGAGTGAATACGCATGTGGTGTATCAAATGTAAAACCTAAATGAAGTGCTTGTYTGGTCACTGCTGTTTTTGTATTTGCTTGCTTTTGTGTAGCAGTGCCTTCCGCGTACACTGTCTGCAAAGTCATTGTGTGAAGTTCTAACAGTTTGGCATATGTGGAGTCTAAAACAAATACACAAAGACTTAATTTTTGTCATCTTAAAGTGAATTGAAACTTGAACATAGCCTGAGGCTGGTTTCTGATATGGGATAAATCAAGGCATTGAAAGTAGTTTACGCTGGCTCTTGGTTCTTGCTGTTTACAGGTGTGAGTCATGATTGCTCAAGAGCAAAGGATTGGCTGCAGTTAGGCAACTTCTGCTGTACAAGTCTGGTATAGTCTCAACACAATATGAGATTTTTGTGTTTCAGATAATTATCAGGCTATCTGATAAAAAGGGACTTCCAGTGCAGCAGTGTATTTGCCAGAACAACTTCACCCTATTGTTGTGTCTCGAAATAGTTGTAAACTTTGGCTGAACCTAAAGCAGTCTTGTCTATATGTAGACAAAGATGTCTATCTCTAGTGTACATGTTTTATACTTAGGACTTTTAGTCCTCCTTGGTGGTACTAGCTGAGTAATTTGATGATGCAGGAAAAAAATATAAGCATTTGATAATCTTTTCTAGTTAGCTGCGATCAAGTGGTATGTGACACAACTTGCAGCCCAAGATTCTGAGATGGCTACGTAGTCATCTGGGCTATAGGGGCACTTGTCTGTGTCACTAGTGACACTGTGTCACTAGGGTGAAGCTGAGAATGACAGGATTGTTCCAATGGTTTGGGCCTGGAGACGCTGTTTAGTACAGTCACTGTCCATTAGTCCCATTATGCCACCAGCCRTTTAATGCTAAATATTAGCAAAATAAATATATGCCAAGTATAGCATCAGCAGTGCTCTACAGGATCTTGGATCAAGGATAGAGCTACCTYAGTTGCAGAGGTCTAGGAATCCAAATCAAACACAGAAACCAGAGCTAGAGGTATTTTCAAGTGGAAAATGTAGATTCCTCAGGGGAGAGGAAGTAGATACTAGCAGTCTATCCACTGAATTGTGCAAGAGGACTCTATAATGGTACTTCTRCAAGATACACGGCACATGTACAACCTTGCTTTTGCTCACCACCTGTGCTTAAAACTACGCAGCTATAAATTCATGCAGTTGTGCAGCATCCTATTTTGTCTAGTAGTAYAACATTATTTCCTGGACAATAGCTGTGTAACTGAGTTGCAGCGTGTCCTAGCAAGCTTATCCTTATCTCTGCTTTTCTAGCATCCTTTAAAAATCCTTTCTGTTTTTCTCAGAAGAGGTCTCAGTTCTGCCCTTAAAAACAAAGTAAAATTGATTCTTGTTTAATAATGGATTGATAARTGTTTTGCTTAGCAGTGCAGAGATGAGTTATAGACAATTAGGCATTTTCTGTTGGCCATAGTGGAGTGAGAAAAATTAGAAAGCAGATGCCTGAGCTGTGAAATGTAGCTACTACATTGCATAAAACSCAGGCCTGCCTAAGCTCTCAACATRTTTTTCCTAGATATTAACTCTTTTCTGAGGAAAACAACCAGCAAAAAAGAGTGTTTCAAYTTCTAAAAACAGGTAAAACAGATAATTGACATACAGTGCAGTTTGATATTGAYTGTTCCTCTGCAGAGTGAGCTATTATTTTTGCTGCATACAAGGATGTATGTGCCATTAACAGGTATCATCATTGTAGGGTTTTTTCCTATTAGGCAGAAGTTTTTTATCATCTGATGCTGCGGAGTTTATAGCCTAGATCAGTGGTTGTGAGAAACAATGCATTTTCTCTAAAACTTTTATTTTCCCCATTGTTCTAGGCCTTCGGTCTAGCAGCTAATTTCACGCGAAGGACCTAATTACTTTTACCTCTCCTGGCATTTCTCCTCTGCTTAAAGTGTTCATAAAGGCAGTAAAACTGCATCTGAGGTTCTCATTAAAGTTCAGGAGAGTTTGTCTGGCAAGCAAATGTTTTGAGAAATGTATGTGTGTTTTAAAGGGTATTTGAGCTCTCAAGTCTAGGAAAAAATATGTGGTGTTATTTAAAAACAGAAGCTGTTTCCTAGTGCTGTGTCACACAGTGGGAACAATTATTAATGACAGATTAATATTGTGYTTGATTTCTATTGTAGCTCAGATTTTTATATTTTGAAAAAAAATAGTGGAAATGTAAGGGGTTTTTTTTTAAGGTATTTCTATCTTGTTTTGTATGCTTCAGTGTTTTTTCAGTTTTTCTCTGTTAAGTCCTGTTTTCCTGACCAAATGTCTGAAATGATACTGAACCCTTGAGCTCCATATCTTATCGATAACAAAATACTTAATGATACTGAAATTTTGGGGGTTACTGACCTTGAGAAAGATCTGCTGAGCACTTGGCTGTATTTGAACATCCAAAAATGCCTGAAAGTTGAGTTTAAGGTTTAAAATGGGTGCTAAAAATTCAAAGGAAGCTAGAACATCTTNCCTCCTCTTTTTTTGTCTTTCTTACTACTTACAGTCAGGTCTCAAACTAGTATGGAATATCCAAAATGAGTAAAACATTTACATTCTGTAGTCAAAGTATCAGCCTTGTAAGATTTAGACCTGGCTATTGCACTGACAGCTAATACATCTTTAGAAATCTAGAACAGTGAGATAGTTAAAGTATATTCTTCATTTGTACTTAGTGATGGTGCTTCCCCCCCCTTYCCCCCACAATAACTTTACTTTGAAGGATAAGATTGGAAAGAAGCATATTTTGCACTCTTTTTCTAAATTCATGGGTATGTAAAATTTATCAACTGGTTTTATAGGCAAAGTAGTGACTGCAGTATAAAATGAATTATTGCTTAATAATCTCAGCTTTATGAATAAACCAGTATTCACTTTGTAGATCTCTCAGAACAGAGATCTCCTTATTCTTGACTCTGTTTTGTAGTCCAGTGGAATAACTAAGGTTGGGAAACTTCAGCTCATAGATACCAGCTTTTTACTGTCATGCTGGGTGCACCTTATAGAAATTTTCAGTCTTCATATGCATTTTGAACACTTCTTTGCATTGTGATGGCAGAAAAACAGCAAGGACAGATCAGGCCTCTAGTCCAGTTGTAGATGTGAGCTTTGCTATATTGTCTGTTAGGCTGCTCAGACTGGAGGCAGCTGAGAACCCCAACATATTAGCARACGTTTTCTGGAGATTTTGGTTCGTCTTCAGTGTTATGCCTCTCTTTCCAGAAGCGTCAAGTGTTTTTTTTGGCACTGCCTTGGATCTCCCTGACGTGAGTGCATAACATTATGTTTGTCCAAATTGCTATGGAGAAAGCATTATTGAAAAAAAAATCAGAATGTAGATTGTATTTTCATGCATCCAAAAGATTATTTTATGTGCTTAGGGAAATAAGCAGCAGTATTATAATTCCTATTTCTTTTGGATCAGGTTTTACCAGAGAGCCTCTGTGAAAGTTAGGGAAGATAATTGTACTTTTTTTTTTTTTTACTGAATATTTTAATTTATGGATTTTCAAGTAAAGGAGGTCTGCGTAGTATTTTTACTGACAGTCAGACCTCCTAGGGAGAGATTATGCAACACATTAYGGAATTAATAATTTGTAGTCTCTTAAAAATATTCCTGGACCAATGAGAGATAAAACAACATAACTGAAGGTATATTTAAAGCCTTTGCCAACAAAATTTTCTTAAAAATTAGATGCAAATTTAGTTGTGCGTTTTGCACCAGCTGCTGCTGACTTTTCCAAACAAGAGGCTGATGATAAACTAGCGCAAGAATTTCTGCAGGCAAAAGCCCGTGGTGCAGAAATAGGAACAAAGCACTGGAGTCTCTGCAAGGACAAGCTGCAACATCCTGGCAAGATAATGATTTATATCYTCCAAAAGGCTAAGTGGTGGTGGTTGTTGTGTTTTTTGGTGGTGGTGGTTGTGTTTTCTGATGATGTTGCTAGGAAAGACAGTTGTCAGTAAACGTGGAGGGGCTGTGATGGGGACGCTGCCTCCTGCTGTCCACCCKGTGTACGAGGCTCTCTGCGACAGGGCTATCCTAATGGGGTGTGAAGCAACTGAATCTCTGCAGTGTATAGCTGAGCAGATTCAAGGTAAAATRGTTTTCAGGGTAAAAATCATACTATTTCAACGTCCTGAAAGTAAACTGTTAAGAGCCTAAGGACAGTAATTTTCACATAAAGGAAGATGGTACAGAGGGTATGGCAGTCTTTCACTCATTTGCTTCTGTTTTGGAAATCCTAGTGTAAAGAATCTTTTAACCTGAAGGTGAATTTTTTTTTTTTTTTTTTTTTTTAGGTCTGTATTGGCAGCAGCTTTTGTAGAAAGAAATTCTTCTGGTACTGCAGATGAATGCCTAAGTTTTAATTAACCCAGTGAATGGATATAGATGAAGTTTGCTGTATCCATTCATCTATATTTGAATTAAGAAAGGCATATGTTGAGAGATGTGATGTAGTAAAGTTTATTTTTAATAACCTGATTTGCACTTGTAAGTTAAAGCTAATTAGTACAGTTAATTCGTTGTTTAGATCTTTGGCCACAGGAGGCTGTTTGATTTTCTGTCTGCTTGGTTCTAAGCCATAAGAATATATTTATTACCTGCAAGTTTCGAGACTTCCATTGAGCTGATATGAACATTTGTACAACTTCATACTCTATGACAGTACTATATTAAGGATAGCTGAGTGAGTTCAGATTTCTGAATCTTTGTCCACTTTAGCTCTTACAGTAGGTAAATGATGGATTTGAGTTTTACAGTTTGGACCTATTTTAATTTCTCCAAAGTAGTTGTAAATTGTCCTTGAATAAATTTCCTTTTTTGATCATTAGAAGACAGCACATGGAATCATAGAGAAATGCATCTTATAGAGCCCATCTATTCCCTGCTTCTTTCCTGAGTGATGTTTAATTTGTTCTGAGCACAGAGGACTGCTGAGGTTCTAGGAGGGGAAAAAAGTAGCACTGCTAGCTAGCCTACAATAAGGAGTTWATGCACAAACCTCCTAGCATGACGCAAAGCAGCAAACCATTTCTGGGACCTGAACAGATTGGAGGAAAAACTAAGTTGGATGGAAAGGGCAGAAGAGGGGCCTCCCGGGTGGTTAGAGGAGAAGTGAGTTATGAATGGAACTAAGCCCAGTGCTTCAGTTGTTACGGTCAGTGTGAGGTGCTYGTGGGTGGAACAAAAAAGATTCTTGATTTAGATAAAATCGTATAACCAATACTTTTCTTTTCCTTCAAGTATTGCCTTCATTTTCAAACAGTRAATTTCCTGAACAAGGCTTCCCAGAAGTGCACAGATTGCACTGTTCAACATGAGCTGTCATTATGGCTTTGTAAAAGGTTGTGTGGATTCTCTTGAATGTATATCATTGTTTGTAATGAGTTACCTTATAGGTAAGGATGTAGAGATTTGACCATTAGAAGCAGAACTGTAGAACAAGCTGTTATAAACATTAATTTTAGTGAAAAACAAACAGTAACTTGAAAGATATCTGATGTGGCTGTCTTTGACAGTCAGGAATTTTCATGGTCTATATGAGATGGATGTCATTAGAAAAGAATTGGTGGAGAACTGTAACCAAACAACCTTTTAGATAGAGAGTGTATTACGTTGTATACTTCTATTGCAGTGCTAGCATTATTGTAACAATCAATTGKAACTTCCTTTCCCAAATATTTTATACAAATATTCTCCAAGGTCAAAAAAGCAAGCTTAGAGTTTGCTGTTAGCATGCACTTGACCTTTTTGGTCCCCCAACTTCCCACTGATGATTTAGCCGCATTCTAATTCCTTAGCTGAGAGCAAGGAGGTGGACGGAAAGGAAGGGGACTGGAATAAGGAGCTGTCCTTCTGAGATGTTAATGTTTTCCTTGGGAAGTCACCTGTCAGTGGAGATAGTTACTCCCTTTAGAAGCTACTGTCTTTATGCAGTGAAGCTGCTGAGTTTCGACATTTTGTAATGYCAGCAGTTAAATCTTTGAGTCCTTTAACTGCACTTCGTTTCTTAGAGTCTCTTTAGCTGCTGTTTTCCTCTTGGGCAGCATTTTTTATAAGTCTTTTCTTATTTATAAAACCTGGCTCTTAATATCTCATATGGAATTTGATCTTTTATTTTCTCTAGCCTAAAGTTTTGATTTGCAATATGATGTAGTCATTCAGTCACAGTCAAAAATGTAAGCCTGTGGGTGTAGAAGTTCTGCTTACATGCGCTGTGCATAAAATCTGTAGGACTGTGTGGATGTTACACTGGCTAGGTGACAGTCAGCTACTGATGTAAGTTTCTGTTAAATCCAGATAAGGTGACTATAAAATGATTTTTTTAAAGAAAATCCTTCAATTTGTGGCCATGTTGTATCAGTTTCCAGTTGAACTTTCTTTTGCGTTCTGATCTTTGTATGTGCCAATGGTATGCAAATATAACTAAATCATCAAATGAACACCAGAATGTCACCATTCTCCCCCAAGGATTTTGCTACTGCTTTTATTTGTATAGTGATAACTCTCTGTGACTCTGTTCAGAAATGAAGATTGGTTTTTTGCTTGGTGATTTAAACGTGTATAATGAAGAGAGATCCTTTGTACCAGGAAGCTTTTAAGTATTACAGTAAAGCGAGCTGAATTGCAAGGCCATGTACGTGTGTGTGTGTATACTTGGACCTACTGGTCCAAGTATCCCATCTTGGGATAAGTTTTTGTGCTATCCAGTATATGTTGTTGTTTAGCCATAGAAAGAAATAGTGTAATTCTTAAGGGAACTGTGTTTGTTTCTAAAATACTTAGTTTGACTAAAAGATACTTCCTTAGATCCAAGTTTTGAAGGCGTTAGTTTTCATAAGTAGGCACTTGATGCTGAGTCATATAAAGACCCATCGCCCTGTCTACATATTTTCAGTTT
This sequence comes from Nothoprocta perdicaria, assembly GCF_003342845.1. Taxonomy (NCBI): domain Eukaryota; kingdom Metazoa; phylum Chordata; class Aves; order Tinamiformes; family Tinamidae; genus Nothoprocta; species Nothoprocta perdicaria. The sequence continues at coordinate 2,526,791 of NW_020455544.1, forward strand.
AGTTCAGTTTAGTTACAGAAATGAAAATTGCTGAAGAAATGGCAATAGTCTAATAGGAATTTTTTTGATATTACAGGCTTCTCCACTTCTCTTTTAAATGTTTGCAGAATGGATTCAAGAGCTTGMCCAGATGTAATAACTTCCAGAAGCAACAGAACTGGAGGGACTTGGTATAAAAGCAAGATTGCTTACCTTGTTTTCTTCTTTTTTCAAAATTAAGTGTCAGAGTAGGCTGAAGTGAACATTTCTTTTAGAAGTGATGTGACACAAGTACTGATAAAACAGAATTCAGTCTTCCTTTCATCCAAGTGCTGTGATGACTTTTCTGACCTTGAAGTGAACCAATTTGGAGCCAATGGTTCGAAATTGTTTTCATCAAAGAGCATAGAACAGGTTCAGTTTGTGGACAGTTAAGCTTGTTTCTGCTAACATGACTTTCGTCCTAAATTTAAGGCAGCGTTTTTTTGTTCTTTTTTTTTAAGATCAGGCATAATGATTTTGTGCAATTTTGCATGATTTTTATTCTATTTAGTAGTTCTGTGTCAAATTCTGATTCCCTAAATTCTCAGCATTCATGAAAAAATGTTTGTGTTCACTCCTGGACCAAGATTGGTGTATTTGTTTAAAAGTTAAGGATATTGAAAGTAGAAATCTCACATAGCAGGAGGCTTCTACARTTTGTCTTGTAGCACTGTCCAGAGCCTGTATAGGGATTTACAGTTCATACATGGATTGTTTATTAACAAATATGCTCTGTGCTCAATCTGCAAACTTTTGGTCATCTTTTCAGTATGTGAATGCAAGTGTGGGGTTTCTTTTTTGCTGTTGTTTTGTTTGCTTGTTTTCTTTTCCTTTGAATTTTATGGTTAGGGAGTTTTTTTCCCCCCGCGACAAGTCCTGAATTTTAACAAGAAGAGAAGAGTGGACTGTAAATCTCATGAAATGGATCAGTCAATGTCTTCTGAACCTGAGTTATACCCTTAACTACTTCATCATCTCAGGCTACTTGGTCATGTCATATAACCTGGCTTGTACTTTACCTAGCAATGCGAGGTGGTGAAAAAGACTCCTCTGCCAATAAATCCATGGTTGTCATGTCACATGTAACTTGCACTCACTCCCAGGTTTTGAGAGAATTCTAGTTAGGAATTTAACCCTGTGTTWAATAGTTTTTCTGGTGTTTATGTATGTTGCACAGTCTAGAAAAGACAACAAGAGCTAGTATCAGCCTGGCTTATGTTCTAAAATAAAATAAATTTTCATATTTGTCCCAGTAGTAGATGGAGTGCTGTTATTCACTTATCTGGTCATCCTGATGGTCTCTACACCTTCAAGATAAATACTTAATATAAGTAATAGAGCTATCTGTAAGAATAGTAAAGAATTGGACTAATCAAAAAACAGAAACGGAGCATATGGAAAAGAAAGATTATCTAAGGAATAAGGACAATGTTAACATTAATACTACATTAATTTTCTTGAAATARTATGCTTAGTCAGATTGCAGTGCTGGGCAGTAACGCTCTGGTGCCTGAGTGCAGTTTGAGGTCTCTTTTAAGAGCACGTAAAAGGGCTTGCAGGTTTGAGAGTGTCAGCAAATTTCAACCCTGTAAGTGGTGTGAGAGCTGGCCTACACTTGAGCAACACTGCCCTTCCATGGAGAATATAAAGTCAGGATTGCTTTTTCTCAGTGTGAATAATGTCATAACACTTGAAAATAGAGATGAAGATTTTCCTTACATTTTCCTTATTTTCCTTCATGTTGAGGAAATAACTGGAATAAGTGACTTTTCCAAAGAATCAGTTGTAAGTCATACTGTGTGAGAGACAGAGCAGTGAGTGAATACATAGACCACTTATCCTTAACCAGTGTAAATTGGCAGCTGTTTCCTTGAGGTCTGATATTGGGAAATACTGAGACCCTTGAATACAATTCTGCCTTSATGGACAAAACATTTTCTAAGAGAAGACAAGGGAAGAGAGCAAGGCTTTTAATGCTGCAAAAGGTCAATCAGGTGCTTTCAGATATGCATTGGATCGGCCCAAACTTCCATTGAGATGATTGGCATTTTTTCCTTATTTCTGAAGCTTTCRTGGAAGCTGCTCCATGATGCAAAACATTTTACTCTTTTTCCCCATCTTGCTATCATAATATTTTAAAATACTTTCTGAAAAGCTTCTTGAGCAAATGGAGATTCCAGGGATGATTTGTTCCATCTGCTTGGACAGATTGGGACCAGCAGCAGACTGCTGTAAACAGTGGCTTTCTTTACCAAACTTTGGGTTTGTAAGAGCAATATTCTGTGTATTCTGTCTTCTTGTCAGGACTTGAAAATATCTTTCTTGTGAGTTAAATGGGAAGCATACTTCTGAAAACCTGCTGTGCACCTCAGAAATTTCAGTGCTAGAATGCTCTGTTTGAAACAGAACTGGTCTGCCTTGTTACAAGCCTCAGTTGAGGGTCACTCTTCCTGAAGCTCTACATGCCCATCTTGAAAGCCCATCTGTGAAACAGCCAGCATGATCTCTACTCATGGTACCCTAACTGAAAACAGAGCTTTAAGATGCAAGGATAGAAAACAGGATTTTTTTTTTTTTCTTTGTAAAATATACCTTAAGCCAGGACTGGTCTTACAAACAAGTGTTTTCTCTGAAAGAAGTATCTGGAGACATTCTGGTTTTGGTTAAGTATGGCCATATTCTACCCTTTTTGACTTTCTGGGATTACCATTCCCTGAGGCAAACTGGTTTTGTTGACAGCCTCTGCTGAGCACCTTGTCTGTTTTATGATTGCTACTTTGTTTGTAGAAAAGCTTTGTTGTGCCATTAGGATGAGAAGCAACATTACAGTAAGCACTATTATTTGTATTTTCCTTCTCTTGACTTGATGAAAGTTCTGTCATCTCTATCTGTGTTCTCCCTCTCATTCTGTGGAGGGAGTGAGAGGGAAGTAGGATGAAACTCTGAGAAGCAGGTGTGAGAGCTTGTCCACTGCAGGTTATTAATGCATGGATCTGGCATACCCAAGAGCTTTATAAGGGTTCTGACGTATGTCAGGGTGCAGCTGGCTCCTTGTCCTGAAACTCCTTTCTGTCAGGCGTGCTTGCCTTTCAGACACACTGGAACTACCCCTGGGTACACAGGTTTTGAAGTAGGTATAAAATAACTCTGTCGTGGATTTATGGTGAGAAAGRTGAGAAAGGATGCAATGCTCTTTAGGTGAATGGTTTGCCTTTTCCTGTACGCCTGAGTGTGGTTTGTTCCAATAACACCTGCGGAAAGAAGAGGAATCTTTCACATTACCATTACTGTAGAATTTCCCACAGAATTCAGAGCAGATTAATCCCTGGAGATACTTCTTGACAAACGTGTAGCATTTGTGCCTGTAGTAGATTTTCTGCATAGCAAATCCTCAACAATTATACTGTTTGTTGATTGGAATGGAATATACTTCTGTGGGTAAAATGCAAAACAGGAAATTCCATCCTGATACTGCAAACTGAATCATCTTCAAAAATGCTAGTATTTTGTAAGAATATCTTTTTAGTAGTCTGAAATCCAATATTAACATTTTCTAATCTGTGATTTTTAGAATGTGGCTCCCTTACTGTCCCGCTGAGGATGAGCTCTATGTATGCTAGACAGAGTCTTTCTTCCAGGGAGCTATCAAAAGCATKAATGTGCTTACCAGAAATTGCATAAAGTCTGAAACTGCATTTTGAATTAATGTGTYCTCAAATTTGGCAGATTAACGGATTATTTCCAGGGCTCATCTACCAGATCAATTGATTGCTGAAAGAAAAGACAGCCTTTTTCATTGCAGGGAGGAGTCCTCGGGCTTGCAGCATTTTTTTTTAACTTTATGCCTTTATTTTATTTTATTTATCACACCCTCATCTACTGCGACTGGTGTGATAGGATGTTGTGAAGGGAATCTCTAAATTCCCTGTACAGGGCTTGCTCTGTTGAAAGAGCTTTTTTTTCTTCCCRATCTTATGTTTTGTTGCCATTTTTCCCAAATAACTTATCAAGTTGTTTAACATGGGATTATCTTTCTCAGTGTTTGAACTGTCCATTAGTAGCTGCATTTTATAAATTGACTGTAGTTCTTGACCTCGGAAGTCTGCCCTAGAATGTAACCTGGCACAAAGATGACTGCTGAAGTTACTCAAGATGGCCAGGCTCAGAAATGAGCTGTTTTACCATTCTGCAGCAAAAACACAGGCAGCCATGAGTAAAAGATCTGTTTGGTTGAATCTGGTTGATTGAAACTGATGTTCAGGCTTTTTTTTCTCTTTTTTTTGGGGGGGGAAGCGGCTTTATCTGGAAGCAGTGAACAACCGGAGACTGATTCTTTGCTGTCATTTTTTTTTAATATGTTTATTTTTTAATTAAACAAAGATTTTAATATTTTGATTTTTTTAAAAAAGGACAACTTAATTTTTCATTTCACTTTATCAAGAAACAAAGCATAGGCTGTGGAATTGAATTAAAGAATATGGTATAAAATACATTCCATGATTCTGATTAAAAATGATTGTACTGACAGCATGCATTTCATTTATATCTCCCAGGCTAGAATTCAAAATGACTAAGAACATTCCTCTATCAATCTGTTCAGATAAATTTTTGAGGTTTCTTCTTTCATTGGTCTTCTGGTCTTCTTCCAGTTTTGGAGGATAGCATTTTAGGAGACCCCTCTCTATGTTCCTCCTGGGAACTGGCTAATGTGCACTCGAGCTGGTAGGGAGCACTGTGCTGGAAGATGAGGTAATGGGTCCCTGGTTGCTTCTATGTACACAACCTACCAGGACCGTTCAGCCTGAGCAATGTAATCCAGCAAAGCTGGCACGGCAGTGTGGCTTGGCAGAGCAAGTACTTGCCTGGTAGCCAGGAGAATCTAGGTTCTCCTTCTGGTTCTACTTTCAGCAGTTCAGGTGGTTTGCTCTCATCCCCTTCCAGCTTTAGTGCAACACGTGCGCTAAAGGGAGCTCCCTCTCTCCTTCACCCAGTGCAGCAAAGAGGATAAATCYGTTCAGCTGCCAGCATCGGAGAGCTGTTTGGAGGACTAGCTAGTAAAAGCCTAACTCAACAGCCCTCAATACATAAATCGTTATTAAAATAGTCCAACACAAAACATAGCGGAGGAAGCCATTGGAAGGCATAAATGGGAAGAAAGCACAGAAGTAGTGGACAAAGAATACTCTAGAGAAACTCAGTGCTCAAAACTCAACTCAAAACTCCAACACAAATTACAAACAGTGAATAAAGCTGAGCAGAAATGAGGGAGATGGAGCAACAAATGTTTTGGAAGATGATGCTCMACAAACTAGAGGAGATGGCAAAGAACTGAAGACATGAAAATATGCAAAAAAGTTAGTGTGTATACAAGCATGTCTATATAGCAATATAATTGATTAATAGCAGCTCTTTTAGTAGTAAAAAGTCATTTCTATTTTGACAGAGCAAAATTTGTCTGTAATGCTAAAGGAAATAACTCCAACTAGATGAGAGTATCCTGTGCACAAAACAGCTCTTAATACTGCTCCAATATCAGAAAAAAAAATGAGGCAGAGGACAAGTTATAAACAAGATAAGAACATGATTGTTAAAAGAATTGTTAAAATCAATTTAGATAAAYGTTATCAAAGCTTTACATTCCAGCCCACTCATTTGTTTTAAATTCTGGTTCTCAAAACTCACTACTACTGTGAGGAAATCAGAGTCAAATGATCTATATCTGACCTGACAAGTCTTTCAGTGCAAGTGTGGGACATTAATATTGGAATATAGTGACTTATAACACCTTTGGAAAAAAGAGCATAAAGGGCAATAAAAGAAAGGTAGAGTTCAAGAGAGAGTACAGGATGGCCAGTTAAAGGTAACATTTATACCAACTGTGTGGAAAGTGTTACTGCTGAGGATAATTACACAAGTAGTTACACAGAATCTTTGCAAGTTACACAGAAACTTTGAGTTTTATGACAAGTTATTCTCCAGGAGTTGCAAATTTCTCTCTCTCTGCCTCTCCCCAAAGCAACTCAGATTGCATAGATAATATTTTCAGGGCCAACAGCAAAACTATTGTTTCTTCCAGTTATCAGACATACAGACAGTCTCACTTCCTAAAACAAAGGACCTAGCTCTAAACTGTACCACATCTTCACCTTCCCAGTGCGTGAAGCCTATGAGTTAGGAACCCAGCTTATTCTCATTTTCTTCTAGCTTCCTCTTAACGGTTATCAAAGTTGGAGAATCCCAGAGTGTAACTGGAAGGCACATTTAATCGATTGTGATACTTCTTAGAAAATTGGATTCAATTTCGATGTAAATCCATGTAGTTGGATTATTGTACATACCATTACTTCTTCTAAGAAGATGAAGTGGTTGCACCTCGGAAAAAAAGAAAATACATACATAGAATATTGAAATGCAGCAGCCATGAAGTAATAGAACAAGTAATATTCATGGGTGCATTCAGGAGCCTTGATAAGTGTYGATGGTTCAGCCAAGGCTGAGATTAAAAAGACATGCACCTCAAACTGACACAATTACTGTATGATTAAAAGTTGTATTTAATATCCAAGTGAAACTCTAGCACTAGTGCACTGATAGTATTACTCTCTGGCCTGGAAGGAGGTGCATAAAATGAAACAGATGGAGGACTGTAGGCAGAGGTGAGAATTCTTCAAAAGATGACAAGTGGAACAATTTGATATCAAATATGGGTATTAGAAAATGAATAAAATCCAAAATCATGGTGCAGAAATAGCTACAGAGAGATTAGGAACAGGAAAGCAATGAGCAAACAGGAGACAAAAGCATAGTCATAGAAATAAGGCAGGTCAGCCAAAGAATAGCCACCATTTGGAAGACTTCTGCTGTACCCTTYTCCTATAAAGGAACATGCCCATGATGCCCTGAAAAGACACTTCTTTTGAGTGAAACTTTTCTTGTTTCGGCAGAGATACTTTTAAGACAAAAAAAATATTAAAGCTTATTAGGGAGACCAACAGACTCACTTACAGAAGCGACTGAGAAAAAGATATTCCTGTGCCCTTGAAGCCATTAGCATCTGTTTGACAAACCATGGCAGTTATGCTGACTATTAACCTGGCTCAAACGTTTGTTTGCAAGGAGGAAATTGAAGCAAAAGATATTTTATGTCCTCTGAATTATAAGGCGTCAGTTAAGAAAGTTTTTATGAAAGTTCTGAATACCCGTCATCATAACTATTCATTTTTACACCATAGCATTTGTCATTTATTAATATACTGTCAACTTCAAATGTCACAAAATATTTACAACAAATATTTGGGCATAAAACTGAATTTGCTTCAATTGCATATGATAAATAACGAAATGAGCAATGCATTTTCGGAAGGTAAGTAATTTGTGAAAAGTTATGATAAAAGGTTTCTCAGCACAGACAATTAAGCTATTTAGTGTTTTTTCTTACTAAATTGGAAGGGAAGACTTAGAAGACTTATTTCCACATCCTTCTTCCGAAGCTTTAAAAGGTTTGCAGCAGGGCTGTATTAGCTTGGGTGTACAAATTCTCAGCTTATGCAAGTGGAGCGCTGTTCTGCAGAGTGTGCCATGACTTTCTTCTGTCCTTCTGCTACTGTGTCCTGTCATCACGGCTCACCTTGTTTTGTTAGCCCTTGAGGAGATTCAGGTTCAAATTCTTCTCAGTAAGCTCATGCAAGTCAGGCAGCCCTGCTGTGCCAGGGTTCCCTTTAGCATGATGCCACTGTTATTCAGGGGGTGGTTTTTCAGATTAAAGCTTTTGAGCTGGTGAGTCTTTCAGATACTAACGTGATGAATGGTGTGTAAGTAGTCTAGATTCCAAACAAAAGGAATGCAAGCTAGAAAATTTTTATCAACATAGSTTTTATAAAGAATAATCTATAGTTATTTTTTCCCTGTTCTACCACAAAATGCCTGCCCAAATATCTAACATCTTTTCCATTCATTTCATTTCAGTTTAATACCATGTCTTGGTGCACACATSCTGGAAACAGACCTATTTCAGTATCACAGATAACATAATAAAGTTCCTATTCAACAGTGCAGTGGGACTTGGACTCTGCTAAATACAATAAAGATGATGACGTTCCATAAGTTAAAGCCAGGTTTGTTGGTTTGGCAGCTGRCGATAAGGAGTAGATTGAGGCTGGAAGGCATATTTCACACAGGTTTGAATCTTTCTTCGGTTTGTTATTTCTTTGCTTGTTGTGGCCTGTATTGTTCTGAAGGCCTAGACTTGGGATTGACTTGTCTGGACAAAAACATGTTAAATGAGTGACTTGAATCAGCTTATAAGCCGTCATTATTAAACTACGCAAAAAGCTGTGCAGAAACCCTTAGTTTGATCTGAAGTTGGATAATTTAATTTTGGTTTTACAAGATGTATTTGTATGAAGCCAGATCAGTGAGATTTCTTTTTGTGATCATGGAATGAATGCGTAAAAAACTGTTAAGCAGAAGCAGAGGAAGAACATTGCCTGGATGTTCAGCAAACACTTGGCCATTAAAATACGATGTTTTGTTCTGGTGTTCATATAATAARTGATTGAAAAGAATAGGAGACCTTAAGCAAGTGACTATATAGGTTAGGCAGAAATCAATCTGAACCTCATAGAATTCAATGTACTTTATTAAAAGATTTGTCAATAAGGCTGAATAAGCTTTTATCASATGTGGAGATGCTTAAAATTGGAGATACATTTCAGTAAGGCAAGGAAAGTCACAAGGATTGGCTTTTTGATCTCAACGGGAGTCTTAACAGTATCCAAGGGTTGGGAGTAATGAAATCCCAGCTATTACAATCCTTTAAACAAGTTTGTTACTGATTTTGGAAAGGTAAGATAGTAAGATGGTGATTCTCACTTTGGCATCTGTGGAGGATCTGAGCAGCTGTACTCATTCTCTTCCATGTTCTGAATATGGCTGAAACTCTTGTGACTCCTCATTGAAATAATGATTACAGTTAATGGTAATGGTCGGTGGGCTTTGCTCAGGTCMATGAAGCAATCATTTTTCCTCACATGCTTCATTTGGCTTCTGTCATGTTTGTTTTCTGTTCTTACTTTCTTTCTGAAACATCAGAGATGACCCAGAGTTGAAGAAAGAAGACAGAGTCTGGTAAGCAAACTGTGAGATTGTACAGAAGGCAACTCAAAGCGCCTTGCTCATATGAGCATAGTGATCTTGATTGCCTGAGCTAAGGTTTTTTTCACAGGTCAAAATGCTAGGAACCTATGGAAACGTTTTAACTTATTTTACTAAGAAAACAAAGTTTGTGTAGTCATGTCTGGTTTGCAGGATGCATGGTCTGCAGTAAGCTCAGAAGCTGTTGGCTATTTTTATTGAAACAACATGAGTACCAATGTGAAAGATACTGCATTTCTGCAAGTTTGAGGGAAGGCAGTGACAAAAGTTGAGTTCACCACTGAAACATTTAACTATGACAACACATTCCAACAGACACCAAAGCATCCAACCAAGAGATACTCAAACATGGAAAACTTAAGGACCATGGACTCGCTCATTTGCTTTTTGGCTTTTTATGTTGTAACTTTTTTGGGATTACCTGCTTTGTCTCAGTCAGATTCCTACTTCTGCTAGACAGTGGCACAACCTTGTCTTTCCTGTCCCTTACCCACAACAGAGCCCTCTCCTTTTTTAAGGACTGACACCTGTGCTGTAACTGAAATATTATACTTTCGTGCAGGTCATGTCTAAACTGTGTAATTCACTTGGATATGAAGGTGAATTTGCATGATGTGGTATTCCATATCATCTGGCTTTTATTGTTTTGAGACAAGTTCTCTTAGGATGTTAACTCTGTCACTTTAGCATTGGCCATACAATGGAATTTTCTCAGGTAGTTAACAAAGCCTATTGTAAAAGCAGTGTCCAATTTATGATCATAAAGAACAATAAACAAGTGAAATAAGGTTTTCCAAATGAAAATGGAGGCCCGGATTTACTGGAATTTCTTTTTAATATAGCAATTCATCATATTTCAAAGTTTAGAGCACTTAGTAAAAGCATATGCTATATTCTAGGGAGGTTTGGATGTTTGGATTTATCACGGCAGATCACCTAGTAGTAGCTAAAAGCATAATTTAGTACCATGACTGCAGCTGAGGAGACAAAAGAAATATGGTAGCTGTACTCGATGCTGCTTTTGGTCTTAAAATGTGAACTAATCAGTTGAGAAGTTAAGTCTTTAATGTACAAGAGAAGATTCATATAAAGTCTTTGTTCCATTCACTGATTGTGTTTCACTAATGTTTCAGTCCAATTTTTCCCTATGCCTATTTTATTTAAAACCAAAAACATTAATTTTATTCTTTTTTTTTTWATTTATTTTTTTCCCTGACTGTAGTGGCAATTTCCATTAAATTCTACAGTAAAAATCTATAGTATTTCTGCGTGAATTTTCCTGTGTATTTGCTTGGATGAAATTAATTCATTCGTTTGTCATGGATTAATAGTCTGACAAAAGGCATGACAAAAAGGTCTGTTTTCACCAAGTAAGCTGAGTAGATACAGAACACTCTTTAGAAAATAGGTAAATGTACCTTTACAAAAGAATATGGATGAAAAAATGTCAGTGAACGTGTCCTAGAAAATGGTCACCTGACTTGTTACTCCAGTTCTTCTCTCTGGATCCTTGTAGGAGTAATATGTAGTTCAGCCTTGGTTCACTGGCAAAAAAAATACTGTCCATTCATTTGAACATTGTCTTCAGCATCAGTGCAATGAAATATTTTACTAAACAAGGGTGTATGTTCTCAGAAAAACAATCAATGTACCCTATGGGCTACAAAAACTATTATTGTAAGAGGAAAAAAATCCCTTTTTTCTTACTACTTTTTTGACAAGGTCAAAATTTTAATGATCACATCATTGCAGATATAATTTCTGATTATGAATTGAAATGAAAAATATCATTAAAATATGTATTTTGCGTTACTGATTATTATAAAGATTCAAGGTGGAAGAATTTTCATGGGAAAAAATGTATTTTCATCTTTTCTTTGCTATGTAACTGTGGGAGTCCATTTTGCTGTTGAATGTCTGTAACTACCTCTGTGTGTTTCTCCGCCATCCTACTGATTTTAGAAAGGATTCCATGCAGGTGATAAAAAAAAATCTATCTGCATTTACCTAGGGTAGTACATGAAAGTAAACTCACTGCTTGATTTCATCAAAGATTTCCATGAGTATATATGACAGACCAGTGTACAAAAAGTTCTGTTGACAGCTCCTCAGAGTAAAAYGAGAATTGACTAAGCAGGTTTAATAGAGAAGTTTGACAGTTCATAGAAGAAAAGGAACGAAAACATTTTCCTTTTCCAGTCTAGTATGGGTTGCAGCATTCAGTGCAGTGTGTGTTTTCAGGTTTTTTTTTTTCAGTTTCGGGCCAGACTTTCGTACATTGGAAGTTCAGCAAAAAGGAATATTTCAGTACCAAAGTCTTGTTAAAGGCCTGCTATGTATTTTGGGWTTTTCCCCAAATCTGATGAAGCTTCTGAAAAGGGTTATCCATCTTTAGGAGCACTGAAGCGAAGAAGGCTGCCCACATTCTCTGCAAATGTGCAGCTCTTTTTTTCCTATATATAGTACTGCCTCTGACACATGAAAAGCTGACAACCGGAAAAGGAGTGTCACACACACAATTTCATTGGAAGAGAATAGCTTGTACTGGCATTCTTTTCAAGTTGTGTCCTTGTCAAAAAAGTGGTAAGAAAAGGTTCACTGAAGATTTGTTTTAGCTTTTTTGTAACTGTCAAAAAAGGCTTGCTCTTTCCAATGATCAAGTGAACCTGATTCTGAAAAGGGATGTCTGAAGGAGGTCTTACTCTGTGGGTGTGGTTTTTTTTTTGTTTTTTTTTTTTTTTTCTTTCCCCCTGTGTAGGTGCCATCATGTCACCAACTAAGCATTTTCAGCTATGGTAAGCAAAGCTAAATAATATATTACCATAAAGGTGGTTCACAAATCTGCATGATGTGTGCACCTTTGCCTCTACAAAATACTAATTCCATGTGAAGTAATAATACCAAGAAGTCCTTTACAGAAACTGACAGAGGCATCTCAAAGCATTCAGCTGTGCCCTTCTGCTGGCTCTGTAGGTTTGCTATGTAGGTCACCATGTAATGTTTTACTGGCTCCATGGACCATTTATGTCAGAAAGGTGACAATGACTAGTTCACTTAGAATTTTAAATGAGAGAGTATTGAAATAAAAGTTGAGACCATCCTAAGGAGAAGAGACTTTCCACAAATGACATAAACCTGGTTGTAGGTTTCTAGCCGTGTCCTGGACATGCAGTTTTCTTAGAATCAGCTGCCACCAGGTTTGYATAATGGGAGTAGATTTGTCAGATTACATGTAGCAACCCCTATTACTGACTGCTTAATTTGTAAATAAAGAGAGTAACAGAATAAAGCCTGGTGTTTTGTGAAAGTCTAACACTGCCAGTTCCGATATAAATCTCTGTAGGTCATTCCTACTGAGATTTTTTTGTAATAAGAAAATGTCACAGAGCCAATATCCCTTTCATATGATTAAGACTACCAATATCTAAAAGCTTATTAACTTCTTTATTAGAAACCATAGCCATCTGGTAAGAAAGCAATCCTGCAGTACTCCCTGTGGGGCCTCCAGGATAACTTGAATTATGGGCCATAGTAAGACCTGGGGTTGGGGGTTTGCCTTTTACCTGATAGTGCCTTCACTTGGCAGTTTTAAGTTGCTGGTAGATTACTTCTCTAGATCCTGCATCTTGAAGAATTTGCTTCAGATACCATGCCACAGGTTCCTCCTTATTTCACTCTCCACTGATGGCCCCACAATTCCTTTGACGAATTCTGACCCACAATTCAAGATCCACTTGACAAGAAAGGGGCAGGTAACAGTTTTTGGATAGGCTTCTGCTTACCTTCTGCATTTTCAAGGGAAACATGGAAATACTTTCCTCTAGGATGACCTAGCAGATGTGTTCTCAGTGACTTCCCCTTGCGAGGAATTTAGGCAGCCGTTTTTGCTTCAAAGCTCTTCAAGAGTGCACATCTGTTTTTAGAAGCTTCATTAGGTTTGGGGGTCGCTGGCAGCAGAAAGCAGATTGTTTCAATATTTAGTTATGGGGCACCAATTACATTTAATGCGAACTGGGTTGGGGTACATGTGGAGAGGTATGAAGTAACTCTGGGCGGAAGAAAACTAGCTGGGGATAAGTGATTTTGAAATATCCTTTGTATTCCCAGCTGCCCAAGGGAGTTTTTGGAGACAAAGTATCTGATGCTAGTTGCCTGTGTTCATCACATTATTGAGAGGGCTCTAAGCAGCTGAGTGGCTAGGCCAAAAACCTGGCTAGTGCAAGACCTTTCAGTTTCCTCTAATAGCCACAGCTCACAGTAATGAAGCCATTATTGCACTTGGAAGGGAATGTTAAAGCACGTAGAACTCCTGCCAAGAAGTATATCTCTCTAGGGAGAGAAGAGAAAAACAATATGAACAAAACAATAATTATTCCTTTTGTTATGATTTCACATTGGAGATTTTTGAATTTATTGTTAAATTAAAAAAAAAAATCCCTGGTTAACACTTAAAATACCTGTTTGGTGATGCTAGGAAATGATCTGATCAGTCTAGGTAAGATCTGAGCTCTCTTAAAGAATAACTTTGAGCAAGGCTGAACTAGTGAAACTCTACAGTCAGAGTTTTCWTGTCCTCAGGGTATAATGATTTTTACTTCTCAAAAAAGTAAAGAAAAAGATAACTTTGAAAGCATTAGATCWGATTTCTGAAAGGCAGTTCTAGTACAATATCTATCTTGCTGAGATCTGTTCACTTGTTATCCTGATTCTGTTACTAATTAAACTCTGAAAATATGCGTATCTTTTTGAAGCAAAATGCTGTGACACAGATTTTTGTGGATAATTGGATAAATCAGAAGATAAAACACAGTAGGATTCTGAAACTCACAGGAAGGAGTAATTCTGGGAGGAGGAACTGGAGAGGGAAGTTTAAGAATTTCAAGACCTTCACTAAAATGGTAAAAATAAAGATTATAACACAGTGCCTTTGTCAGCCTTCCTTTCGAAAGACCCTCTATGCTCTCATGACAATAGCAATAGCCTTTTTTTTTTTTTTTTTTAAATAAGGCAACTTCGACGTTCAACATTAAATGACATTTTTCTAAAATGTATTAGGAAAATTCAGCTCGAAGCGATGGTTTTGTGTTCAGTAAACCATGTCAGAGAGCCTTACATCTATGTGTAAAACAGAAATGAAGAGAAATTGGTATTATTCAGCAAATATACTTTATTTCACTCAGCTATTATATGTGAGATATATTAATTTTTAGACTACTCTATGAGAAACACTCCTTAAAAATAAAATCAATGCATGAACTTATGACCTTGTCTCTGCTACTGTCAGTATTTCTCTGAAGCTCTCACCAGAGGGAACAGCTTCTTTGCTATTAGCAAGAACTCTGTTGAACAAGGAAGAAAAAAAAAATCCATAAACAGTATGTCTTTGTAGGAAAATAACAAAGAATTATAGGTAATTTAGACTGTTTCTCAGCTAGGCAACAGAAAAATGAACTTTTTAGGCAGACATTGGACTACATCATTAGAGAATATAAATAAGTGTAACTACTTTTTTCTTTATGAGATAATACCAATTTTTTTTTTTTAGATACAGTTGAAAGAGGGATTCAGATTCTTAKATGCATGAAAGATCAGTGCAGGTGGGATAGAGTGTTTGAGACTCCATAAGGTCTCGCTCCTGCTCTCTCCTGGTAGTTGCAGAGAAGTAAGTTTGACCTTCATATAATTCAGATCACTTTGATGATTTTAAGGCCTCTGTGGTCTGTGGGGACTTCTGTGTCATTTCCTTCAAAGACCTCCAAATAAATCTATTCTGCAATGACAATACCCTTGAAAGGTGGGATCAGCATAGCCATCAGTAAAAACAGGGAATATATTTAGAAGGTTATTTTATGACCTAGTTTGCTAGTTTGTTGTACAATATCCTCTCTGATGTGATATGCTCTACTGCTTATGGATGAAGAAATGTCAAAGGATTCACTGTTGATCTGAGAACATTAACTTGGAATGCAGTAGTGCATCATCCAGGGGGAGTGTTAAAGCAAACAGCTTCTGGGAGCAAATTGGAGAGAAGAAAAATGAAACAGTCCATTAGACCAGGCATTCTGCTTTCTTTTCACTTGGGGAGACCAGACATTCCTGTGGATATTATAGGAGTAGGATGTTTAAATGAATATTAACTACTTGCCTGAAGACAGTGCTCTTGCTGTGGGGATAAGTAAGGAATTAACTTGTTGGAAGCTTTCTTGCTCCTCTCTGTTAGAGAATTGGAAAAAAGTGTGATTTACATACCTGTCACCAAGATTTAAAGGATTACCTATGTGGAGGTGATTTAATGTAGTCCTTATAAACCACTTTCTCTGAATACAAACTCAACAGCATATGCTTCCTTAGAGTACACTTATGAAACGGCRTCACTCCTGAAAAAAACACCTAAGGCAACATACATCTATGGAGAAGGGGAAGAGAGAGCAGTACTGTAGTTCACAAGGTGACATTTACCTGTATATCTGAGCCTGAAACTCTCTTGCATCAGTACAGTACTGAATGTGATCTGACCTATCTAGCAAGAACTTGCCAGTGCTCAACTGCAAGATAATGAGGGCCTACGTGTGGTTGCTTGCAGAGACTTGTTATTCCCTGCCCTCCCTGCCTCTCCTGATACCTCCCCACCCCGCCTGCAGTTTCACTGTGCATGTGATGCACCTGGCTGGGTAGTTACAGCTGGCAGACGTTTAGGAAACTGTCCTACTTATCCACAACTAGGCATTGCTTCCTGAAAGAGATCTGTTGTCAGAAGGCCTTCATGTCAGAGGAAAGTACAAAAGGTTAGTGTCATTAATCTCCAGCTGACCTGTGTAATTTTTTCTTGAAAGGAGCKAAGACGTTATTGTCTGTAATAGTGGGAGGGTAGTTTAACCTTCAGCTGTGAGTTCCTGTCTTGCTACTCAGACTTGCTACCTCACTCTAAGTAGGGCCGGGCTTACCAGTCCCTGACGTTGCCAGTGTAGATGTGACGCTTCCATCTTAGCAGGCATCCTGTGAGTGAATTTAAGATCAAGATCTCTGTCTTGCAGGTATATAGACCCCTAGTATGCTGAGACCTTGGCAAATACCATATATCTGCTCTGTTTCCAGTGGCATTTGACAAAAGTTCAGAGACGCTTTTGCGGTATAATAAATACTAAATTATCTATAGCAAATCTACTTATTTGCCTATGCGTGTAATAATCTATGTCAGATTCTTAGGAACAAGATGCTTCTTCTTACTACTTGTTTCATTTCAATTAAAAAAGGTAGAATTAACTTAGTTTTTGCAGATTTGCAGACTATATATACTTTGATAGCGTTTTCAGGCAGGTGAATATCATTCCCATAAGAGAAGCTATCAGTTCAGGTAATTTAGCTTCTTTCTGTTCATGTATTGATATCTTTCTTCACAGGGCATCAGTGTGAGTCAAATTTATTCTAGAAGTAGGAGGGCAGGGAATTAGAAGACCATGAAACTGCTGAATAAGTGCCAGTCGTTGGTATAAAAATGTGGAGTTGCCTCCATAGCATACAAATGCAATGCTAAAAGCTCAGTTATGATTAAATAAATATCAGAATGAGCCAAGGAATTTATAATAATACCTTCAAAGACTCTACTTACAAAGTGTACAATGTATAGGGAACAAAGTAAGGACTTCTGTTCAGCCAGGGAAGACTGAAATAAAGCTCTCCTTTCAGCTGCCTGGAAAATAATTCCTTCCTCCCGTTTCAAAGCAAGAAATTTCCAGTGTTTTTATATGAACAACTGAACTATTCTAATAATTGTACAGTATATGAGATGTTTTAAAAGCCTTACTGAAATAGATTGAATTAGAGTAACTGATCTKAGTGTTCTTTGGAGCAGACCTGGTCACATTAAAGATTTGAGAAACCAAAATTGGTTTTAAAATGGAATTTGATGAAAAATACTCAAAACAGTTAATTTGGTAAATTCCAGTGATATATAGTCCTGGCATATTTATATTTTAAAGTTTTCAATTAAATGATTTCAAATGCRTTTACATTTTATGAAGTCCACTTGCGTAATGTAATAAATTGAAAATGTTTTTTAAAAAGTAATTCCCACAAAATATCATCATTATATGTATTTTCAAATAAAATAATAGTTTTGTTTTACTGCTTTGGCTGAACCAGTTCTAAAGCTTTAAAAATAGCAGCCTTAGAACATTTTCGAGTTGAAACTTGTCTGTTGAACCTTCAGTTTGTTCTTGCTCTTTATATCAAAAATACTAAGAGAGACCAAGGAATGCAGATATGCCTTTACACACTCTTATTTGTCTGTGCTGACTACATTGCATGGTTTTAATGCTGTAAACCATAATTGACTTACATGATCTATTTCCTGTTTCTCTTACGAATACTTGCAGTAGCTTCTGCTCTGAATCCCAGCACAGAAGAGAAAAGGAAACAGCTGTGATGCATGCACAGCTGGATGCAGAGGCTTTGTGTGCCTCGTCCCAGCACTGTGAGATCCTAAGCATTTGGAGGACTGGCCTAAACCCATCTTCTCAATATATGCCTTCTGCTACAGCTGGATTCTTTAGCTGCTGTCTCAGTGGAAGTTGGAGTTATTTAAAGGGCTATGCTTATGCCTAATGTCTACTTATGTGGCTCTAGATTTTGATTGGCCAAAGGTAACTTCTTTGTCTTTATCTTTTTTTTTTTTTTTTTTTAGTTCCTCCATAACATTTGATAGCAAAATGTCTAAAAGGGCACCATGCTGATTCTTCAACTTTATTCAAAGGAATGTTCTTCTCTTAAAAAACTTAGAGCACAGGGCACAGCATTAAAGGGCCGTGAACTATCCTACTGAGTAAAAATATCCATAGACCTCCAAAATAAATTTTCTCACTTTCAGAGTTAGGTCCTTTCTGCATCAGTTCTCTTTGCTTCTGTTTGCAGTTCTCCTTTTGGGGTAGGACCAAGACAAGCCAAGTTTGTTGTTTAAAAGAAGCTACCAAGCTAAATTCAGACTTAACATGGATGTAGGCTCTGTAGTTACTTTTGACTGTGGGTTCCAAAGAAGTTTATGCAGGAGGGTGATTTTAGGGATGATGGATGCTGGAAGTTAGTGGTAAGCAGTAACTGGAAGTAGAGAAAGTCCAGAAGAATAAACAGGAAGTTTATTCTTGATTTTTTGGAATCAACTCCAAAAGCTGGAGTTGCTGTGGTACACTTGTGAAAGTCCTGGTCTGATAAGACCCTCTAGGCAGAGTTAATTTTAAAGGTTCTGAATGTACATCAATTATTAGAAATCTTTTTGTTTGCTTGAAATATTTTGTTGAGATTGAGCAGGTTTAGGAGATCTAAGTATAGGTCTTTGATATTGATTCAGCTTTGAAATAAGCTTTCTAGCAACAGTACTGAATAGCTAACTATTCCTTACTAGAGCAGTTTATTAACTTYGTAATTCTATTTTTTTTTCCTCAGATATGTCCTCATGTCCTCAGGACTTTGAGAGATTAGAGAAATACAGGACTCGGAGTAAATGGAGTCTTAATTTCTCTGTTTTTTTTTTAATGTCTTCTTGATGTGGTGCCCATGTACAGATGTTTTCACATATTTTAAACTATGCTCTGTGTTTTCATACTTTTAGAAGGGATTTTTTCAGGCTTAATGTCCAGTGATTGAAAATATTGCGCTGACTAAGAAGTATTGCTGTTTTTYTCTGTGCATATATGTGTGTTATGTATACATAAATACTATTAYATAAACCTTTTATATACACACTCAGACATACACATCTTATTAACATAGATTATAGACATCCTTTATAGACTACTAACAAAAACCCTAGCTGTAACATTAGATGAAAATTAATTTCTTTATAATGATATCTGTTTTTGCTGGGTTATGAAAGAGTGCTCATTTAAGGACTATAATCTTTCAAGTGTATGGGAAAAAGCACTTTTATGGAGTGATTGCAGTTGTTACTGAAAGAAAAAGTAACATTTCTGCTAAAGCAAACAGGTAACACCAAAAATTGCTCCCTGCCTATGTAGGAATAAATGGTGCACGAATGTATTATAATAAATATTCTTTGCAATATTTTTTCATTAGAATGTTTTATATCCTTTAATACATTAAACATTTAGGGAAGAGCAAGTTATGGGTTTTTTCCCTGCATGTAAATTTAGATTTTTTTTTTTCCCCTTTAAAACATGACTGCCGGGAGGAAAGGGTTGTGTGGGATCTTTTTTTCTCTCTCTCTCTTTTTTTTTTTTTTTTTTTTTTTAAGGGGATTCCATAATGGCTCAGTCACTTGCTACATAGAGCATGTTTAGAGCATGTTTAGCTAATTTGATTTTTTGATTTTGACTATTTGACTTTCTTCCTGCCATTCTTGCTGATAAATTTTAACTTGAATCATCTCCTTTTCCCATACATTGCTCTTGCAAAAAGAATAAGATTATATTTTGATTTTGATTTGCCRCAGCTGTGTTTGACGTGACAGCAGAGGCTAAGCCTGACTGTGCAGTTGCGATCTTATCAAGAATTCAGTTGAGGCTACATGAACAGTAAAGCAATGCAGCCTAGTCACAGTTTCATTACTGTTTGGAATTTCCTATCTTCATGTCATCATAAGTTAAAGATATTATAAAATGGAAAAGGCAATTGAGGCTGAGAGAGAATCACACAAATTGCAAAATTTTGTTGTTTATATAACCCTTGACTAAATGTATATTCCCATACRTTGAGGTGGGTATTTGTAACTGTTACCCTTAAATGATGACCAAGCTGTGTGCAGCTGAAAAAAAGCTGCATTAGTTCCAAGTTAGAAAGAACTTTAATCCTCAAGGAAGACTCAGGATGACTGGCATTTAGCCCAGATGGTCAGAGATATCTGCAGAAAAGTATCTGAGACATCTGTAAAAGAAATAGATTTAATAGAAGGTCATGAAATTCTATTTTTAAAGCTCTGTCTGAAAGTTACTACTTTCTTTGGGTTTTAAAGTAACTTGAATTGATGTGATCTCTATTTGGTTTAAGTGTGAAGAAGCATAACAGGATGGGAGGATATCTTCATCAAGAGAAAACCCATCAGAGAATAAGTTTGTAATGATGTTGTTACAGATGCTGAATGAGAAACTGAGGGAAATCAGTGTTTCAAATTTGTAAGATGGTTGCCATATTCTGTAATGTCCATGGCAATGGCATAGCCTTAAAGGCATAAGCTCAATCCCAGCTGCTCACATCACTGTCTCTTTTCTGCTTATGAGGAAAACACTTCAAATTGAAATAGACAAAARGATTTCAATGGGAATAACTGTGATCTTGAAGTCTCTCTAGTTAGATTGCAGTTTTCTAGTTAGATTGCAGTTTGACTACAGCTAAAGTTCTTGTTGTTTTTTTCTCCCACAAGGGACAAAACCTAATATACAAAACAGCTGATCCTTCTGCATTTACACTTCAAAGAATAATTTTGTACTGGAAATGCTGCTTATAATACTAAAGATAACAGGAGAGAGAAAAAGAAAAAAAAACAGCGTAATGTACCTCTGTTATTGGATTTCCTTCTTCACAGTGCTATACCTATATAAAATAATTGACATAATTATGGTTTCATTCTGTTTCCTTCATCTTTCAGTCATTTTTGCCGCAATTAAAAATTAACATCACCAGTAGCCAGAATCATCACAATTTTAGCCATAGTATGAGAACTGGCAGCTGTGAGACCACCATCCTTACTTCTGTTAGGAAGTTCCTTGATAAAATTSAAATTTAAGACCTTTGAAAGGCCATTTACCGTTTATACTTGATGTGACTCTGTGATAGGCAGTGCAGTCTTACAGTAGAGAAGAAAAATGTCTAACATTTGTGTGACTTAGGGGAGTAAAGTGAGCTGTAGGCATTAAACAGACCAGACAAGGAACCATGAGTTCTACTGATACTAAAGCTTAGAAGGTGGTGTTGAATGCAGATATACTTGAAATAAGCCTTCTAAGAAAAATAGGTATATGATGACTATGAACTGTGAATGCTAAACTCTTGAATGTGTTTGTGTGATAAGAGTGGAAAGTGCAGCAATAATAATTAGTGATCCCTAATCATTATTAAATATGAGAACATTYAACTATTTAAGTACTTTTGATGGCCTTCTGGTGAGGAAACTTGTAGGAATCTGAGATGAAATGTGGCTGGTAAGTTGATAAGACTCGTACCATGTTTTTAAAGACATTCAGACTTTGGTGTTCTAAGATTTGACTTCAAACCACATTCCCAATATTTGACCTTATACATATAATCTTTTTTTTTTTAAATCAGTCTTATAAATACATAAAGGATATAATATTTTAAATACTCAAATCACTGTATAGGCATTATTGTTAATTATGTCTCTTTCATTCCTACACAAAAAGAAAGATTTCTTATTCCTCAGTGTCCTTTTTCTCCCTCAGTGAAGTATTATGTTCAGTGCTGAACATGGAAAATTTGCAGGACTTCCCAGGTGGATGCACAATTAATTCCTGCTTCACAATTGATGAGATCTTTTTCTATCTCTCCTTAAGCTGTATGTGAATATACTGGAGAATGTCATGGTGTGGGGTAGAACTGTTCAGGTGACAGGAGAGCACAAGTCATATCTGAGCAGGTGAGAGACAAGATCTAAGAGGATTAGAAACTAAAATGTTAAACCCACACATTATCCTGGAGCTGACTTTTCCTAGTCATCTAACTATGCTGCAGTAATATTCATCTTAATAACATGATTAAAGAAATCTGATGTTACCCTAAAAGGAATTTAGGATCCATGTCCCCGGATGTGCTTCAGCAGCCAATCATAAAATATTTTGAAACTTTATTTTAAAATATTTTCAAACATTAAGTTTTGAAACAGAAAAGTATTTAGAAAGATCAGAGAAGTAGGGGTTATTGAAAGTTATGCGAGGGCTAGGAGGCGTGAAGGTAAGTAAGGGAAGAAAGCTCTCCTTTAGTAACACTTAATTTTGCTTACATGGCTAAGTAGCTTTGAGTCTCCTCTGCAATAAGGTAATCCAGTAGTTTAAGTGGCAAAAAGCTTTGTCAAAGCATCATATTTTTAATATGCACTGTACTTGAAATGCTCTTCCAAATTCTTCTCTGCTAAAAGATAAGTTCTAATGCTAAACAATAGATAATTGTTTACTGGGGTATAAGTGAAAAGTAATACTTAGAAGAAATATGCTCTGAAATTTTCAAGCTAGCCTTGATCAAAGGGAAAGTTTTAAAAATAAATAAATAAATAGAGGTTTTAGGTGTGATGTCCAAAATACTTCCTGGTGCCTAGCTAGATAAATATATGTCAAGGGGAAATGTTCCCTTGTCAGGTATGAAGAAGTATTAATGGCTGATTGGAAGCATGAAATCATAGCTCAGTCTCAGCTGAGAATCAGCATGAAATCATAGCTCAGAATCAGCTCAGTTGCTGATTTTTACTCTGTGTTTTAATGTACAGTCCACTTTTTTCTCTGTGCTGTTCAGTTTTAATTGCCTGTATTATTGTTAACTACCAGCAAGAGTCAAGGGATTTTGACTGAATCCAAAATGTGCACTAGGCTATTAARTAAATAATCTATCTATTCTTACATGTAAAATATGACATTCCTCTAACTAAATATTAATCCGGGC